>NC_071111.1:26035833-26342500 GCF_024256425.1 Clarias gariepinus
CAATACAAAAAAACTATAAAAACGAGAGCACACAAAATCCTGTTTAACTGTTTATTCTCCACTATTCACCAAAACTGAACTTAACACTCGCGAAGTGCGCATGCCCCTTGCAGTTTAACGGCAAGCCCCAAGGAAAAAAAAATGCATCACACACACACATGCACATCACGAGCGCCCGTGCATCTAACATTAACATATGACACTTACCACTGAGGAACGTCCTGCTCCAGTCGTGCTAGTGAAACAGTTCCTTGTCGATATGCTCGAATTGATACGGTAAAACCGTCATCTTTTCTATGTATTGACGGGTCTCCAGAGCTGTGGTTCAGTTATGGTAATGGGCGTTTCGTTTTCCGACACACGCTGTAGTGGTAGACCAATCATAAAGGACCGCGCTATCTGACCAATCACAGCAGTGAGGGCTCACGGAAAAAAGGGGTTTAGACAGACTGAATCTACAAACTGATTCACACGAGTCGTTTACAAATCATTTAGAAATGGGGTAATTTTTGGAGAAAACTAAAGTGTTTTTTGACCTTGCATACATGTAAACCTGTTTTAAGAGACTCATTAAGCAATATTAGCAACCTTTAAAATGACATAATAGGGGCACTATAACTAAAAAGCCCAGAGAGTCTGTGGAATAGTGATGGGTCGTTCATGAACGATCTTTAACGTGATTTGGATGAACGAGCAGTCTCGGATTTTCTACTGGGCGTACCTACGCAAATCATCGAAAAACCTCCATAGGTTATGTACAGGAAATAGTATTGAACGATTCACCTCAGTGAGACTTCAGGTCCCGAGTCATTCGTTCTTTTGTCACGTGACTCCCATAGACACTATGAAGTACAATAGATTTAAAAGAACGAACGACTCGAATTAAAAGATATGATGGTGCTCTGCTCATTCTGTTTATAATATGTCCTTAGCTGCATTGTAATATATTCATTACCGGACCTATAGCCAAAATGTGTGTATGTAGACGTGTTGGGGGTCTGTTTATTTAAAATGTAACATTTTATTTTATTTCTGGTCAAAAGAAATGAACTAAATGACTCAAAAAAGATTCGTTAATTTTGATGAACGAGATTTAAAGAACCGAGTCACTAAAATGATTCAAACTTCCCATCTCTACTGTGGAATTCTTGCCGCCATTTTGGACGTGTTCCAAATCTTGCAGGGAAACGTGATTATACACGCTGCCTGTGTGCCCTCTTGTGGACTGTTTGTGTAACTGCATGAATGGCTAAGACAGTCTATTGCTTACAATTTTATTAAAACTAATTTGTCTGCAGTTGTTAGAGTTTTAAATATTAGTGTCTTTGTATTTATTCTTTTTTTTTTCAAGATACTTGTTAGTTTAGTCAGTGTCACAGGCTCAAAAATGTTCATTTTATCCTTCTACATCAAGGCAAGTTATTGATCATAAAGTGAACAAAGCATTAATGTTTTAATAGGTAAAAAAAATGGTAATGGTGCATTTTATTATAACGCTATGGGTGTTATATATTTATTTACTTTTTACATGTCTGTGTACTTAAACCAGGATAATTCAGAGTCAGTGAGTAAAATAATAATTAAATCTTTATTAATCTCCACACATTTTTGCCTCTTTAATTCACAAATCTTTCCCATTATAACTCTAAATAAGAAATTTTGGAATCATCTGCACATTTTCCACATATTAATAATTTTTTTAATCAAGAGCTTGATTTTACAGTCACATAATGTCGGACCTGTTACATCCACCAGAGGGCGCTGGTGTGTCTGCAGTCCCGATGCGCGCGCCTGTTCTGTTGTAGAAAACACTCATTTGTAATAATAACAATAATGTTAATAGTTTGTTCACCGAAGTGTTTTTGATGTGTTTGCTTATTTCCGATAATATATCTGTGTGAGTGTGTGTTTCCCCTGAGTTCTGAGCAGCACTTCCCTGAGGGACTGTTTTCAGTCTGAACCTCTCTGTACTACAGTGTGGAGCCTTTCAGATCAGAGCTGTGTGTGTGTGGAGTGTGTGAGAAACACACACAGTAAATGAGCTGATGTGTGTGAGAGCAGATGATGGAAGGCAGTGTGGAGCAGACTGACTCAGGTGGACTCCATGTCCAGTCCCATCTCGGACACTTCTCTCCCTGTCTTCTACGTTTGTTTTAAAGCTTTAACTCACTTTAAGTCTAAATCTTCAGTGGAGTTTAATGGATTAATAATTAATCATAAATTAAATTAGTAATGAATTATTTTAATTGCTTGAACTTATTTTAGGGGACAGAGTGGCTTAGTGGTAAGCACCGTTGCCTTACTAAAATTAGACACAAATGTGGGGCCAGGGGTAGCTCAATGGTTAAGGCATTGGACTACGGTTCGGAAGATCCCAGGTTCAAACCCCACAACCACCAAGTTGCCACTGTTGTGCCCTTGAGCAAGGCCCTCAACTGCTCAGATGTATAATGAGATAAAAATGTAAGTCGATCTGGATAAGAGCGTCTGCCAAATATGTAAATGTACAAAACTTGCATATGTAAAGTGTTTTGGTTAACGCTAGAGCGCGCACACACCTGCTTATCTCATTGTCACATTTCTGAATCGCGAAATATCATGCTGTGGTGCAGAGTGTTGGGTGTAAGAGTACTTGGATTACTTTTTTGACGTAACAAGTAATCTTACACTTCGCAATTAAGTTATATTTTCATGCAGCATTATATTTTTCATCCATTAGTGTGTGTGTCTGTGTGTGTGTGAAAGTCATCCTACAAACCCCGCCTGAATAACCCGCCCTCTCTGTTATTTCTGCTGTTGTATCCCTATCTCACCTACGCGGTTTCACGCAGTGGCCATAAGTATGGTTCATCATGATTTACCGCGAGTTTTGGCGCTGTGACTACGGGCAGTCACTCGCGGCTGCTCACGGTGCCTAACACCACATCTTACCGCAAGTAAAATTGCATACTGTAGGTGAGAAGTTAACAGATTATGGGCTAAACCTCGCTGAGTGATGATGGTAGAATAATTATAAAGGTCTTGACTAAAACAACATGCATGAGGAATCACACAGGAGTTTTCATTTTCTGCAATGGAAAAGTACTCGAACTAGTTACTTTTATCAGAATGTAATGCTGTAATGTAACAGAATTCTTTTTAATGACAGTAATTTTGTAATGTAATTAGTTATTTTAAAAAGTAACGTCCCCCAACACTGCTGTGCATTTTTTTTTTACAGCCATACTGTATATTTTTGTACATTTCAACAGGATCCTTGTGTTGATTTTTTTGTGGGTGATGAGTCTGGAGTCTTTTTTTTTATTACCAATAGAAACATAACTTCAGAGAGCTTTCACCTGTTCACTTTCAAACACAAGGGAAAAAAAAGTACAGAACCTTTAAAAACGCCTTCTAGACCGCTTTATCCTGTATACAGGGTCACAGGGGGGCCTGGAGTCTATACCAGTAGACGTAGGGAACAAGGCGGGGTACACCATGAACGGGGTGCCAATCCATCGCAGGGCACACACACATACACACACACACACGCTCATTCACACTATAGGCAATTTAGGAATAATTCAGCCTCCTGAATTAGACCAGGAACAGGTAGAGCTCAGGTCACTGTACGACACACACACACACACACACACACACTCATTAAATGTAAATACAAAAAGTTAGTACATTTTATCACTAATCATACTACATGAAGCTTAAGCAGAATAGACTTATTTAAATTTAAAATAATGAAAAGTCCTCATGTCTGAAGTCGTTCCCTCCAGAAGAGTGTTTTGATGGCGGGGTTGTGACGTGCAGCAGCACAGAGCTTCTGAAGCAGCAGCTACAAACTCTCCAAGCTGAGCTCGTCCTGTAACAGCTCCCCACTCAGCTGGCTGAACAGGAGACACGTCTGCTCCCAGCTATGGATAAAGACAGGAAATATTAACCATGTAAACTAAATAAACAGAACAGTTGTGTGTACGTAAGTGTTATTACTCAAGAGTCAAGCAAGGAAACATGTTGCTACTGTACCTGATTTTGTGTTTCTTGGTCGAGGGGGAGGACGGTACAGTGCACGTTCCCAGCATCAGCATTGATCTCTGTGATAGACAGAATATAAGACAGACATTTCTGTTAAATGGTGTTAAGCCTTTTTTTTTTTTTTTTTACTTAAGGAACTAAACATATTCCTTTTATTTTCATATTATGTTCATTACAAGTTCTCTTTAATCACACTTGTGTATGCATGTGCAGCGAAAACTTAAACTATCTTGATATAGTTTTTCTAAGACCAAATAACAATAAACCATACATGAGATTATTAAACATATTTTTAGACATTTTTATATACAATTTTATTTCTTTTTTCCTTAAAACATAAATGCACAAAATTATGTTCTTATAGAAGAGGCTTAAAATATGTTAAAATGTCTAGACATAGGTTTATTAAACTTAGTATTTCTATAATATCACAATATTAAAAGTCTAAGTATGAATATGGATCACCAATGCTGAAGTCACAGGTACATTATTTCTATAATATTTTTAATTCATACTTTGATTTTTAGTGCTGTATAAAGCGATAAGTCAAATACAAAAATCAGACAGAGTGTGACTAAGGGATCATTACAAATGAACTCAGTTAGCAATGACACTAAATAAACGTCACAGCTCTTTTGGACTAATCATGTCCAATACTCCTGGACGGCGTGATGTCCATAACCGAGCTTGTGTTTCTAAATGGTTATCTGGCTGATTCGTTTTTTGGGGTGACGGAAAGACAAGAAGTGTATATTAAATATTCATGGAACACCCGATTATACCTCACTAATATACACTGTAGCGTCCTCTCCCTCTCATGGTGACGGCTTCCTCTCTCTGGTGATGGAGGTAAGATTTACAAACGTGTGTTAAACTGGAGCTAATGGCCTCCCTGGGGTGGAATGAGCCAAAGCACTTGAGAGTTAAAGTGCCCCTATTATGCCATTTTTAAGGTCGCTAATATTGCTTAATGAGTCTCTTAAAACAGGTTTACATGTATGCAAGGTCAAAAAACACTTTAGTTTTCTCCAAAAATAGATTTAATCTATCACTGTCACTGCTGTGATTGGTCAGATAGCGCGGCCCTTTATGATTGGTCACCGCTATAGCGTGTGTCGTAAAAAATGAAACGCCCATGATCATAACTGAACCACAGCTCTTGAGACCCGTCAATACATAGAAAAGATGGCGTCGGTTTTACCGTGTAACAACCAGCTAATTTTATATTAACTGTAGCTACAAAAATCAAGAGATCTTTTATCTTAGTGTCGGTGTTGAAGAAAGAACAAACACAAACAAGTAGATAAAGCAAACATGTATTATACAAAACTAACTAAAGTAAAGGAAAAAGGTGCACCACAACCAAACAAATATATAAACAATATTTACAAACTATATATATTATAAACGGTATGTGTGCGTGAACGCGAGTGAGACGAGTATACCGAGTATGGTTTGCGGGCAATTTGTTTGCGACGTAGAACGTGGGCGGAGATTATGCAAATATGTTACGTAGTGGCGTGGATCCGTAACAGAGAAAAACTAGAATTGCTAACGACTCGTTTAACTCGAATGTGAGATGATTCTTTTTTTTAATAGACAAAAACTTCATTTATCTTACACTGTCAGCGTCACAGATAGTGCAGATAGTTTATGTTCACATACAGCTACATGACACACTGCATGAAAGATCATATTTGTCAAAGCATAATAGCGGCACTTTAAAGTCCTAACCATACCCATGCAGGCCACAAACATCATCACCTCATCTATAAACACAGATAGACACAGAGGGACTGAGGTCGGTGAGCACTGGAAATGATTTTTAATCAGCCAATTATTGATCAAGACTTAACTTTGTAAGCTACAGTAGGTTGACAAGGGGAATGTCTATTATCGACGCGCTCGTCGGTGCGACAAAAACGACAGCGGCCAAAATAAATCAGTCGCATTTGAAAGTAATTCGTGAAAGGACCGCCAGGTGGCGCAAAATGACATTTTCTGTCGTCTCGGTTTTAAAATATAATTAAGTCATAAAAAAGTCATAACAATATGTTGTATCGAAGAAATACTACAGTGATGGTGATTTCCACATTTGTGTATTTTATACAACAAACATGAAAAATCTGAACCAGAGCTATTGATATTTACAGTAAAATAATAAGTCAAAATCTTTGTTTGTATTTGTTTATTGTTATAAATAAAATCAGAAAAGAATATAGAATAAAACATTAAAATAACTCAAAAAGACTATCTAAAAAAATGCTGTGTTGTTTCTGTAAACACATTGTTGGTTTGTTCATGCTGGGTCAAAATTTTGGGTTATTTCGGGTACTTTAAACACGGTGTTGTGTTGCTCATGTCAAATAAGACTTTCAGAATAAAACATTACAACAACTCAAAAAAGACGCACTTAAAATGCTGTGTTGTTTGTGTGAACACATCGTTGGGTGGTTTATGCTGGGTAAAAACTCTGGGTTATTTCGGGTACTTTAAACACATTGTTGTGTTGCTCATGTTGGGCCAGATGTAGTGAGTCATTTACAAATGAACACCTGGTTGGGTTATTTAGACCCGACAACTGGTTTATTCTTTATTCTCTGGTTTCTCCAAACGGCAGCCTGCAAAATGTTCGAAATATTACTGGTATTGTGTCACAGGTGTAGTTTTAAGAGTTGTTTAGGCAAGAATGCATGTGTATACAGCTCAAAACCTCCATCAGCAGTGTCTTTCCACCTGGGAGAGTCTCCAGCATACTGTATATCAGATTGATGGACATGAGTCCTCATCTGTTACATTTTTGAGGACAACAGTTTTATCAGCCCAAATGTAGTCAATAATATATATTTTTTAAAAATGTATTGTTCTTGTTTTCTAATATTATTTTGAAGTAAATAAAACAGTAATAGCTAAAATAGTGAAATAAAAAGTTTAATGGTTTAAATAGTTAAAATAAATAGTCATGTGGGATTTGTATTTATACAAATTATAAGATTTGTATTGAGAACTTCTAACTAAAAAGTGCCAGCTGGCACGCCTAAAAATAAATGTGGGATTATTTTTTATAAATGAAAATGCTTTTCTATGTGTGGGCAATTGTTGTTTACTTAGTGTTACTGTGTGTGCTTTACAATGTCAGACAACATTCAACAAATGCAAATACTGTAACTCACCCCTCCCCAGGTGTGAATCAGCTGTTCTCACCTATACTGTACATTCAGAGAAACTGTAATGGACCTCTCCACACTTTAAGACCCTCTTGGATCTGAGGCTCTTCTGAAGACTTTCAGTGCTTCAGGTCTCTTTTTAAATTTGTGTAAATCATCATTTTTAATCCCTGGAATGGAAGAAATTGAGAATTTCCTTATCATAACATTAAGTGTATTGTTTTAATCACTCTATACACAATTTTATTTGGTATTTTTATAAAATATAAAAAATTTATATTTTATAAAAAAAAATAAAAAATAAAGAACAAAAGAATATTCCATATGTATTTTTCATTTGTAAAATGGCATAAAAATCACGGGTTGCGTATAGAGTGATTGAAAACAATACAAGGCATGTTATTATGGGGAAACTTTCCATCTCTTCCATTCCAGTGATTAAAAAACTATTAATTTAAATGTGGTTTTGGCTCCGAGATGTTGAGCATCGTGATCCTTCTCTTTAATTTCCTACGTATAGTCTAATCAGCGCTCAACCGCACGCATAAAGTCTTCCAGAGTGCACCGGCAGAAGTAGACTAATGATTATTAATTCGTCTGGAAAAACAACAAGGAGTCTGACTCTGACCATTTTAATAATTCATCGATAAATTAGTGATCTTATTGGTTTCGGCTTTAGTGATGAAGGTGATCATGTCATCTCGTCGTCTCCGCAGCCGTGGATGCGCGTGTAATTCACTTTTCGAATTACGAATTACATCGTCTAAAATTAGACATCTAAAATCTTTTCCATTAGTTTCTATAAAAGCAGACATTTCGCTTTCTATAACTGTAGGAAATATTTCATCTCTAGTATATTTCATGATATTATGTGTGCATGAGAACAGAGTCTTTTCTTTCTTTGACCTCGACACGTTGCACTATCAGCAAACACATTCCTTAGTATAATCTATGTTCAGGTTATAAAACCATTGTAGGCTCCTAACTAAGAACAACTCCCAAGCTCCTGTTCTTTTCTATGTTATCTTTTATAAACATTCTGGACCAGATGTAACCGCTCCTGTGCCCTCCTTTTTTGGCTCTTTGTGTGTGTGTGCATATATATACTTCTGTCTTCCACAATAAACTTTGAAGATCTCACTGAGCACTGACTTGTGTGTTTCATTGAGGGGTTCCCTGAGCTCAGGCGGGACAACAGAATACAAGCGGAGCACTGAGTAGACTAAAGGGGGTCTACCAAAAAACAAGAAATCCTTACAATAACTATGTATTGTTCATGTCTGTGAGGCGAGTATACACAGAGTTTCGGTTCATTTTCTGACGCGCACAAGTTCACCGATACAGCATAGCGCACCCTGTTTACTTCCATTATTTTACAAAATCATAACGTTTTTGCATCATTGTGAGTGCACTTAAATAAAAGTGGAGTCCTATAAAGGCTATGTAGCTTATATAGGTTTATTCTATAGTTTTTGAACTTTAATCTGGCAAACTTTTTCTGATGCACACCATTATGCAGGCCACAAACATCATCACCTCATCTATAAACACAGATAGACACAAAGGGACTGAGGTGGGTGAGCACTGGAAAGGATTTTAAATCGGCCAATTATTGTTCAAGACTTAACTTTGTAAGCTAGGAACTGAGAAAATGTCTTTAAAAGTTGGTAAAACAATGACTTTTCTTTCACCAGTGAATACAGTACAGATAAAGAGACGTCTATACACCCCTGTAAGAACTGTAAGATTTTGGGATGTAAAGAATTATGTGATGATAAATGATGTCAGATTTCCACCTTTAATGTGATACAGCAACCGACAAAATCCATGTGAAGGACAATTAAAACATTTAAGGGGAAAAATATGTATTAAACTAATTGCATAAGTGTAAAACTTTTTTAATTCCCCTTTTTGTTGTGATACAGCACTCAGTGTTTTGGATTACGAGTCTGAAATATTAGCACATCATGATATGACATTTTTACTCCACTATCCCTTGTACAAATGCTCCAGGTCTATACATCAATGTGTAAGGGGATCTCTAGTGCACAGGGATCTTCAGGTCATTCATAGAAAAAGAAAAAGTTCTCATAGCATTTTGTCTTCTGCACTTGTTGATGGTGGCTGTAACAATGTCCCATGCTGATGCTTTGGATATTCTTTTGTAGACATTCTCCTAATTAGTACCATCCATCTATAACATCCTACACATGCTTTATAAACTCTTTAGTCAGATGAAATGAGATGATGTCAAGAAATCATACAGAACCGGTGACTCTTCATTTGTTAATCAGAACTACTTCCTTGATGACAGATGTATAATAATTAATTTTGAGTTCATTAGTTTGATTATAATTGGTTAACATTTTCCATTAATGTCATTGATTGCTGTAAGACATTAAAGGTGGAATACAATCAAAAAGAAATGGTAAAGGGGTGTCTAGACTTTATGTCCACTCCTCATTTCTAAATTAAAGTAAAGCTGTACCTACTGTATATATTAATAGCCTGAAAGCTTGTAGTAAATGTTTTTTCCCATTTTTATTTCCTGGAGAAATTACATTTCCAAACTATGTATGTTCACAATGAGAAATTTCTTAAAAAATCGGTGAATTTAATAAAATGATAAACTTCTCATATTAAATATATCAATTAGTTAAAAACTAGGGAAAGACTGTTTGTTTTTCCTCCACTTTATTTTTTATTAGTGAATATTATGACTATAAAAAGTTAAAAGTTTAGAGTGAGAGAGTGTGAGTGAGGCTCCATGTCCTCTGAGACCGGTAGAGAGACTCTGTCCCTCCGACATGGTGTCAGGTGTGTGTCGGAGGATGGAGTACAGCTGGAGGAGGTGCTGCTAGTGGTACTGACCACCTTCTATAGAGGGACTATCGAGAGCATCCTGAGCGGCTGCATCACTGTCTGATTTGGGAATTGTGCCATATCGGACCGCAAAACCCTACAGCGGATAGTGAGGACAGCGGAGAAGATCACGGGGTCTCTCTCCCCTCTATTGAAGACATCTACACCACACGCTGCATCCGCAAAGCCACCAGCATTGTGGCTGATCGGACACACCCCTCTCACACACACTTCACACTCCTGCCATCTGGAAAAAGGTACCGAAGCATTCGGGCACACACATCCAGACTGTGCAACAGCTTTTTTTTTACAAGCCATCCGTCTCCTCAACAAAAAGGGACTGGACTGATAAACACAAACACACACACACACACACACACACACACACACACACACACACACACACACACACACACAAACATTATCTTAACTCAACTACCTCAAAATATTGGGACTGGATTGACTAATCAACACAAGCGCAGACACACTGACCTACACCACCAAATTATCGTACACACCAACCTGTAAATGCTTCACTGTTTATCTTTTGCACAATGATCATTACTGGACTAATTTTGCACTAATTCCTCAATTCTTGCTGCTGTTTTAAGGAATGTTTACGTTTATCCACTACCTCAACACCATATTTTATGTTCTGTTATGTCGTGGTTGCGCACTGTCACTTTGTTGTTGCTCTTGTTTGCACATTTGCACGTGCACTTTATGTTGTCTATAAAACCTGTAGTTATACTTAGCTAGTTAGTTTTTGTTAATTTATGTTGTAATTTATGTTAGGTCTCTCTGTCCTGTCTCTGCTAGCCGGCTAACTAGGCCTCTTGGTTAGCTAGTTTAGTGTCTCTGTTAATTTATGTTGTAAATTTATGTTGCATGTAGCACCTTGGTCCTGGAGGAACGTTGTTTTGTTTCACTGTGTACTAACTGTATATGGTTGTAATGACAATAAAGCCTACTTGAACTTGAACTTAAACTTGAAGAGCAGGTAGGAGACGGAAATATCTACTTTGTCTCCAGGATGAACAAAGCGGTGGTGGTTTTACTGACCAAGAAAAAAACAGAATACGAGTGAAAGGCGTCATAGTCCAAATTACCCCTCTATCTGTCCCTGCAACACGCGTGGTGATCTCTAACGTGCCCCCGTTCATTAAGGATGAACAGATCATTAGGGAGCTGGCCCGCTTCGGGAGGTTCGTCAGCACTATGAGAGCTATCCCGCTCAGGTGTAAGAGCTCCAGCGTGTAACAGCGTGATGATTTTAAACAACCAGGAGGGGACATTAAACGTGAATTTTAAGTGTAAGGACGGGGACAGTAGTTACACTATCTTTGCCACCACGGAGCGGCTGAGGTGCTTTGAGTGTGATGATGTTGGACATAAAAGTCTGAGCTGTCCTCATGGAGCTGTGCAGACGGGGAGCTCAGGGGACGACATGGACGGGATACAGCAGCAGCGCCGCAGGGACAGACAGCAGGAGGACACGGGGGAGACGGAGCCTGCAGCGGGCCTCACCGACCCCCAGAGCAACGACACACCGCAGTCAGAACTCACAAAAGGTCCGTCCTGAACACACTGACACCACAGATAGAAACACTGCACCCAGCGCTGATAAACACAACGCAGACACAGAAAACACCGCAAGTATAAAACACCACGTCCCTACAGACAATACCGCTAACAGTAACCCTGTCCCTAATGTCTGCTCTGATACACACCAACAAGAGGAAAAATACAACTACTGGCAACCGGCAGAACACAAAACACTACAGTGAGCATGAGGGGTAAAAGACAGGAGGAATCACACCACACAGAAACATCAACAAAACGGAAAACCTGCAGCCAGTAACTGAGCACAAGACTGTAGGAGAGTGAAGAGCAGAGTGCAGCACCACACACACACACACAGGGAGTACGACACACACACACATACACTCACACACACACAGGGAGAACCACACACACACACACATACTGTACACACATACTGTACACACACACACACACATACACACACACAGGTTTTTACAGCTGACTGAAAGAGGGAAGAGACAGGGGGTTAACACACTTTTTTCCAGGGAAAAGTAAAAAAGCTCAAAACTCTCACATCAGGTAAGAAGAAACTGAAAGCTGCTCCCAGTAAGGAGAGAATACAGGACATGGACACGGACAGTAGCCTGGGTCAGAGTAACACAATGAACACACACACAGTCTCATGACCACAGAGTGTGAGACTATGAACAGGAAAACCGTAAATAGTTTCTTTCCTTAAATTGTTTCACAATAAAATGTTTAAAATCTCTAAAACTCTCTCTCTCTCTCTCTCTCTCTCTCTCTCATTTCAGACATCATTCCTTCACGTGTAAAACAAAACCCTGTGTACATCATTTTAATCAAGTTCAATTAAAAGTCCAAGTAGTAAAATCAGTTTTTTTTTCTATGAAGCACACCTAACGTGTGTGTGTGTAGGTAAAGTACACACACACATATTCTAATCATCTCCATCATCCTCGTAATCATCCTGTCTTTCTTTTCTATTCAGTCTTTCTCTAATGCTTACTTGCACCACAAACCCCCTTCATGTCTCTGTCTCCAGGATAACATTCACCCTCCCCTCCTGATACTCTGCCTCCCAATGGGGCTCAGCGCTGGGAATAAACACTTGTAAAACAACCATAAAGCGCTACAGTGTCCTTCAGCATTGTACAGAGACAGAGGAAGAGACGAAGAGTGAGAGTAAATCTTATCATTTGAAATTAGTTGCAGCAGTTTATTACAAAAAGAGGAAAAATAATGAGTGATGCTGACCTTCTGACTTCACTTATCACTCAGTAATAAAGCTTCTGCTGGTCTGTTTGATCAGAACAGTTTAGTTTCCAAGCAGCAACAGTAAACCACTATCTTGTATTTACAGTAGATGGCTGTAGTGAAAACCTCTATAATCTCTATAAGCAGCTAAAGCAGGCAGATGATAAACACTGCAGTGATCAGTCGTGTCCTTTCAAGCCATTGTACACAAGTCTGTCAGTAAAAACATGTAAGGTGGAGATAAGCAGGCAGAACAACAGAACCTCACCGTGGCTGTCAGAGACGGGACGAGTTTATTGATTGCCAAATGCTGTAAAACACGGTGTTGTGTGTTAGTACATTACTGTGGAGTGAGCTGAGGGCGGCTGACCCAGAGATTGGGAGCATCAAAAAAGAGTCATTAATCAAGATGACTTAATCAAAGATCACCGTTAAAGTGTCCTTCTGAACGAACTATGAGCATCTTTCAAATAAATACCATTAATTCAATTAAATATACAGGATTTAGAAAAATTAAAAATATAAAATTCAAATTACATTTAACAGCTGATCAAAAACTAGTTCCAAACATTCCATAACTGTTTTCCTAACACACACAGACTCATATGAATACACTTAAAAGTGTGTTCTCTCACTTCAAATCCATCAATATTACAATCTAGAGGTTGGAAGTCAACATTATTTACATTTTTAACAAATCAAAGTGTTCTTAATGTCTTCATATCATTAACCAGGTTAACTACATTCTGCATTCTGTACTAAAGAGTTAGTAAAACAAGTTAAGAGCAAAGAACGTAAATCATATATTTTTGCCTAATTCTTGGACTAACACATTTCTGAACGCAATCCCAATCATGTAAACACTCGGGAGTGTGAGACTGGGAGGTGAAGACTTAGTGAGTGAAGTCTGGACCTATTAGAAGCTGGAGACGTTCTCCTGTCAGGACCGAGCAGAACCTCACTGATTCCTGTACAAGATTGCAAAAGATAATCAAAACTACTGTAGGGATGTTAATCTTTAATCATTGTTTGATTACTGCTAATAAATTAACCAATTAAAATTGTACTCATCTATAGCATTAGTGTACCATAATAATGCTCCTTAGCTCCCATATTTATTAATCTCTACACTACAAGAGAGCGACCTTGTATTTTGTAAAGCTAATTAAAGCTTCATCATAACTACAAAACCAGTCCACAGTGAATAACCAGGAGACAGTAGAGGTGAGTATCTTTATTCCTGAGTGTGAGATGAGTGGAGTTGTATTTGCACTGAGCAGCTGGATGTACAGAATGAGGCTGAAGTGCAGAGCCCTGCTGAGGGTCCGAGGCTGATACTCGCTCAGGTAAATCGAGTCGTCGGTGAGCAGCACGTGCAGAAACACCTTGTCGAGTTCCTCAGAAACCACGACACACGACTCGTAGTAGTGAATCCGCTCGTGCACGTCCCGGTGAGAGTGTCTCTTCAGAAACGTCTCCAGTTTGCTGTTGTTCCGACAGAGAGAGAAGTGTCCGAGATGGGACTGGACATGGAGTCCACCTGAGTCAGTCTGCTCCACACTGCCTTCCATCATCTGCTCTCACACACATCAGCTCATTTACTGTGTGTGTTTCTCACACACTCCTCACACACTCCACACACACACAGCTCTGATCTGAAAGGCTCCACACTGTAGTACAGAGAGGTTTAGACTGAAAACAGTCCCTCAGGGAAGTGCTGCTCAGAACTCAGGGGAAACACACACTCACACAGATATATTATCGGAAATAAGCAAACACATCAAAAACACTTCTAAACGGTAAACAAATTGTTAACATTATTGTTACTATTACAAATGAGTGTTTTTTGTCTACAACAGAACAGGTATGCGCACCAGCGCCCTCTTGTGGATGTAACAGGTCCGACATTGTGTGACTTTACAGTTATCATTAATATGTGGAAAATGTGCTCATGATACCAAGACTTCTTATTTAGAGCTGCATTAAAAAACAATGGTGAAGAAAAATAAGCTTATAAGGAATAAAGGTGTGAAGATGAATAAGAATTAAATGATTCTGATGGAAGAAATACTGAACTCTAGCCGTGCTCTGTAGGTCCTCTCCCATTAAACACAATCAAACACAATCACAAACTGCTAACTTTGGATAGTATTTTATTACAACATATCTCTATATCTTTGGTATAATATATAACTCTATGGTGCAATACATATATAACCCTATAAGTCGAATGTACAATGTGTGCAATACAGTCTCTGAAAATGTGCAATACACTATGTATAGTTTATGTCTAAATTCCTGCATAATATATCTCTGACTGATCTTATTTATATTCATGTATATACACATACACACCCTCATATTTATATTACTATGCTATCTCTGTGGCTTAAACGGGACATGGGTCCT
Organism: Clarias gariepinus; assembly: GCF_024256425.1. Lineage (NCBI taxonomy): Eukaryota > Metazoa > Chordata > Actinopteri > Siluriformes > Clariidae > Clarias > Clarias gariepinus. The sequence continues at coordinate 26,051,118 of NC_071111.1, forward strand.
AATTTCGTACCAGAACAAGGAAGTGTGCTGGTATGACAATAAAGAATCCTTGAATCCTTGAATCTTGAGTTGAAGCAGACTGGATAGCAGATAGTGAGATTATAAATCCCTTCTATAGTGTGCTATATGGTCAAAATGCTTTTTACACCATCAGAAGAATTCTCCAATTTTCTTTCTACTCAGGCTACACAGGTGTTTGTTCAGTCCGTTGTTATTTCAAGACTGGACTACAGCAACTCACTCCTGACAGCTCTGCCCCTGTCCACCCATCATCCTCTGCACCTGATCCAGAATGCAGCTCCACATTTTGTTTTCAATCTTCCTAACTTCTCCTACACCACCCAGCTTCTGCACTGGCTTTCTGTAGCTGCCTGCATCAACTTCCATATCCTGATGCTTGCCTACGAAGCTAAAAATGGCCTACACTTACCTCTCAGCTCTAATCACACCGCGCACTAAACTATGTTCCCTCAGATCCTCCAGCACTGCTCACTTAGAAATTAAGGAAAACATACATTTAGACTGTAAAAAAAAACTCTCTTTGAAAATTAGGAAATTCTATGGAATTGTCACTTTTAGGCATAAAAAAAAAAAAACTACTGATAATGACAAAAATAGGAGTGATAATAATATTAAAAGTTTTGGTGTCTATTTACTTCGTGCATGTCTGTGTAGAGTTAGCATAAGAACTAGAGTTGCCGTTAGCAAGGACTGACCATGACATCACTTTCATCTCAATCAACTGCTGAAACCCAGATTACAACTCATTACATATAAACTTGTACGATTCTCTTCATAATAGTTCAAGTGGATGTGAAGGGGCATCGCGGGGGTAAAATAAAAATGAGAAATCAATCCAAATACAAACAAAAATTTCACATCTGTGTATTATTCCACTTACACAATACACATGCTCTCAGACAATGGCTTAGAGTGTTGTTTCTAAACCACTTTACATACAGTACACTGCCTGGCCAAAAAAAAAAAAAAAATCCTTCTCAGACTCTAAGATTTCAATCAGTTATCTTTAAATGATTATCGTCAAAATGATTCTTCATGCTCCCAGAACCACTCTTTCACAGTTTTCACATTATTTGTACTAGTAAGAAAAAAAAGCCCTATTATACCTTTAACTCCTGATGAAAAAAATAACCCAGCTGTTAAAACACGGGCTAAGATAGTTTCAGCGGTTAACCCAGTTAATTTGTTGAAAATATTTTTTGAGATTCTGTAATTGACTTAAATATGAAAGTAATTGAGTTAAATACTACAGTCTATAATGTACATTAGTAGCAGAAATTTAGATACGGTTTCCTTCCTGCACAAGATGAATATCTACTCAATTTGTAAGGGACCACCACTAGAGGTCACTGTTTTGTTTGTGTAGTTTTGTTTGGCAGACTAAGTTTCCCAGAAGGCACCTCGGTCACGTGATGCGGGTGCTCACCTGAACCGAGGTAGCTCATTAGATCTTCTATAAATAGCTGTTTATTTTGGGCAACTGGGTCGATCATTGTTTGTATTCACTGTCTCTGATGTGGGCTTTTTGGTTTGTATTTTAATTTTGTCTAACTAACCCTAGGAACCCTAGCTCCTCCCAAGGCTCTAGTGTAGAGATCATAAGTGTGATCGCTGTGTTTTAGTGTGTGTGGAGCTGATTCCGTATCGTGAAGTGTTGTGTTAGTATCAAGTTTTGTGAGTATTGTTTGTGTCCCTAATGTGTTATTCCTGTATGTGTAGCTATGGGGTATGTTTAGCTAGGTGTCAGTTTAGATATTTGGACGTTTAGCTCCTAGCCTTTTCCATCATGTTCTCTCTGGTCTCGTCCTGTCTGTGGTCTTGTCTTGTTTCAGCTCCATGCCTAGTTTGTTTGTGCGCTCTTAACCTCTTATTTAAAGCTACAGAGCCTATATTATGTGTGTAAACCTAAAGAGCCTGTGTAACGCTCTGGAGCCTATGTTATGTGTAATGCTACAGAGCATAGGTTATGTAAGCTCTGTCTTTAGTTGGAGTTCTTGACTTGTTTGATTAGTTTCTTTTATTTAATGTCTTGATTAGTGACTGTTTTGGGTAAATAAAGACTTTTTTTTAATACCACCATCCCCCTCTGCGCCTATGCCTACCTGTAAGGCCACATTAACAACAGCCTAGTACCCCTAGATCATGACATTTTTTCGTTAATTTCTCTAGATTATAGCAATAACAAAATATATTAATACATTTTCTATAACTGCAGTGCACAGACATTAAAGCTAGTTTCAAATCACAGGTTTATATTCATAAACTCTTTCTGATACATTAGCAATAGTGCCATCATACCCATGGACTTGTAAAGCAGGTGCTCAGCATTAACGTTTGTGTGTGGGTAAATCTATGTTTTAGAAATGTCTATGTACTGAACAGAAATGTCCTATCTGAAATGTCATTTTTTACTGTATGACATTTTACATTGCAGCAGAAGAGCTGCACTTCACTACACGCAAGACACACTACTTGGCACAGTGTCACACTGCTCATCAAAATCATGCCACATAGCATTAAAATAAACAAAGAACCATCTACATACTGAGGCACAAAATAATCTTGATCATAATTGGTGACTGACTAAATACTTATTTGCTCCACTGTATAACATTTGTACTACAGATAACACTGTACCTAAGCCTTTTGAACAGATACCCCCAACACACATGTGTGCACATACAGGTATACACATATACATACACACACAATAAAATAATGTTTCAAAAGCACTGCCTTTTGAATTGAAGTGTGGGGAACATATTTTTCTGGCGATCAGGAAAATCTGTTTCCCCCTCCCTACTGGCTGTGAAAGTATCAGGGATGTCTGAAACTGACTCAGAGATATGTGTGCCCGTAGCAAAGATAAAATAGCGATCAGAATGGTTTAAAAAACACTGTCTTTTAAATTAAATCAGGAAAATCGGTTTCAATTCAATTTTATTTGTATAGCGCTTTTAACGATTTACAGTGGTTAATCAATCGGACTGTAGGTCCTACCGTCGCCGCGCTCGGCGGTACCGTTTGGCTTTGTGCGTTTGCTGGCTTTTACCGCTGAGTGGCGCTATATAACTACAGGCTGACGCCTCATGCCTTAGTTCATTCTCTGCTGGATTAATGAGACACAGAGTTTTAGAACTGCACGTAGTAGCGGATAAAATCAAGTAAAACATTGTAGTAAAACAAATTTATAATCACAGAACTAAAATGACGATACAAATGTAGAATTTAAATTAAATTAAATCTTATTAGGATCAAATTTAAACAAAATAAATGTTAACACAGTGAGCCTTTAAATTTTATCACGTGTAATTGGAAAAGACGCGTGTAGGGTTTTGTGTCGTCTTATATCTTGTGTTCTTTAAATTTATAGTAGATTTATTAACTAAAATAAATGACCATAAAAATTATAACATTGTCAGGACGTTCTACTGCGTCAGCTGATGTTGGTCATTCAGCCCCGCTTGTGTTTGTGCGTTATTATAAGAATGAAATGCAGTAGACTGTTATGATCTGTAACGGATTCGACCCATGTTGCACGGGCGGCACCATAAAGCACGGACACGAGGAGAGGTCTTACGGGAAAAGAGTAATTTATTTAGGCAAAATGGGGAAGGAAAGTGTTGAAGGGAGAAAGGAAAGAATGGGATAAAGGTTGTGCATGTGCAGTTCCGGGGGCTGTGCCACACTGGCATGCGGGCACACAGCTGATGCTAAGTGTTGGTGCGAGTGGCAGAACTGAGCACGCGGAGGCAGCGCTCCTGCACGCTCCCTCGTGACGGCGCTTCTCCCGCTGTCGATGGCCGGCGCGAGTTCTCGCTGACGCAAAAACCTAACCACACTTTTCCTCTTCGGCAGCGGGGCTGCGAGGGCGGGCGCGGTACGGGAGTGAAGATGCCGCGGGAGCTCGCGCAGCTCTTTCTCGCGCTGTCCTCAGCGCGGAGATCAAAGGGCGGAATTCTAGTGCCCTTGTTTAAAGCGCCTGGGCCGCGTCACATCTCCCCACTGACATGCTTCTTTCATATTCTCCATTACATCACGTACTTCCCAGACCTCAGACAAACCTCCGCGCCTTGCTTTTATAATGCGGAGCAAGCCCGAGATCATATTAACGTTAATTATCGCCAGCCGGCACAAATACGCGGCTCCCGTCCCTTTGCTGCCTATTCAGGGAGCCTACGGAGTGAGGGAGTAGTTATAGTAGATTTGGGCGTACACCCATCACACGCGCACGCCGTGGCAGATCATCATAATTGTCCTAAACTTGTATTTCATAAGGTTTTCCGAGCGGTGGTACAGCGCAACGGGGGTCATTATTTACTATTAAACATTAAACGAATTTACAAAACTTAATGCGTGCGATTAAGCGCTGATTCTACGTAGGAAAGTAAAGAAGAGGATCCTGATGCTCAACATTCCGGAGACCAAACCCCATTTAAATTAAATTAACAAATATTGCATGTAAATAACAATAGCCCACGTTTAAAACAGCATTTTATTTAGATTATAAAAAAATAATCCTGCATCTGTTTTAGGTGTTCCAGCTGCCACTGTTCTAGAATTTAAATTAAATCAAATCTTATTAGGATCAAATTTAAGCACAATAAATGTTAACACAGTGAGCCTTTTGATTCTATCACTTGTAGAAAAAAAGCGTGTATGGATTTATGTCATCTTATTTCTTGTGTTCTTTAAATTTATAGTAGATTTATTAACTGAAATAAATTACCATAAAATTAAAACAGTGTTAGGACGTTCTACTGCGTCAGCTGATGTCGGTCATTCCGCTCCGCTTGTGTTTTTGCGTTATTATAAGAATGAAATGCAGTAGACTGTTATGATTTGTAACGGGTTCGACCCATGTTACTCAAACAACTCAGTTCAGGTGTAAGTAAATGTCTGTGCTGTTTGGGGGAGGGACGTGCTAATGATTTGTTCGGCTCTGTGTGTGTGTGTGTGTGTGTGTGAGAGAGAGAGAGGGGGGTGTCGCGGTCGTTTTCAGTGAAACAAAGGCTCAGCTGAAAAATGTTAGGCACATCAGTCACTTAACCCCCAATAAAAGGTATTTGAGTGTTATGATAGTTGTAATATAACAGATGCGCACTGAATACTAAACCAGGCACGGAGATTAATGAACCAAGATAGCCCCCATACCCGTTTAAAAAATAAATAAATAAATAAATACCAAATAATATTATTGTGTATAGACTGATTAAAAACAATGCAATTTATGCTATCATAAGGAAAATAACAAGTTCTTCCATTCCAATGATTAAAAAAGGTAACAATGTCAACTTTAGAATCTAGAATCCAGGAGATTAAAATTACACAAATTGAAATCACTGAAAGTCTCCAGAAGAGCCTCAGATTCAAGAGGTTTTTAAAGTGTGGAGAGGTCCATTACAGTTTCTCTGAATGTATAGGTGAGAACAGCCGATTCACACCTGGGGAGGGTGAATCATTTGTATTTGAATGTTGTCTGGCATTGTAAAGCACTATAGTGACACTAAAAGAACAACCCAGGATTAATAGGAATTCTTATACTGCATAAACATTATTTAGCACAAAAAAATTCCTCGCGCTCGGGAAAACTATGCGTGCGGTTGAGCGCTGGTTAGACTATAGGAAATTAAATCGGAGGGTTTTTATTTAGACTATTAAAAAAATAACCTGCGTCTATTTTTAGGCGTGCCAGCTGCCACTTTTTAGTTAGAAGTTTTCAATACAAAGCTTATAATGCCCACATGACATGACGGAATAAGGCACGGCTGGTGATGATTGGGGTTTGTTGGGTTACAGTGGATTTTACTACGCGGTGTGAGTGCAATGGCCATCCGTCTGCTCGCGCTGACTCTGCTCTCCGCGGATGGCCCCCTCCCACCTCTCGCTCCTTTGAAGTCACCGGGGCGCGTTCCATTTGCCCTGCTTGCATGCTGCACTTCCGCGTTGTTGCACGCGCGCTGCATACACAGCGCGTAGTAAAATCCACTGTAGCCCAACAAACCCCGAGTATTTTATAGCGCGGGGTGCAAGCCCGGGCAACCATAGTAACGATAGCTCACCAGTCATGTGTAATTCTGCGGTCCCGCTGCTTCGCATGTCTGAAGGGGAGGCCGCCTAACTAGTGAGCGAGGAGCGATATTGATTTGGGCGCACGCCGTGACAGGCTGAAAAAACTGCTGTCAGATTAATGTGCAAAAACTATATAATAAAACTATATAAGACTACATGCCTTTATAAGACTTAACTTTTATTTAAGCGCACTCACAATAACGAAAAAACGTTGTGATTTTGTAAGTGTTGTGATTTTGTAAGTGTTGTAAGCTGTGCTGCTCTGTTTTGTTTTTGGTGAACTTGAGCGCGTCAGAAAATGAACGCAAACGTTTTTTTTTAAGTCTGCTTGCTGTTTTCCAGACGCGTTCATAATCATTAGTCTACTTCTGCCGGTGCGCTCTGGAAAACTTAATGCATGCGGCTGAGCGCTGATTAAAACTATGGAGTAAATTAAAGAGGAGAATTACGATTCTGAAGTCCTGAGCCCAAACCTCATTTAAATTAAATTAACAAATACTATAAGTAAAAAAAAAAAAACAATAGCCCATGTTTAGAAACCGTTTATAAATTCTTTCCGACATGAGTTGGCCCGGTGTTATGCGCAGAGCGCCGGGAGATTTCCTGAAGCTCAGAAATCACTGGGCATTTTTTCTAAATAGCCGCTATCTTTAACAACTGATGGAGGTTTTGAGCTGTATACACACGCATTCCTGCCTAAACAACTCTTAAAACTACACCTGTGACACAATAACAGTAATATTTCAAACATTCTGCAGGCTGATATTTGGAGAAAGGAAAGAATAATGAATAAACCAGTTGTTGGGTCAAAATAACCCAACCAGGTGTTCATTTGTAAACTACATCTCATATGAGCCAACATGAGCAACCCAACAATGTGTTTAAAGTACCTGAAATAATCCAGAACTTAAATAACAATAAACAGATACAGAGATACGCTGTATAACGGTCACTGTTGTATTTACGGCAACGAGCGAAAATGTCACTTTGCGCCACCTGGCGGCCATTTTACGAATGACTTTGAAATGCAACTAATTTATTTTGGCCGCTGACGTTTTCACGCGGCGGTGAGCGCGACGGTAATAACCATTCCAATTGATCAACTACTGTACATCATCACAAAGCAGCTTTACACAATCAAAAGAATTAAGTTTGTATGAAATGTGAATGTGTATTAATCAAAATTATATGATTGTCCCTGATAAGCAAGCCTAGGACGACGGCGACAGTGGCAAGGAAAAACTCCCTGAGATGGTAATAGAAAGAAACCTTGAGAGGAACCAGACTCAACAGGGAACCCATCCTCATCTGGGTGAAAACAGATAGCAGTGATTGATGTGCATAATAATATGCGAGACTGGAAGTTCAGTATAAGAGGAGATGTGTAAGATTAAAGTCCAGTTTGTTCCTGGAGGCTCAGGTAGACTGTGAGAAATTCCAGTCCTGAACTATTGAGCGACTGAAGTCACAGGTCCTCAGAGAACAGCAGTCTGCATCAGTCGAGGACAGGACCACCTTCATGGAAAAATGGAACCAACCCCAGTCACCACACGCATTCCAGGCAGACCACACGGGGGCATCCATGTGATGAGATCTCCAACCAGAAGCAGGACTCCAGGATGAGTTAGAGAGGTCCAGCGGGCAGAGGGGGTCTGGATCACTGGCAGCTCAGGAGCGACATGTATAGCTCGACAGAGAGATAGGTAGAGAAAAAAGGAGAGAGGGAGAGAGAGAGAGAGAGAGAGGAGAGAGCAGAAAAGGAGAGAGCAAAAGAGATGGAGAAATAACAGTTAAGTATGGTCACAGTCGAACAATGTAAAAAGTGAATGTATATTTAGTGCAGAGTGCAAGCAGAGACTCCGGCAGGACTAACTATGACAGCATAACTAAAAAGGGAGAGCCAGAAGGAAACACAAACATGAGGGCTTCCAGAGATGTAAGGCAACCAATCACCTCACCATCAACAAACCTGAGTGATCAATGAGAGTGGGGAAGACAGCATCCAAACATACATACAGGTTTCCCTCCTCCTACTGGCTGTGGAAGTATCAGGGATGTCTGAAATTGCCCCAGAGACATGCGTGCTTAGGTAATACAGTGATATGTCTGTTTTATCATGGGTATATCATGGATTTCAGGATATCATGTTTCCCCATCATATGTGGGTGCTGAGATAGATAGATAAATAGATAGACAGATAGACAGACAGACAGACAGACAGACAGATAGATAGATAGACAGACAGATAGATGGATAGATAGATAGATAGATAGATGTGAATAAGATGAATAACTATGAGTGTGATGTCCTATAATCTCTGTACCTGTGTGTTTGATATGTACACCATAGAACTGGATGTTTGAGTGGGTAAAAAAAGTGTATGGTGGTTATCACGAGTACCCTTGAGTTACATGCTATAATAAATTACAAAGTATAACCTTAAATATATTTAGAATCAATCAGTATCACATCTATCATCACACAGCTAATGTACGTGTAATAAACCAACAGATTTCCAATTTGTAGCAGTGATTCGCTGATTCATCTGCAAATTACTGTATGACTGAAATACGGATAATGTTAATATTATGAACATATTTAAAATAAATAAATAATCTATTGCCTCAAAGTCTATTCTACAATGTGTGTCCACCTGTCCTGCAGAGGGCACAACCTTTTTTGTCAATATTATCACTTTTCATATTGAGTAATAATTAATATTTAATAATTCTGCATTTTACTTCAATACCTTCTAGGTCTTTTTTCAGTAGCAGTGATTAACCTTTTCATAGTGATGTGCCCACTCTTTAGGCAATAGCAAATGACATGTAGTCAAGCAGCACTTCTTCAGTAGCAACCAGGGCTGGTTCATCTGTACTGTATAATAGAATTTGCAGGCATACAAAACTGAAGTACTGATCAGATGGTCGGTGGATCAAGCCACATCTCCACCAGGGTGCCATTGTTGAGCCCTTGAGCTAGGCCCTTAACCCTATCTGCTCCAGGGGTGCCATATCGTGGCTGACCCTGCTCTCTGGTATGTGAAGATTTTTTTTTTTGTGCGCAGTAATGTACAGCATGTGACAAATAAAGGCTTAACTTAAGTTAGGGTGTCTCAATGTGATACCCATGTACAGATTATTAGGGCCCAAACACTATGAACATCAGCCCTATTACGTTACAGTGTATGAAGGGCACTCTTGTTCTTCTAAGGGTTATTATAATTAGGGCCCAAGCACTATGATATCAGCCCTATGTCATCATAGTGTGTGAAGGAGCCTCATGTTCTTCTGTTGTTGTTGTTGTTGTTCTTTCGGCTGCTCCCGGCAAGGGGTCGACACAACGGAATACCCAGTCCGCACTACAACATGGCACAGGTTATTTTTTAGAGACCGAGCACTATGATATCAGCCCTAATACATCATATTGTATGAAGGGCCCTCTTGTTTTTCTAAGGATTTTTTCCAGCCTCCAGGTCTTCAAGTAACAGGTTAGAAACTGCTGACATTAGGATGCAACTCCCAGGGCGCTCACACAAGATTTTGCTGCATAGCTTATGCACACTTGCATGTATACATGGAAAACCCAGTACACATTTACAAACTTGATTCCAAAAAAGTTGCGACATTGTACAAATTATGAATAAAAACAGAATGCAATAAAGTGGAAGTTTCAAATTTCAATATTTAATTCAGAATAGAATATAGATAACATTTTAAATGTTGAAAGTGAGAAAGTGTGAAATGAAAGTGAAATGTCATGCCAAATATTGGCTCATTTTGGATTTCATGAGAGCCACATATTCCAAAAGTTGTGACAGGTAGCAATAAGATGCCGGAAAAGTTAAATGTACATATAAAAATCAGCTGGAGGACCAATTTGCAACTTATTAGGTCAATTGGCAACATGATTGAGTATAAGAAGAGCCTCTTAGAGTGGCAGTGTCTCTCAGAAGTCAAGATTGCATAATATCATCTCTTAGAATGGCAGTGTCTCCCAGAAGTCTACAGTGCATAATATCATCCAAAGATTCAGGGAGTTTGGAACAATCTCTGTGCGTAAGGGTCAAGGCCGGAAGACCATACTGCATGCCCGTGATTTTCGGGCCCTTAGACGGCACTGCATTACATACAGGAATGCTACTGTAAAGGAAATCACAACATGGTCTCAGGAAACATTGTTGGTGAACACAATCCACCGTGCCATTCGCCGTTGCCGGCTAAAAATCTATAGGTCAAAAAAAAACATCTCTAAACATGATCCAGAAGCGCAGGCGTTTTCTCTGGGCCAAGGCTCATTTAAAATGGACTGTGGCAAAGCAGAAAACTGTCCTGTGGTCAAACGAATCAAAATTTTAAGTTCTTTTTGGGAAACTGGGACTCCATGTCATCCGGACTAAAGAGGTTCCAGACAAGGCAGATCTGCAAAGCTGTGGCAATTATAGAGGTATAAAGCTAATGAGCCATACAATGAAGCTGTAGGAAAGAGTAGTGGAAGCTAGGTTAAGGGCAGAGGTGAGCATTTGTGAGCAGCAATATGGTTTTATGCTTAGAAAGAGTACATCAGATGCAGTATTTGCTTTGAGGATGCTGGTGGAGAAGAACAGAGAAGGTAATAAAGAGTTGCATTGTGTCTTTTTAGATCTAGAGAAAGCGTACGACAGGGTGTCGAGAGAGGAGCTGTGGTGTTGTATGAGGAAGTCTGGAGTGGCAGAGAAGTATGAGCAGTAAGAGCAGGGAACAGGTGTAGGAAAATTTGGAGAGGTGGAGGTATGCTCTGGAAAGCAGAGGAATGAAGGTTAGCTGCAGCAAGACGGAATACATGTGTGTAAATGAGAGGAACCCAAGAGGAACGGTGAGGCTACAGGGAGCAGAGGTAAAGAAGGTGCAGAATTTTAAGTACTTAGGGTCAACGGTCCAGAGCAATGGAGAGTGTTCAAAGGAGGTGAAGAGGCGGGTACAGGCAGGTTGGAATGGGTGGAGAAAAGTGTCAGGTGTGTGGTACGATAGAGTATTAGCTAGAATGAAAGGAAAGGTGTACAGGACAGTGGTGAGACCAGCGATGTTCTGCGGCTTAGAGACAGTGGCGCTGAAGAAAAGACAGGAGGCAGAGTTGGAGGTAGCAGAGCTGAAGATGTTGAGGTTCTCTTTGGGAGTGACAAGGATGGATAGGATCAAGAATGAGTTCATTGGAGGGACAACCTATGTTATATGTTTTAGAGATGAAGTCAGAGAGGCCAAATTGAGGTGGTTTGGACATGTTCAGAGGAGAGAATGTAAATATATCGGTAGAATGATGCTGAAGTTGAAACTGCCAGGCAGGAGGTCTAGAGGAAGACCAAAGAGGAGATTTATGGATGCAGTGAGAGAGGACATGAAGTTAGTTTGTGTGAGAGAAGAGGATGCAGAGGATAGGGTTAGATGGAGGCAGATGATTCGCTGTGGCAAAACCCTGAAAGGGAACAGCCGAAAGACAAAGAAGTAGTATAAGTGACTTAAATATAAGTGATAATATTGATAATTGAATGTGTCCACTTGTCCTCTGCAGGTATCTAAAGGTATTGAAGTAAAATGCAGAATTATTAAATATTAATTATTAATAAAAATGAAAAGTGATAATATTGACAAAAAAAAAAGATTGTGCCCTCTGCAGGACAAGTGGACACACATTTTAGAATTGATTTTGAGGCAATAGGTCACATGACCTGAGAGGTATTGAAGTAAAATCAATGAAAATTCTTTAAAATATACAAAGCGATAATATTGACAAAATATTTTTTGCCCGCTGCAGGCGAAGTGGACAGACAATTTAGAATAGATTTTGAAGTAATAATTTGTTATCAGTGTTTATAATATTAATATTATCCGTATTTCAGTCGGACAGTAATTTGCAGACGGTCCCTAACGAGCGCAGTAGGCGACGTGCTTTCGCCGGACTTTGTTAGCGAATCCCTGCTACAAATTAGCGAATCTCCGCTACAAATCTGGTCGCCGGAGCTCGAATATCCAACGTCCAACCAACTTCACCGCGGTATTAACTTGAAAGTAACGTAATTAGTAATCTGATAACTTTTTACATGTATCAGTAATGTAAACAAGTAACAATTTTAAATAGTAATTACTCATTCGTAGTAGATTACTTTGAGTAACTTCCCCAACACTTATAATAATGCTTCACGTTTTAAAGCTTACTGTTCTAAAGCTAATGAAGTCAGAAACGCGGATATGAACCGATTTAAAGAGTCGACTCCCGAATGACTCATCACCTGTAATGAATCATTTTTCCTAAAGTGAAAGTGTTTCAGCCTCGACTCCATTTTGTGGAAGTTTTGGAAAAGTTAAAATACAAACTTTAAAGCGGAAACTGAGACATTAATGTAACACAACAGGGCCGGGTGACTAAAGGTGAGTAATTTATTTATTATTAACGACTTTATATAAGGATAATGCAGATATATTGTAAATTAAACTGGTGTAAAACTCAGATGTAGGAAATGTGTGGGATACAGGTACAACCTGAAACAGGTATTGGTCGGGTATTACTACAGTATATAATTAATAAATATACCATATATTATTGGACCATATTGGTCGGGTATCGATATCACCATATACAGTAGTTTAAAAAACTAAAGATTAAGGTAAACATTAGCTGTTAGGTAACTCTGGAACAATAATGTACATCTAATGGCAATGCTCATGTTTAATATTGTACGTGCCCAGAAGAACAAAAAGTAATTAAAAATAATAATTTTCTATTTCAATTTAAACAAATCTGAAAAGAAATGGTATTTAATATAAAAGGGCGCCCTCTGCAGGACAGGTAACCAAAGTTTAGAGCAATATCTTACATGACCTGGCTGTAACTGAAATAGAGAACTCTAGTATACTAAATGAAAAAGGGGACTCCATTTATGTTATTTATTTTTTTTCCTAACAAATATACACAAACTGTATATATACACACACTGTATATACACTCAAAATAAAAAATTCTCGTTGATCTAACCCAACACCGTTTCTTCAACCAGTTCCACGAAAATGATTTGAATAACCTGGACATGGTATGATTGAATAAACAAATAAACAGGGTTAGGTTAAATCAACCAAAGCTAATCATGTAACAATAGAAACAGTTTGTTGTGTCGCTTTAAAGCCTACTGTGTACATTTAAATGACCTTATTCTGTTACTTTATACTTATGCAAAACACCAACATCCTAAATACTTGAAATTTCTTATTTGAATTAACTTTATTCTTCTCGGTTCAACTAAAATAAAACACATGCTTTCAAATAATCAATTGGAAAAATGCATTTATTCAAGATGTCAGGAGAAACAAGCAAACTGCTTTTAAACACTTTAAATTGTTGTTTTCAATGCTGTTATAAAACATTTAGTAATTTTCCTTTTTTCATATTCAGTGCAGTTACTTATTTTCAGTCAAACAAATATTAGCAGCATTCAAATGAACCAAAAAAATAAAAAAAAAATCCTTTTAACTAGCTCTATTAAGTCACAGTTCTATTTAACAAAGCAAATTTTCCAGATTCTGTATTTCCAAAAATAAAAGCAACTGTAACTTACATTAGGAAGATTCACAGGAAATAAATAAAGGGGAAAAACATAGCATAAATATTATTGCAATAAAAATACTGAATAGTCTGGTACTGATATTCTTTGCTGCCATGCCCCCCTTCCTTTTGAAGACTCTGATTAGCTGAGTGGAGTACTGATCAAGCTGGAAACTAAAGAAATAGTGGTAATCCTGATGAATTCAGCACTTAACTACAACACAAAGTCACAACAACTTATAGTTATTATACACTGCCATCTCAGTTAGCATTTCAGATCAAGTTAGCAAAGCACTGTGAGCTTAAAGTGTAATTCATGCCATAATGGCCATGGTCTAACCTGTAATGTTTGAGCAGGAGGGACCTTGAGGATGCTGATCTAGAACATTCTTTGCACTGCCACATCAAAGCCCTGAAGGCCCCCTGCTATGGGGAAAAAACATAGCAAAAATATTATTGCTATAAAAATCTGAATAAGATTTAATTATTTGACTAGGGTTGTGCCAATATTGTTTTTTTTTTTCTTTATCAATCAGTTTCCCTATAAAATCTTGATCATCATCATATCTATTTAGGCAAAATACTACCACACTACATTTCTAGCCTATTTTCATTAAGTTTAACGAGTAAACACATTTTTTATATTCATTAAGTTCAACGAGTAAACACATTTTATATAAAAAATAGGAAATGTTGCACGTTAACACCAAAAATAATCAAAAACAGTTTAAAATAGTTATAACTCAGAGATAACTATTATGTTGTTTAAAAAGGCTGAATATACTGATAATGTTAGTGTATTAGTAAGCAACGTGTTTAATTCCAATTTGGCCGGGAGAAAATTCATACTGTACCGCCGCCCTCACCTTGCGCTGTGTCCCTCACTCACTCCTCCTCTAGTGTGCGCGCACGCGTCCATGATCATACCAATACTTTATACGATATACTGTAAGAAACGTATGTGATTTTACCACTAACATATCAATCGCTTACCACTATTTTGAAGGATACCAGTTGCTTCTGGAACAGTGCAGTGCAAACAGTCTGGCGCTTCTGTGACTAACAACCACACAGCTAAGCTAGTTTGAACAATGCTAACCGTCAAATGTTTAGCATGGTAAATTTAAGTTAAGCTCAGAAATGTAGTTCTGAAGACGAGTTTACTAACTCAGATTAAACCACAACCCATTCACCCATCAACTTTTAACATTATGATATATTTTATAGAGACATATGAATCTTACCTAACATAAGATGTCCTTTTCAGCACGAAGTTTTCCTCAGGTAGATGCCGAAACCCGCACATGCGCAGTGCACAAAATAAGACGGGCCAAACAGGACGAAACAGAATCACATTAAGATAACATAAAACAGCTTAGTAAATTTGATGTGAAGGGTTTTTAAGTAGGATTAACCTAACTCACTCACGTATTTTTATAAAACAGGTATTTATTGGATTATTTAAACGTTATCTGCCTTCTTTAAATGAACTGCAGCAAAAAAAAAAAAACATTTTTTTGAGTGTATACTCACCTAAAGGATTATTAGGAACACCTGTTCAATTTCCCATTAATGCAATTATCTAATCAACCAGTCACATGGCAGTTGTTTCAATGCATTTAGGGGTGTGGTCCTGGTCAAGACAATCTCCTGAACTCCAAACTGAATGTCAGAATGGGAAAGAAAGGTGATTTAAGCTATTTTGAGCGTGGCATGGTTGTTGGTGCCAGACGGGCCGGTCTGAGTATTTCACAATCTGCTCAGTTACTGGGATTTTCACGCACAACCATTTCTAGGGTTTACAAAGAATAGTGTGAGAAGGGAAAAACATCCAGTATGCGGCAGTCCTGTGGACGAAAAATGCCTTGTTGATGCTAGAGGTCAGAGGAGAATGGGCCGACTGATTCAAGCTGATAGAAGAGCAACTTTGACTGAAATAACCACTCGTTACAACCGAGGTATGCAGCAAAGCATTTGTGAAGCCACAACACGCACAACCTTAAGGCGGATGGGCTACAACAGCAGAAGACCCCACCGGGTACCACTCATCTCCACTACAAATAGGAAAAAGGGGCTACAATTTGTACGAGTTCACTAAAATTGGACAGTTGAAGACTGGAAAAATGTTGCCTGGTGTAGGGTTTTTAACGTGATAATGACAATGAAGGACTGCCGGCATTCTCCACCATTATGTGTAGGGTTTACATAATAAAGACAACGAATGACGGTCGCATTGTCCACCAATAAATGTAGACGTTTTAATGTGGACACAATGCCAATTGCCACAATGCTTTTTCCAATCCTTCACTATTAAGATGTAATGTTTAGCTCTGGGTTAGAGTTGTATCGAATCTTAAACGATTCGGGTTAATTTGATTATCTGAAACAAAATTTATAAAGAACCGTTTATCGACTACCCGTCCACCGTTAAGCACAATTTAGTGTCTCTTACCAGTTCTGCTTATCACGTGGCCCACGACAATAACACAAAATCTAGTATTTAGCAATTATGAGCAAGGTAACAAGATCTGGGCAAATGTTTAGACTTTAAAATACATGACCAAGACAACAATTCTTTATAAAGAAACGAAAATGTATTTGACTAATCTACGATACATAAAACTACACTACTTGCCGTATGCCGTTGTTCATTGAAAGAAATAACATAAACATAAATAGAAACAGAAATAAAATGTTTAATGGTACCAACTAAATCAGACTTCGTGGTTGGATTTGATACTTTGAGTTTACTGAATTTATTTAGATTTTGTAATATAATGAAACCTGTTTTTTTTTCTATAAGGACCTTTTGAACCATTAAACATTTTATTTCTATTTATTTTGTTTTGCTGGCGAAATACATTTTACTTCCTGTCACTACTACAGCTGTCACGTGCCTACAATTATTGCCTATTATTATTGCTTAGAGTTAATTATAATAGTAATATATTTGATCATAATAAACCTATGAATTCATGTGCTATTATATTATTTAATAGAGATTATGTAGTGTAGCGCAATGTGTGGCGGGGGTGGGGTGGAGGCATTTTAGCGCATAACCCCATTATCAAAGACGTCTACTTGGTGTTATGCGCTAAAATGCTCCGGTATCAAAGTAGACGTCTTTGGTATTAAAAGTGCTATAGAAGTGCTATGTCTACTACCCTGGGTCACGTGACTGACGAATGGCTTAAGTTCTGGCTCGATTACTTTTCCTGTATTAAATTTTACTCCTTGAATTTCACACCTTAAAATGGACTGAAGAGAATTTCATGCAAAATTCAGAGCACTTAAATTCAAAGATGTTGCTTAAATAAATATATATGTAAAAAAAAAAATCATGTAAATAGAACCTGTCTGACAAAGTGAAGCACGTTCACTGTGGCACTGCCTATTATTAGGTTTAGAGCCAATTACTTTTTTACCTAGGGCCGATCTTTCTTATTGCCAGCTTCATAAAACTTGCTGGGTGTCCAGCTTAGAGCAAAACATGATCTATTGTGTTTTTGTCAGAGTTTAGTAGAGTTTAGCCAATTTTTATTTCAAAGGTCAGTCCTTGTGTCCTGGCTGATTGCTTAATTCTGTAACACAGAATTTTTTTAATCCAAAGGATGACTGTTGTTGTTTAGGTCAAAGATGTAAAAATTATTGTGTGGAAGTTTAACCTAACTAAATTTGAATTTAACTACACATTTGTTTTTTTTCCAGGAGTGTAATCCACAGAGATCAGACTCTTCAGGATCTGCTAGTTTGTAGATAAAAAAATTCAAAGATGGAGACTGATGATCTGGACACTGATAATGTGTCTCCACCCTGTAAAAAACGGTAATCTACTATAGAATTATGGACATTAAATATCCATATCCAAATTACTAAGTGATCACATATAAAATAAGTCATTTGAAAGTGTGAATAGTAAAGTGTTTCACTATTATTGACAAAAAATATTCTGTTCAATGCAAGTAAAATTTATCTCTCAATAAATTAACAAGTTCAAATAATGTTGTACAGTAAACTCCAGGGAGAGAGATCAGGATCAGCAGCACCCAGCTGTATCTCCATGAAGAGTGATGGGTCTATGGATCAACCTATTGATTTTAAAGCTGGAGATTCCTCACCTCTACACAGGTAACGTCTCCTCACTGTTAATGTCACTGTTAAAGGGAAATTCATCTAGATAAATAGGACGGCAAACTAAATACTAAAACCACATTATTGTTATCTTTAATTAAGCCACTATTAAGTGTCCAAAGATTTTTTGTCTTAAATAAGTTTTTTGTTTCTTAAAAACGTGCTCATAGTACATTTATAATGAAAGGCTCTGCTTAGCATACTGTATTTTAGATGCTGAAAGGACACCAAAACCAAACTCATCAATAATGAACTTGGAAATCTTGCTATATTAAATAGTAGGAGTTACAAAAAGAGTTTGTCCCGGAGGATGGTTACAGAGTACACCACCCCATACTAAATGTATACAGTGGAACCTTGGATTGCGAGCCAAATTTGTTCCAGAAGCGTGTACGTATATTAAAACACCCATAAACCAAAGCGAATTTTCCTATAAGAAATAATAACCACTCAGATTATTTGTTCCACAACCCAAAAAAATAAATACATAATAATAAGTAAAAATAAAACAAATTAACCGGCACTTTATGTTTGAAGAGAATCGTGACAGAGCAGTGTCTCCATTAGACTCTGTCTATGTGTGTGTGCTTGTGTGTAAGAAGGCGAGAGGAGTAGGAGTGTGTGTGTGAAGGGGCACGGTGTCCAATGACGCACATGCACACATAATGGAATCAGTGCAGGCTGATACAGAGAGAAAGGGAAAATGGATCTTTAACCTCTCTAATGAGACTTGCTTTTGCTTTACACGCACGCACACACTGTTATAATAAACAGTACACATGCTGTACACACACACATACAGACACAAAATAAAATATGTTTTATGCACACACACTTGGTCACAGTGTTATAGTAAACAGTACACGCATGTACAGATATTGATTATACCAACATTATACGGGGCCAGGGGTAGCTTAGTGGTTAAGGCAACGGACTACGGTTCGGAAGATCCCAGGTTCAAACCCCACAACCACCAAGTTGCCACTGTTGGGCCCTTGAGCAAGGCCCTTAACCCTCAACTGCTCTGATGTGTAATGAGATAAAAATGTAAGTCGCTCTGGATAAGAGTGTCTGCCAAATGCCAAAATGTAAATACCAGAGAGAGGCGAGCACTAAGACCCAGCAGGGGAGACGATTACCCACAATTCCGCAGTGCAAGAGAGAAAAAAAAAATTGGCTCAGTTCTGATCACATGACGCTTGGCTTTAAAACATGAAGTGCATGCGTGATGCATGGTACTCGTGAACCAAGACTTGTTTGTTTTTCAAAATTTATTACAAATCTTTGCTCGTCTTGCGGAACACTCGCAAACCGTGCTCACAATCCAAGGTTCCACTGTATAAATAATATATTATCTAGAGTAAATGATTGCCTAAGACTCAGTAATATGCATGGGGATCGAATGCTGGCCCATCTGGTCCAAATGTACAGATAACATACTGTATACTCTATACTGCATTTCGTCTCGCTAAAAAAGTTGCTATGATAGTAAAGTGTCAGAACACACAATACATCACAGCTTATTTTGTCTCTCAAAAAAAATAAAACATCAATAAAACACCACCTGGCTTAGCTCAGACACCATGTCAGTGTCCCATGTTTCTATTTTGTCCTTGCATTGTTCAGAACTTAAATATACTATATGGCCAACAGTTTGTGACACCTCACTATTACACTTATACAGTAGTAGGTAGTCAACGGAAATGTCTATTACCACATCAAAACGACAGCGGGCAAAGTAAATCAGTCACATTTCAAAGTAATTTGGGAAATGACCACCCGGTGGTGCAAAGTGACATTTTAATTCGCTGCAGTTTTAAATATAATTAGAGCTTAAGTCTTAAAAAAGTGATATGTTGTATCGAAGAAAAACTACAGTGATGGTAATTTTCACATCCGAGTACTTTACTGTAAAACCAGAGTTATTGATATTTATTGTACACTAATTGTCACGATGAGCCAGATAGATCAACCCAGTAGCTCCAGATCCTAAAGCCATGTCCACACGTAGCCGGGTATTTTTAAAAACTGAGATTTTCTCTGCGGCTTTCATTCACACGCAAACACAGTTTTGATCATTGAAAAGGTAGCTTTTGGGAAACTCCGTCCAAAGTTGAGATTTTCCAAACAGGAATTTTTTTGTGGTGTTGTGTGGACACGGGGAAACGAGGATTTTGGCATATTGCAACGTCACCTTGTAATGTACCATGATGTAATTGTCTGTGTGCTCGTCTCCTTGATTTAACTTCAGCTGCATAATATTCAGACTTCCCTGCATGCCTACCTGTCACTAGAGCACACCTGAACCTGATCAACTAATTATTTCCCCGGCTTTATAAGCACGCTGAGAGATCCATTCAGTATCTTACTTGTGTACCTCGCTTCTTTTTAGTCAAGTTTTTTTTTTTGTTTACTTCAGTCTGTTATCGACCCTGCCTGTTCCCCGGGTTGCTCTCTCGTCTTCGCCCTCTGGTACTTCTGCTGTTATCAGACTGACTAACGTACTGTATGACCCCACAAGTTCTCAGGACTTCAGATTAAGTACTTACAATATGGGTTTGTTCACCCCCGCTGCTGGATTTCTGGATCCCGACCCGGAGATTACGGTTAATTTTTTGACGCGCTCAAGTTCACTGAAACCAATACAGAATAGCGCACCCTGTTTGCTTTCATTATTTCACGAAATCATAACGTTTTGTCGTCATTGTGAGCGCACTGTTTTATTTGTTTTTTTTATATAGTTTTTGCACATTAATCTAACAAACTTTTTCTGATGCACACCCAGAATCTGTTTTCTGGCTACGTTAGTGTAACACATGATATAATCTAAAGGGTAGATATAAAAGTTTACATTTATTTTGCTTAAATTCAAAGCAAATAAGAACAATAAATAAATAAGTAAATAAGCAACAGGAGTGCTACTGGGATGTAAAAAATTAATTTGGTAAAATGTTTTCAATATTTATTAAAGAAAATTATGATGATCATAACAGCCTACTGCATTTATTTTTTATAATAATGCAAAAAAATAAATTTAACATCTGCTGACGCAGTAGTCCAGACAATGTTTGAATTGTATGGTAATTTAGTTTAATTTATTCCAGTTAATAAATCAAACACAAATTTAAAGAACCCAAAATATAAGATGACACAAAACCCTACACACATAGCTTTTTTAATTACATATGATAAAATCTAAAGGCTCCTGTGTTAATGTTTACTTTGCCTAAAATCGAGAATAAAATAAGATTTCATTTAATTTAAATCCTGTTTTTCTAATGTAATTTAAGTGCTATGATTATGAATTTGTTTCATTACAATGTTTCACTAATCCGAGAGAATGAACTAAGGCCTGAGGCGTCGGCCTATAGTTATATAGCGCCACAAAGTGGTAAAAGCCAACAAACGCACAAACCCAAATACTGTCGCCGTGAGACGCAGCGGCAAAACCATTATTCCAGTTAAGTACCATCTGTTTGTGCTTTTGAACATCTTATTCCTGAGTTAGTCCCACTTTGCAGTTTAAAATAATCTTCTATGGAAGTTTTCCACTAGAGTTTGGTGTGTATCTGTGGGGATTTGTGCTTATTTATCTACAAGAGCATTAGTGAGGTCAGGCACTGATATTGGGTGAGGAGGCCTGGGTGACGTCAGTGTTCTAGTTCATCACAAAGGTGTTCAATGTGCTTGAGGTGCAGGACAGTCAAGTTCACTCTCATTTCTCACTTGTTTCATTCCAACCTTGGTGTTTTCATTATGCTCATTTTGAGCACAGAGGCGTTGTGATGCTGAAACAGGTTTTGATCTCTTGGTTCTGGTGAAGTGGAATTGTAATGTTGTATGTTACAATTTCCATACAGTGTATTTACTAAAAACACATAAAGGAAATATATTTTAACTAAATAATTAATTTTAGAATTGTAATTTTTATTCATTGTATGAACAATTATTTCCCCATTAAATTAAGAAGGTACTTCTATGTACTACAGTAAAAGGTATTAAGAAGGTTCTACAGTAAATAGTGTATATAAATAACTAAAGGACTGTCTGTAATGTTGTGCAGTAAACTCCAGGGAGAGAGATCAGAATCAGCAGCACCCAGCTGTGTCTCCATGAAGAGTGATGCGTCTATGAATCGTCGTATTACTTTTAAAGCTGGAGTCTCCTCACCTCTACACAGGTAACGTTTCCTCACTGTTAATGTCACT
Organism: Clarias gariepinus; assembly: GCF_024256425.1. Classification (NCBI taxonomy): domain Eukaryota; kingdom Metazoa; phylum Chordata; class Actinopteri; order Siluriformes; family Clariidae; genus Clarias; species Clarias gariepinus. Next base: position 26,073,122 of record NC_071111.1, read on the forward strand.
GCTGAAGTCACAGTTAAAGGGAAATTTATCTAGATAAACAGGACGTTGCCGTCCTGTTTATCTAGATAAATTTCCCTTTAACTGTGACTTCAGCAGTGACATTAACAGTGAGGAGACGACTGAATACTTAAACACCATATCTGTCATATCTTCAGCATATCTGTCATATCTTCAGCAGTGACATTAACAGTGAGGAGACGACTGAATACTTAAACACCATATCTGTTATCTTTCTTAAAGCCACTATTAAATGTCCAAATATTTTTGTCTTAATTAGAATTTTTGTTTGTGGTACCTATAAAATTCATCTAAATTACATTTTATTTGTATAGTGTTTTTAACAATAGTTATTGTCACAAAACAGCTTTACAGAATCAAAAGAGAATTATGGAAATGTGTATAAATCATAATGACCAGACCGTCCCTCATGAGCAAGATGAGGGCGACGGTGGCAAGAAAAAACTCAACAGGGAACCAACAGGGAACCCATTTGGGTGATAACAGAGAGCAGGAATTGTTGTGCAGTCATACTGTGTGTTAGGCAGCTGGAAGTTCAATATAACAGATTAAAGTTAATATGGAGTCCAGTTCATTATTGGAGGCTCAGGTAGACTGTAGGAATTTCCAGTCCTGACAAGTGAGTGACTTTAGTCACAAGTCCACAACTGTCTGCATCAAATATTTTTTGTCTTAGATTGTTTTTGCTTGAAAACAATGCTGGTATCTTTAAAATAAATGCCACTGGGTTGGACATGCTGTTTTGTGATGTAGGTAAATTATTATGTATTATAATGATCCCTCTATTCAATATGACTAGGCATACAGTAAATACATAAACATTCACTTAGGATATCTATAAAACCAGTCACAGCTGAGTGTGTACACCCACTACTTCTCTCTCTCTCTCTCTCTCTCTCTCTCACACACACCAACACAAACACACACACAAACAAAATTCCACTTTAAAATTCATTTTAATCTATATCTATATGAAGGTGAGTCCAAAATTATACGCACTCTGGATGTAGAATTAATTTAAATATCTTTTAGAAAAGACAAATGCATTATTTCTTTGCCATAATCTGCTTACTTTTTAATACACTTTGTCCATCTGTCAATAAGATTTCGTATTCCCTCATAAAAATGTTTTAGGCTGACCTATGAGCCACAAATTCACGGCTGTCTTCTTTTCTCCATCAGAAGTTAGGTTTTGTCCTCGCAGTACAGCTTCAGGGGACCAAACCGGTGAAAGACTGATGTAGCAAGATCAGGATTATAGGGCGGATGTTTTAACACCTCAAAACTAAGTTTTTGCAGAGTGTCAACAGTATGGACAGAAGTGTGTGGACATGCATTGTTATGCGAGATCACAACGCCTTTAGATAGCCGTTCTCTGTGTTTAATCTGAAGTTTAAGCTTCAGCTCTACAATAAGTGTCTCACTATAACGAGCACTGTTGATTGTAGAACCTTTTGTCCTGATAACGTTTCAATACTGGCCCTTGAAAATTCTAAAAAACTGTATCAATTTTCCAGCTGATGGTTGAGTTGTAACTTTTTCTTGGTCGAACATTGAGGATACTTTTAATCCATACTCTGTTTACACTCAGGCTCATAGTGATGAGTCCATGTCTCATCACCAGTAATGATTCTCTTTAAGCAACTTTTACTTTCCTTAGAATATTGGTAAAGATAAAAAAAGAAAAATAATACCCATGTCTCACGAATCACTGCATGCTGCTTTATTTTCGTGCAAGTCCCAAGTCTCCATTTTTCATACAATTCAATGCAGATAGACTAATGCACCTAAAGCACTCAGCCAGTAAATCTCCTGTGCTGATGAAAGTAAAAAAAAATCTTTCGTTAAACAAAGCTCTGACGTCTGCAGCATGTGACAAAAAAGTAAATGAAATTTCTAACAAGAAAGCTGAAGCCTGTGTGTAAAATGACTGGTAAACCAGGTAAACTGACCCAAGGCATACTGGTTTGGGGTTCTCCTACTGGTTCTTTTATAGTTTAAGCCCCGCCCCCTCAGAACAAACCAAGTTAAACAAACAGAAAAGGACAGTATAAAGTATATTCATTTTTACAAACACACACAATATACATATAACCAGACATCTACTCCATGCTGTTTTGTTTAGACACCACAGACTTAATTAATATATACAAAAAACAGAAATAAACATTACAACCTAAACGCAAAAAAATTTAATTCCCCTTTAAGATAAACAATGGACGAGTCGGTTTCCGGTTGCTTTACGCCAGCGCGTCGCAATTCCAAGTAGGGATAACCGCAGGCTGGAGCAATAGGCGTGCCGAAAGGTCGGGGCGTGCCGAAGGGTAGAGGGCATGTCGAAAGAAACTGGTGGGTGAATGGAGCTTTTGCATTAGCCAATCAACGTGCCGAAAGGTAGGGGCATGTCGAAAAGTTTTTCATTGGTGAAAGGAGCTTCTGCGTTGGCCAATCAGCGGTAATGCTATTTATATGTAAGTACCTTTATTTTAGCGTGAAAGAATATGGCGGCAGTAAGGACTGGTGTGGTTAGTCAATATAAATATTTTTTTTTCTTTTTTTTTCGTCACTTAATTGTTTGTTTAATTTATGTCGACAGACACATATTATTGTGTGGCGAGACACAGAGAGGTTTTCCCTCGAAGTAAGGGTTGGCAGTTACGGATGTTTTTGACCTCGTCATTTTATTCTGACCGAGAGTTAAGTCTTTATTTGTCACTTAGTTTAAAGGATTTTGTTCCATGGACTGCTACTACAGCATGAATAAATTAATGAATGAGCAGATTGAGTGTACAGGTTGGGTGAAGTACACTCTTAAACGGAGCAGCTCTGCCTCTAAATAAAATGTTTTATTGACTAAAATTGTGTCTGTTTACTGAATAAGTGCCGCTTCAAAGGTTACTAAACTGTACCCATCCTCCTCTTTATTGTGGTGTTTTATGAACTACATTTGTCCTTATCAGGCAATGTCAAAGTCAACGTTATCGTCAATTCTGCTACATGTACAGTGCATACATATAGAGAATTGAAATTACGTTTCTCTTAACCCTTGTTACAATTAACACTGAAAAAACTTAAATAACACAAACTTGGAGAACAACAGAGGTAAGATAATTGAGTTACTGTTCTGCAAAAAGGGACAGTTTACAACACAGAAGGCTGATATGGTGAAAAATGGAACAGTGCAATAAGAATAGTGCAAGTGTACTTATTTTAGTTGATTAAAGTGACATTATAAAAAGCAATATAAAACAGTATAAACAAGAATGTTTTTAGTTTTTATGCACTTTTAGTAAAACTACTGTCAGTTCAAAACATTTTAAATAATTCTCTAATTCTCTAACTTTTTTGGTCTTGTTTAATCAATACAAAGTTAATAGTATTCCAAAAATATAAAAAAAATTATGAACAGCTTGTGGTACTATATTCTTTTAAATAATTGTAATTTGATTTTGATTATGGGTTTAATACAGTTAAGGCTAGAAGGAATACAGCTCGAGCTCTATTGGGCGTGCGCACATCAATCTAACGTTTTTTTTTTTTCTCTTACTATACAACAATTAAACTTTTTGTATTACAGAAGGGATTAGTTTTAGACGTGAAAAATTATACAATAGGTATAACTATTTATTTCATCATTAGTGTAAGGGCCATATTTCATTCTTGTGATTTGTTGTTATGTTTATCTTATTTCAGTTTATTAGTTAAGCATTAAGCATTAAGTATCATACATATTATTTGTATTGTGACATCATTTCATGTGTTGTTCTGTGACATCACCCCACAGTTATGCAGTTCCATGTCTATCACGCATGTTAGTTGTAGTTGTTGTTAAGACACGGAAGGATACAGAAAGGTGTGGAGCACACAAGCTTTTGACCGTGATAACGTGAGACAGTAAGCTAAAAGGAATACAGTAAAATAAGTTGTTGTAACTGTAATCTATCGAAGCTACAGAACACAGCAAGCGACTTGTCGTGACTACAGTGGATTTATGCAAGAAACTGTAACAACCGTTGTTTTTGATGTTGAAAATAAACAAGAGACAAAGAAATCAACGAAACGTCTGATGTCGTCAGTGACACTGTGTAACTAAAGACACGCGTCAGAACTTGTGAATAACATGCACCTACATTAAAGTCAAAAGCTTGGCTTTGCCGCAGAAATGAAGATAAGTGATTTAAGATTGTGAAGAGCGCGCGTGCGACTTCAAAAACGCGCATCAACCGAAACCGAAAGCGAGAAGAGGACTTGCCTGCCTTAAACTTCACCATGTCACACGGCGAGGACAACGCCGCTATCGCCGAATCTGAGCAGGTGATGGTGCTCGACGAACTGAAGAGCGCCAGAGAAGGCAAGTGGAGTCAGTTGACTGTATTATACAATAAACTAGAGGCGCTTATGGACAATGCTTGTAATTTGCATGACGTTAAAGCCAAGCGCCGCCAATACAAAGCGCTGCTAAATGACTTTATTGAAAGTAATGTAACAGTGCGATCGTGCGCAAAGGATGAAGAGCGTGAAACCGATCAGCACCACTGGTATCACCCTAGATTAACGCGCTGCACAGAATTCATGATAAGAGTGGAGTCGTGGATCGCGGACACTAGTAATCGCTTTAAGCTGTCTCAAACAGTTGACGATGGAGTTTCGCCAAACGACAGTGTGTCAATGGCGGAGCGTAAGACGCCCGCCCCCCAAAGGCAAGGAAGCGTAACGTCAGCGGCATCTAAGAGGTCCTTAACGTCAGCAGCATCCGAAGCTCGACTAAAAAAGGCAGAAGCCAACAGAGCAGCTTTGCTGGCTAAAGCAGCAACTTTGAGAGATCGGCAGGCGCTGGAGCTGGAGGAAGCACAATTAAAGGCTGAGGAAGAGCAATTGAAAGCAAGACTAAAGGTTGAGGAAGCACAACTAAAGGCTAAACAAGCACAATTAAAGGCACAAAAGGAAAGGCTGGAAATGGAAACGGCGCTTGCTATGGCCGATGCTGAACTAAATTCTTACCAGAACCGCAAAAAACAACATCCTGCCAGACGGAGCGTGGTCGTCGAAACGAGTGGTGCACGCCCCTCGGAACCAGAGCAAAACGACCACTGCAACCACAGTTCGGCAACGGAATACCTCGAGCTGCCATCACGCCTCCGAGCAACCCACTTAAGCATCCCAGTGAGTGCCAAACCCATAATGTCAAGCACCCTAATGGAACGGCCCACCCAAGGTAACGAACACTCACTTTACAACACTGACATAGTGGAGCCTCAGGGTAGGATGCCACTTCAGGCAGATCTTACAGAAATGTTTGCAAAGAGTCAGAGGCAACATTCCTTACCCTCGCGCAACGTTCCTCCATTCTATGGTGACCCTCTTGAGTTCACGTCCTTCGTAAGAGCCTTTAAACACGCCATCGAAACCAACACTGATAGCAATCATGATAGGCTGTTCTTTCTCGAGCAGTATACTGAAGGACAGCCTAAGAACCTAGTGAGAAGCTGCCTGCTCATGCCAGAACATCGTGGCTACGCAGAGGCTATGAAACTGTTACATGACAATTTCGGAAATAGACAAATAATCGCTACAACGCTGATGCAAAAGGCACTCAACTGGCCGGAAATAAAGTCAGAGGACGGAAAGTCGCTAAAAACTTTCTCCCTGTTCCTAGTAGAATGTTACAATACCATGTCAAGCATTAACTACATGGATGAGCTAGACAATGCTACCAACTTGAGAGGTGTTGCCTCAAAACTGCCCTACAAATTGCGTGAAAAATGGAGAAGCCACGTATACGAGTACGAAGAGCGCAATGAAGAAACAGCTAAGTTCGTTCAGCTGATGAAATTCGTAGAACGAGAAGCAAAGGTAATGTCCAACCCACTCTTTGGAGACCTGAACGTTTCGACTAGTGGTAAAAAACACAGCAGCAAATCCTCTCCAGGATTCAAGCAAAAAACTGAAGAAAAGAGGGGCAGCAGCTTTGCGACCGGCGTAAAACAGGTTGGTAAAAATCATAGAGACTCAATCACAGTAAAGAGTAGTGGTGCATTAGTTATTAGTGCCTTCACTAAACCTTGTGCATCCTGTGAGCAAGATCACACCCTAGACGAATGCCACAAGTTTAACAATGAGACATACAAGGCCAAATTGGACTTTCTAAAAAAGAATGGATTCTGCTTTGGCTGTTTAGTAAAAGGACATTTAAGCAAAGACTGCACGAAGAAAATTACATGTCAGTTGTGCTCAAAGAAACATCCTCGCATGCTACACATTGCAGCAAAAGACACAGCTCAAGCGATCGCAAAGGCTGACGAAACCGAACCAGTTCAAACATTGCCTGTTACAGCGAGTCACGAAACGAGTGCGTGTATCGGGGCTGGAGATGACTGTATTCTCTCCATAGTACCTGTTAAAATAAAGTCCAAAAAAGGCAACAAGACAGTAGAAGTATACGCCTTTATGGACCCAGGTAGCTCTGCTACCTTTTGTACAGAGTCATTAGCAAGGCGATTAAACGTACAAGGTAAAAAAATCGACATCATGTTAAGCACCATGAACGCGAGGAAACAAGTAGAAAGTTACGTGCTTACTGACCTAGAGGTTAGCAGTCTGGAAGAAAACACCTTTGTTGAACTCCCCAAAGTGTTCACACAAAAGAGTATCCCAGTCTCAGTGGAAAATATTCCACAACAGCACGACATTGATAAGTGGCCATACCTCAGCGAAGTAAAACTGCCTTACATTAATGCTGGAGTTGAAATTCTCATAGGTAACAAAGAGCACAGGCTCCTAGAACCATGGCGAGTAATTAACAGCAGGCACAATGGGCCATATGCAGTAAAGACTGCTCTTGGATGGACCATAAATGGACCTCTTCGAGAGTCGGTCGAGGAAGGCACATGTGACAATGAGCAAGTGAGCGTTGCAGTCAACAGAGTCTCCATCGAAAGTGTGGAACAAATGCTGACACAACAGTACAACCATGATTTTCCTGAACGGAACTGTGATGACAAAGCTGAGCTGTCACAAGAGGACTATCAGTTTTTAGACTCTGTAACTAACTCCCTGCAATTTACCGATAATCACTTCTACATCGGTCTCCCATTTAAGAAAGCAGCTATTCAAATGCCCAATAACCGAAGCGCAGCCATGCAGCGCGCACTGAACCTCAAACGGAAGTTTAAGCATAACCTCTCCTTTCACAAAGAGTATTTAAACTTCATGAATGACATGTTTGAGAAGGGTCATGCAGTCAAGGTCCCCACATCCCACCTAAGTCGACAAGACGGGCAGGTGTGGTACATACCTCACCATGGTGTGTACCATCCTCAAAAGAAAAAGCTAAGGGTAGTCTTTGACTGTGCTGCTAGCTATCAGGGAATATCATTAAATAGCGAGCTTCTGCAGGGACCCGACCTGACAAACTCACTCATTGGGGTGCTCGCACGCTTTAGACAAGAAGAAGTTGCCATGATGGCAGACGTGGAAGCCATGTACTATCAGGTCAGAGTTCCGGAAAAGGACACAGACTTGTTGCGTTTCCTGTGGTGGCCGAACGGAGACGTGAGTCAGGACTTGGTTGAGTATAAAATGGTTGTTCATTTGTTTGGTGCAAACTCCAAGTGTAGCTAACTTCGCCCTTAGGAAAACAGCAGAAGAAAACCGCAGCAATGCATCTGCCGAGGCAGTCAACACAGTACTTAAAAACTTTTATGTAGACGACTGCTTGAAGTCTGTCTCTAGTCATAGTCAAGCAGTTGCGCTATATAGTAATCTCACCAAACTGTGCGCAAGTGGAGGGTTTCACCTCACCAAGTGGGCAAGTAATAGTCGTACATTGCTAGCTTCCATCCCTGAGGGTGAGAGAATTAAAGACATGAGGGACTTAGATCTGAGTAAAGACGTACTCCCTGTTGAGAGGGCTCTAGGGGTGCTGTGGTGTATTAATTCAGACACGCTCAAGTTCAAGATTAGTTTAAAAGAGCGGCCTGTGACTAGAAGAGGAATCTTGTCAGTCACTAGTTCAATTTATGACCCCTTAGGCTTCCTTGCACCAGTCATACTGCCAGCTAAGATCTTAATGCAGCAGTTATGTAAAGAGAGACTCGCTTGGGACGATGACATTCCCGAACAATTTATAAAAAGATGGAGGGCCTGGCTACACGAGTTGCATCAATTGTCTGAGTTTAGTGTAGCAAGATGCGTAAAACCAGTTGACTTTGGAGTCACAAATACAGCACAACTTCACCACTTCTCAGATGCAAGTGAAATGGGATATGGAGTTGTCTCATATATTAGGTTAGTAAATGCTGATGGACTTACACACTGTGCATTCATGATGGGGAATTCTCGCGTAGCGCCCTTGAAACAAACTACTATCCCCCGAATGGAATTGACAGCGGCAGTGGTCGCCGTAAACAACGACAAAATGCTGAAAGGTCAACTGGAAATAGAACTGCTGGACTCTGTGTTTTGGACCGACAGCACAACTGTTTTGAGATACATTGTTAATGAAAAACTTCGCTTCAAAACCTTTGTCGCTAACAGAATCTCCATCATACGAGAGTCAACCAAGCCACAGCAGTGGAGGTACGTCAACACTTTAAAAAACCCAGCCGACGCTGCTTCCAGAGGAGTTTCCTGTGAAAAATTCATGAAAACCAACAATTGGATCCATGGTCCGCCCTTTCTTAAAACACCAGAGAGTAAATGGCCTGAAAACATTCACGATCTGTCGACGAAAGAGGATGACATTGAGATTAAACACTCAGCCTCAGCGAATCTCGTAAAAACTACAGAGAGCACAGATGCCGTGAGTAAACTGATTAACTATCACTCCGACTGGTATAAGTTAAAAAGATCCGTTGCCTGGATTCTTTGCGTTAAAGACATGCTTAAACAGAGAACGAAAAGGATTAAGGGACAGGCAAACAACTCAATAATAGAAAACCATAAGTCTCTATCAATTAAGGACTTAACAAGGGCAGAAAACGAAGTCATTAAGTTCGTTCAAAACCAAAAATTCAAAGACGAAATTTCCATGTTACAAAAGGGTAATGCTTCCGTAAAAAGAAACAGTTGTCTCTCCAAACTAGATCCAGTACTGCAGGATGGAGTGCTAAGAGTAGGAGGACGTCTTGGTAGGTCTGCAATGCCTGAGCATGCAAAACACCCTGTCATTATACCCAAAGACTCACACATTACAACTTTAATCTTAAGAAACACTCACGAACAGGTCGGACATTGTGGAAGGAATTATATGCTTTCAAAATTGCGGCAGAAATACTGGATTCCGACAGCAAATTCCCTTGTGAGAAAGTTTCTGTCCAGTTGTGTGACATGCAGAAAGATCAGAGCGAAGAATAGTGAACAAAAAATGTCAGAACTGCCACGCGATAGAATAACACCAGATCACCCACCGTTCACTAACGTAGGGGTAGACTATTTTGGACCCTTCGAGGTCAAACGGGGTAGAAGTAATGTTAAAAGATATGGCGTATTGTTTACTTGTCTGACAACAAGAGCCGTGCACATTAAAGTCGCGCAGTCATTAGATACAGACTCCTGCTTAAATGCTATTCGACGCTTCATGTGCAGAAGAGGCCAGGTGTCAGTTATGAGAAGTGATAATGGAACAAACTTCATAGGCGCTGAGACTGAATTGCGTAAAGCTATCCAACAGTGGAATCAGTCAAAAATTGAAGGCGTCCTCATGCAAAAGGGGATACAATGGATATTTAATCCTCCTGCTGGGTCTCACTTCGGTGGAATATGGGAAAGGCAGATAAGGTCAGTTAAAAAAATCTTGAGGTCTGTACTAAAAGAACAAACACTAAACAATGAGAGCTTGCACACATTCCTGTGTGAGGTGGAAGCTATAATAAATGACCGTCCCCTTACCACCGCTACAGACGATCCCACAGACCTGGAGCCCCTGACACCTAACCACCTGCTGCTGATGAAAAAACAGCCAAACTTGCCTCCTGGTCTTTTCAAAAAAGAGGACACTTACGCACGTCGCAAGTGGAAGCAAATTCAGTATCTCGCCGACCTATTCTGGAAGCGATGGGTGCGTGAATACTTGCCCTTGCTTCAGGAGCGCCAAAAATGGTCTCAGGTGAGAAAAAACCTCTCGATTGGAGACGTAGTTCTAATAATTGATGAGTCTTCTCCAAGAAATTCATGGGTCGTCGGACGGATCACGAAAGTGTTCCCTGATAAAAAAGGACTTGTGAGGCGTGTACTGGTCAAAACTAAAACCAGTACCCTGGAAAGACCCATCGATAAGCTGTGCCTGATATGTGAAATGGACTGTTAATTACCTTATAAAGTAGTCATGTTCCTTTCATTTGGTACGCAGCAATATGAATACCTTAAGTTAAACCGTTAAAAAAAAAAAAATGTTTAAAGTGTTAAGAAAGTTAATTCTAAAGTGTTAAGAAAGTTAATTCAAATTTTAATCCAATAGTAAATGTTGTGACCCAATTGTAAAAAAAGAAAAAAACAACAAAACAAAAAATGTGTGTAATTGTCAGTCTTCCTGCCTGTCAATTAGGGGCTGGAAATGTAAGGGCCATATTTCATTCTTGTGATTTGTTGTTATGTTTATCTTATTTCAGTTTATTAGTTAAGCATTAAGCATTAAGTATCATACATATAATTTGTATTGTGACATCATTTCATGTGTTGTTCTGTGACATCACCCCACAGTTATGCAGTTCCATGTCTATCACGCATGTTAGTTGTAGTTGTTGTTAAGACACGGAAGGATACAGAAAGGTGTGGAGCACACAAGCTTTTGACCGTGATAACGTGAGACAGTAAGCTAAAAGGAATACAGTAAAATAAGTTGTTGTAACTGTAATCTATCGAAGCTACAGAACACAGCAAGCGACTTGTCGTGACTACAGTGGATTTATGCAAGAAACTGTAACAACCGTTGTTTTTGATGTTGAAAATAAACAAGAGACAAAGAAATCAACGAAACGTCTAATGTCGTCAGTGACACTGTGTAACTAAAGACACGCGTCAGAACTTGTGAATAACATGCACCTACAGTTAGTTTCCGGTCGGAGCTATATATCCCTTTTAGCCACGACTGAGCCATGACTCAAACGCGCGAGGATGACGTCAGTAACCCGTGGCAACGCAGTAGAATGTTTAGAAAGGAATATTTGTAATATTGATATTTTACAGGAAAAGAATGGAATTTTAGAAACATTAGAAAGAACAATAGCGTTTAATAGTAGCCTTTAAGCAGGCAACTTGTGCAACCAATCATGATGAACTTTCGGCACGCCCCAACCTTTCGGCACGCCCCAACCTTTCGACACGCCCATTACTCCGATCTGCAGCTACCCTTTGTAACAATGTGATTATTTGGCTCATGTTGTAACATGGCCCCTTTTGTATGTGGCACTGTTAAGGAAGTGATGTGCTGTTCAGTAAACATAGAGTTACAAACATAATGGTAGTGGTGTGAGTTATTTATATACTCATTCTAGAGAATGAACCAGAGTGAAACATGGTGGCAGCGGCAGAGAGCTATGTGAAACCTTACTGGGCTCATCAACGGAGGGCAGGACAGTGAAGTTATTAATAGAAGCTTTTGATCAACACTGCAACCCAAAATTGAATGAAACCGTTGAGAGATATTGTTTTTTTATGAAAAATCAAGGAACTGATTAAGGATTCGACAAGTATGTGACTGAACTGAAAATGCTTGCTAGCACATGTTATTTTAGTGACATAAAAGATTCTGTAATACGTGACAGGATTGTGTGCGGCACAAATTGTCCAAATGAGAGAGAGATTGTTGAGAGAGGAAAACTTAACTCTGCAAAAATGTGTACAGGTTTGCAGGGCTACTGAGTTGTCCAGGGAGAACAGCAAAACCATTGAGGGAAAAGTGGTGGAAGAAATTCATGCCTTAAAGCAGGTACAGGAACACAGAACAGGAAAGGATGACCAACGGAAAGCTGTCATTGGTTGTAAATTTTGTGGAAAGACGCACGAAAGAGACAAACGGAAATGTCCAGCTTATGGGAAAACATGTCGGAAATGTGGAAAAGACAATCATTTCGCAGCATTGTGTAAATCAAAACGAGAACAAAGAAAGGTTGTACACAATTTCAAATTCAAATTCAAATTTTATTTATCACATACACAAACATAAACAGTACGAAATGTAGTGAAATGCATTATACGACTGCCATTGACCCTTAAAGAGAATTAAAGTTCACAAATAAGAAATAAATATAAATAAAAGAATACGATAGAAATTAAATAAAAAAAATAAATTAAACTAGGAAAAAATAGAACTAAAAATAAAAATAGAAATGTGCTAGGAAAAATAGAACTAAAAATAAAAATAGAAATATAATGTGCATAAAAATAGAAATATACTGTACAAATTGAAATATACTGTACTGGGTGTGCAAATATGCATAGAACAAAGTGTCTTTGTGCAGAGGTTATTAAAGTGACTTTGTGCACTGGTCCAGGATGTAAACGTAAACATGTAGTGTAGTTGTGAAGGTAGGTGTGCAAAGTTATTAAAGTGTCTTTGTGCAATGGTCCAGGATGTAAACGTACAACATGTAGTGTAGATATGAAGGAAGGTGAGCGTGTAATTGTCCATAGTGTTCATGGATGTAAAAAGATTGATAGATTTGATCAATTATGAAAAGATTGTGTTAGTTCTGCATAGTGGTGTGGTTGTGGTTGAGAGACCTTATCGCCTGCTCTCTATGGTGCAGGAGTAGAAATTCCTGAGCACCTTGGAGGGCAGTCTAAAGTCTCTCAAGCGTCTGAGGTGGTAGAGACGCTGCCGGGCCTTTTTTACCATGGTGTTGATGTGACAGGACCATGCCAGGTCCTGCGTGATGTGAACACCGAGGTATCTGAAGCTGTCCACTCTCTCCACTGGGCTCCTGTTGATGACGGGGGTCTGGTAGTTCCTCACCTGCTTTGTACTGAAGTCCACTATCAGCTCCTTTGTCTTACTAACGTTCAGGAGGAGATTGTTTCTCTGGCACCAGTTCTCCAGATTTCCAACCTCCTCCAGGTAGGCCGTCTCATTGTTGTTCGTGATCAGGCCCACCACAACAGTGTCGTCAGCAAACTTGATGATTGTGGTGGAGCTGGTAGTGGCCACGCAGTCGTGGGTGTACAGAGAGTACAGCAGGGGGCTCAGAACACAACCCTGGGGGGCACCAGTGCTGAGAGTGAGGGAGGCTGAAACATGTCCGCCCATCCTTACTGCCTGTGGTCTGCCAGTCAGAAAATTGGAGATCCACTGACACATTGATGAGCTGAGTCCCAGGTGCTCCAGCTTAGTGGTAAGTGTGGAGGGAATTATGGTATTAAATGCAGAACTGTAGTCGATGAAGAGCATTTTCACATAATTCCCCCTCCGAGTGTCCAGGTGAGTGAGAGATGTATGGAGGAGATGAGAGATTGCATCGTCCGTGGAACGGTTTGGACGATAAGCGAACTGTAGTGGGCGAGTGTGTCTGGTAGTGAAGAGATTATGAAGTCTCTGACCAGGCGTTCAAAGCACTTCATCACTACTGAGGTGAGGGCTACAGGGCGATAGTCATTGAGGGAAGCAGGATGAGGTTTCTTTGGGACAGGAACAATGATGGACTCTTTGAAGCATGTGGGGATCACCGACTGAGATAAAGAGATGTTGAATATCTCAGTGAACACAGGTGCTAGCTGGTCTGCGCAGGCTCTGAGAATACGGCCTGAGATGCCGTCTGGTCCTGCTGCTTTCCTGGTGTTCACTCTCTTGAAGGCTCTCCTCACGTCATGCTCGGTGATGATGAACGCGCTTCCGGTGCTGGCAGTGACTTCCTGTCTGCAGCCGTTAGCGCCGCTAGCATTAGCATCGCTAGCGTCTTTAGCTGCAGCCTCGAAGCGAGCATAGAAAGTGTTCAGCTCGTCTGCCAGAGACACGTCTGCGTTCGTCATACCGGATGTTGATTTATAATCAGTAGTTGTCCTTAATCCCTGCCACAGGCTCCTAGAGTCATTCTGTTGGAGTTGTGACTCTAGTTTACTCCCGTAGCGCTGCTTCGCCTCTTTCACCGCCTTCCGGACGCTGTATGACGCAGCCTTATATGGTTCCATGTCCCCCGACGCGAGTCCCGTGTTGTAGGCAGCGGTGCGAGATCTCAGAGCGTTGCGGATAGTTTTATCCACCCACGGCTTCTGGTTGGGAAACGTTTTAATAGTCTTTTTTTCTACGGTATCGTCCGCTAGTTTCCCGATGAATCCCACAACCGCTTCCGTAAACACGCTGACGTCATCGTCGGAGCTGTTTCTGAACATGTCCCAGTCTGCGTCATCGAGTGCGTCCTGTAACGCGGCCACCGATTGGTCTGTCCAGCGCGCGACCTCCCTCTGAACCGGAACTTCCTGTTTCAGCCTTTGTTTGTATTTTGGCATGAGGAAGATGGCGGCGTGGTCGGATTTACCAAACGGTGGACAAGATTGTGCCTTGTAGCCGTCCTTGATCGTTGTGTAGCAGTGGTCCAGTGTCCTTTCGCCCCTGGTGGGGCAGGTGATGTGCTGATAAAAGTTCGGCGCTGCGCGTTTGAGGTTGGCACTGTTAAAATCCCCCGCCACAATAAGCGCAGCGTCCCGGTGTTGTGTTTGTTGTTGTGTGAGTGCCTCATGCAGCTCGCATAAGGCAGTGTCCATGTCCGCTTGTAGTGGAATATAAACGGCGCTGATTATGACCGATGTAAACTCCCGAGGAAGGTAAAAAGGACGACACATGGTGGACAGTAGTTCCAGATTTGGTGTGCAGGAGCGTGTGAGAGGAACAACGCTCGCGCTGTTGCACCAGCTGCTGTTCACCATTAAACACACGCCGCCTCCCCTTGACTTCCCCGAAGTCCCCGAATTTAATGGAAAGGAGAGTGAGCAATATGAGGATATATGGAGCATCATAACCGAAACTGTGAACAAAGTCACAAAGAGCCAAGATGGGCAGCCATGTCAACTGTTCGCTGCTATGCTGCTCGAAAACAACTTGGTTAAATTCCAGTTGGATTGTGGTGCAACATGTAACATTATCCCCATAAACTTAGTAAATCCAGACGTTCAAATACAGAAGACAGACCAAGTACTTGTGATGTACAATAAAAGTACACTAAAACCAGTAGGCAAATGCCATCTAAAATTGAGAAACCCATGTAACAAAAAGCTGTACAGACTGGAATTTATGGTCATTGATGCACTCTCTGCAGTACCATTACTAGGAAGCAGAGCAGTCCAGGGCATGAAGCTGGTTAAAGTACGGTCTGAGAATATCCTGGTGGTGGATAATGTTATGACAAGGACGGACACAGATGACACAGTCAGACAATGGACAATGAAACAAATAACAGGAGAATTCAGAAACATTTTCACAGGAGATGGCTGTCTGCCAGGTCACTATAAGATAGAGATACTGTAGATCAGGGGGTGGAGCCAGTGAAACTGCCAAAGCGGAGAGTACCAGTTGCAATGATGGGACCACTAAAGGAGGAGCTGAACAATCTCCATGAAAGAGGTATAATCACACCAGTAGAACATAGCACTGACTGGATAAGCAGTCTGATTGTTGTAAAGAAACACAGCGGCAAGTTAAGAATCTGCATAGATCCTAGACCGTTAAACAAGGCTTTAAAAAGGAGCCATTTCCCTCTGCCCACAATTGAGGACATTTTACCTGAGCTGTCGAAAGCAAAAGTATTTACGGTCTGCGATGTAAAGAACGTTTTTTGGCACGTCCAATTAGACGTGGATTACTTGCAGGACACAAAGTCTTCCACTGTGATTAACAAGTTGAAAGCCCATTTTGCCAGGCAAGGTTTACCTGACATTGTGTTTACTGACAATGGGCCACAATATACGTCAACCGAATTCCAACAGTTCAGTAGATGTTGGGAGTTCCAGCATAAAACATCGTCACCCACTCACCCGCAAAACGTCTGATGCAGAGAGCCAAGATGGCAGGACAAGATCCATACCTTGCAATATTAGATCACCGAAACACTCCGTCACAGGGTCTAAATGCAAGCCCCGCTCAGAGACTGCTAAGCAGGAGGACACGAACACTACTCCCAACACACAACAATCTGTTAAAGCCAAAAGTAATAGACACAGCACACGGACTGAGACTTAATCAAAGGCAACAAGAAATGTACTACAACAGACACGCAAAAAACATGACCGCACTGAAATCAGGTGATCAAGTAAGAGTACAGCCAACACAGTCAAAAAAGGTCTGGCAGAAAGCAACAGTTATAGAACCGGTCAACAAATGGTCATACAAGATTGAACTTGACAGTGGTGGTGTTCTGAGGAGAAACAGAAGGTACCTAAAGCACACTGGCCATCAAGACCTGGTCATAAAACAAAAACTGAGAACACCAAATCAAAGGATCACTGTACTCAGCCAATTGGTGACACAAAACATACTGTTACCACCAGATCAGGTCGGATTAGTGTTAGTCCACAGTATTTAAAGGACTATGTCACTTAAGTTACATATGGACTGTTATTGTTTTAGTATGTTCAGACAGTAAATGCGTTCATATATGGAGATATGGTGTGAAGTTGCAATTGAAAAAAAAGGGAAGGATGAGGATGTAACAATGTGATTATTTGACTCATGTTGTAACACGGCCCCTTTTGTATGTGGCACTGTTAAGGAAGTGATGTGTTGTTCAGTAAACATAGAGATACAAACATAATGGTAGTGGTCTGAGTTATTTATATGTGACCTTCTTGATTTTTCTTTCCCTGACCCGGTTTGTCCCACCCCGTCATCAGCACACACACTCAGGACTTGGATGATGTCGCAATTTATTTGATTCCCACAGCAGTTCTACACACAAAGCAGTAGGAGACAAAATGGCAAGCTCGAAAATGTTATAACTCCACCCACAGCAGTTCTCCATAGCTCTGCTGCAGACCGTTCAACACACTGGGAAACAGCGCCCCCGGCGTAACCAATAGGAAGCGCATTCACATTAACACAGGATTTACTTACAGAACTTCAGAACTGATTTATACATTTATCTCGTTACATATATACTCACTCTAGAGAATGAATGAGAGTGAAACACCTCCGCAATTCTGGCACTATATCACCAGGCCGCTAGGTGGCAGCAACGTGTAAGACCTACTATTCAGACGCAAACAAACACTTAACACCGGTAAATACAGTATTTACAACACAAAACCAAAAGAAAATGACAGATATCTTGAACATATGTGTGTGGGCACAGCGTGGATTACTGTTGGGGAATAAAAATAGTAAAACTAGTATCCAAATCGCCTCAGCATGGGAATTACGGAGGAGGAGTAATGTACTGTAAGTGTGTGTGTGTGTGTGTGTGAAGTGCTGTGCAAACTAGTGATGGGGAGTTTGAATCCATTTAGTGACTCGGTTCTTTGAATCTCGTTCATCAAAATAAACAAATATTAGAGTCATTTAGTTTATTTCGTTCTTTTAATCATAAATACAATAAAATGTTGCATTTTTAATAAACGTGACAAAGGAACGGACGACTCGGGACTTGAGGACTCTGAGGAGAACCATTCAATTCTGTTTCCTGTACATAACCTACGAAGGGTTTTGTGATGATTTGCGCATGCGCGCCGAGTAGAAAATGAACGAATCACTCTCCGAGACTGCTCGTTCTTCTGAGTCACGTTAAAAATTCGTTTAAAAAGAACAAACCCGTTTATGACACTGTGTTTGTGACACTGTGGTAATAAATTAATAACTTTTTAACCTACATCTTTGTTCATTTGTTTATTTGTTAATGCTCTCTATTAGATTAACAATAACTCCCAGTCAGGAAAAGGTCTAGAATCTTCTCTTTTAAAACTTCTGCAGTCCCACTTATCAAGTAATAGTTTCTTGCTGCTTGGACAGATAATTTTACTAGTGTTAGTTGAATTTCTTAAAACAGGAGAAATAATCTTACTTGATAAGAGGGACTGGAGAAGTTTCATATGAGTCTCAGCTGAACTTTGAAACGCATTTTTGCACAGAGGATTGTGAAATTTAACCCTGGTTACTTACATTAAACTCAATCTCTGGGTGACAAACTTCATGGACAATGTGCAGAGCAGGAAAATTTATAATAAAAAAATTATAAAGACCTATTTAAATGTACTTATGAACTATCAATTATTAATTGACCTAAATTCTGATTAAATACTGACTTGTAAACACCCAAACTATGTCTTTGAGGCTAATATTTAAACTATGGTGAAAATTATTAAATGGATTTTTTTTTGCTTACAGTGATCTACAGAAGACAGGAGACAGAATAGCAACAAGCATCATCACAGATACAGGGTAAGATCAAATCCAACAACATGACTGTGACACTGATTTACTGTTATAAACATCTCTGCTTATTAACTACAGAGTGATTTAGATTATAGAAAACATACAGTAGAATAAAATAAACACACAGTAAGTAAAAAAATCTTTATCTTAAAGATTAATTATTGGACCCCATGTCTCATTTTATAGGCATGACCCAGAATCTGCTGCTGCAAATGAATTCCAGAAAAAGTTTAAATTAAATCTAATGAAAAAGTTTCAGTTCTTGAATGGAGTGATAATAAACCTGGGAACCCAAACACTCCTGAATGAGATCTACACAGAGCTCTACATCACAGAGGGAGACAGTGAAGATGTCAATAAAGAACACGAGGTGAGACAGATCGAAGCAGCGTCCAGGAGAACAACAACAACAGAGGAAACACCAATCAAATGCAATGACATCTTTAAGCCCTTATCTGAACAAGACGAACCCATCAGATCTGTGCTGACAAAGGGAGTCGCTGGCATCGGAAAAACTGTCTCTGTGCAGAAGTTCATTGTGGACTGGGCTGAAGGGAAAGCAAATCAGGACGTCCACCTCATATTTCCACTTCCTTTCAGAGAGCTGAATTTGATGGAGGACCAGAAACTGAGTCTGATGGAGCTCCTTCACGTCTTTTTTAAGGAAATAAAAAAAACAGAAATGTTAATTTGGGAAAAGGTTCTGTTTGTTTTTGATGGATTAGATGAGTGTCGTTTTCCTCTAGATTTCCAGAACTCAGAGAAAGTGTGTGATGTAACTGAATCAGCATCAGTGCCTGTGCTGCTGATAAACCTGATCAAAGGGAATCTGCTTCCCTCTGCTCTCATCTGGATCACCTCCCGACCTGCAGCAGCTGATCAAATCCCCTCTGAGTGTGTCCATCGAGTCACAGAGGTACGAGGGTTCAATGACCCACAGAAGGAGGAGTACTTCAGGAAGAGGATTAGTGATCAGAGCCTGGCCAATAACATCATCACACACCTGAAGTCATTAAGAAGCCTCTACATCATGTGTCACATCCCAGTCTTCTGCTGGATTTCAGCCGCTGTTCTAGAGAGAATGTTGGGTGAAGCAGAGAGCGGAGAAATCCCCAAGACTCTGACTCAAGTGTACACACACTTCCTCATCATTCAGATAAACATCATAAGAGAAAAGTACTCAAAGAAGCAAAAGAGTGATGAAGAAATGCTTCTTAAAATGGGACAACTGGCTTTTGAGCAGCTGGAGAAAGGGAACCTGATCTTCTATGAGGAAGACCTGAGAGAGTGTGGCATTGATGTGAGAGAAGCAGCAGTGTACTCAGGTGTGTGTACGCAGATCTTCAGAGAGGAGTTTGGGCTTCACCAGAGTAAAGTGTACTGCTTTGTTCATCTGAGCATTCAGGAACACCTCGCAGCTCTGTATGTGCACCTGATGTTCAGGATGAAGGAGACAAATGTTCTTAAAAATAGTCAAGCGTCAAAAAAGAAGAAGGAAGAAACTGCAGTTTTAGATTTCCACAAGTGTGCTGTAGATGAAGCTTTAAAAAGTCAGACTGGACATCTGGATCTTTTCCTTCGCTTTCTTCTGGGTCTCTCACTGGAGTCCAATCAGAAACTCTTACAGGTCTTAGTAACACAGACAGGAAGTAGCTCCCAGAGCACAGAGGAAACAGTTCAGTACATTAAGATAAGGATCAGTGAAGAGCGTTCTACAGAGAAATCCATCAATCTGTTCCACTGTCTGAATGAACTGGGTGATAATTCTCTAGTGGAGGAAATCCAACATTACCTAAAATCTGGAAAACATAGTGAACTTAATTCATCACAGTGGTCTGCTCTGGTGTTTGTGTTACTGACATCAGCACAGGAGCTGGAAGAATTTGACCTGAATAAATATTTCAGTTCAGATCAGATAAAAGAAACTGTTTTTCTGAAGCTGATGCCTGTGATTGCAGCATCCAGAAAAGCAATGTAAGTAAAGCTGAATATAACTGTTCTACTGTTACAGTGTTAGAAATAATTAAAAAGTTTATGTTGAATATTTGGTGCATGCTCACATCAAAACACTAAGCTACGTTCTGTTTAGCATTTGCAATAGTAACACCAGTTGGCACTCGTCCAACTCACACTTACAAATGCAATGTGGAATTTGACCAAGTGTCACCAAGTGTCAAAATTGTACAAAATCTCTTGTGTACCGTCAGGGCCAGGTGAGCATGGAGTTAAGCAATACTTCCTGTTTGACAAATTAAAACACACATTAATAGCTTTTGTTGGTCTATAGATGTTTCCTATGAAATTTGGGACACAGACAAAATTTGGTTTGAGTCTCATGATTGATAGCATGAATGAGCATGAAGATACATACATTTGAAAATCCAAAATTCATCAGCTCACTGTAGCGCCCCCCCAGTGGACTATTGTGATGAAAGACTAGTTCACTTCATAAGTTTGATTGGAGTCAGACAATTGCAACTTGTTAACAGGAACTGAAACTTTAATTCAAGTCAGTTAAATTAAATTCTATTTATATGGAGCTTTTAACAAAGGTCGCAAAAGCAGAATAAAAAATATGTAAGAATTTATTACGAATAAAAAATAGTGGGGAATACAGACATGACAGGTGGGGCGCAGTGAACGGGAGGAAATTAGTGGAAAATAATAGGAAAGTAACTATTCTAATTCATGTTTTTCTTTATTGACAATGAAGAGCATACTCTCAAAACTAAACAATCACACGCAATGAAATGGATCATTAATACAAGTAAATTAAAATAACATCAGTTCAGGGCCGGGAGAAAAAGTGGAACGATAGTGTAACAATAACGGTTTAATGTCGGCATGTTAATTGCAGAGGAACAATATAAGGAAATTTTCGGTATTAAATATGTAATCATCATTCATTCCAATGTGTATGCTGATGTTTCTGTATGTTTGGTAAAAAATAATATTTCAGACAGTACTAGTCTGGCATTTCTAGTTTTGTAGTGTGGCAACAAAGTTGCTTTTTGATCCTTCAGGCGCTGAACAGAAGGGAAGATCAATATCGTTCTACGCTGTTTGTTGGTGTGCGCCATTTGCGATGTTCCCTAAATCATTGTTGCTCTGTAGAGAATAACGATTTTTAAGCTTTCAAGTATAATTTCATGTATAATTTAGGTTCTTAATCGAGAAAAAAGGCGGGTGTAGCTTAAAGACAATGCAGAGAGGAAATGTATGTATCTTATTTGCTGGTTTATTTACGCAGCTATTGAAGCCGGAGATGCAAATATGTGAATATAAAACTAACTTTACCGTGGGGCTTGAAAATTCGCCCACCCCCTTAAGTGGGGAATGACAGAAAATGTTTGAGAACCACTGGTCTTATACAGAATAATATTCTTTGGTATTTTTATTTATTTTTTTAAATAAAAACGATTATGGGGCTATCTTGGTTTATTAATCCTTGTGTCTGGTTTAGGTTTAGTATTCAGTGTGCACTGTTTTTACATCTGTTATTTTACAACTATATCATAACACTCCTTTTATTTGGGTTAAAGTGACTGATGTGCCTAAGTTTTTTCAGCAGATCCTCTGTTTAACTGAATAATCCATGAGTTTTAATGAGTATGTAAGACCTCTTGACACCCCTCTCACACACACACACACACACAGCAGACCAAATCGTCATTAGCACGTCCCTCCCCCAAACAGCGCAGCAATGAGTATTTACTTACATCTGAACTGAGTCGTTTACATAAGTCACTGATCAATAGCTCATCATATCAATTTATTCACACAGATGTACCTGTTTTACATGGAAATTTACAGGCTTTTTTACAGCAATGATTTACTCTGACAGAGCCACCAGAACAGCGGCAGCTGGAACACCTAAAACACATGCAGGATTATTTTTTATAATCTAAATTAAATTGCTTTTCTAAACGTGGGCTATTGTTATTTACTTACATTATTTGTTACTTTAATTTAAATGGGGTTTGGGCTCCGGAATGTTGAGCCGTGATCCTCCTCTTTACTTTCCTATGTAGAATCAGCGCGTAACCGCATGCACAAAGTTTTGTAAATTTGTTTAATGTTTAACTTGTATTTTATAAGCGGTCTGCCAGCGGTGGTACAGCGCAACGGGGGTCATTATTTACTATTAAAGAAAATTATGATAATCTGTGATGGGTGTGCGCCCAAATCTACTATCGCTACTTGCTCACTGCGTAGGCTCCCTGAATAGGCGGCAAAGGGACGGAGCCGCCTATTCGTTCCGTCTGGCGATAATTAACGGTAATATAAGCTCGGGCTTGCTCCACATTATAAAAGCAAGGTGTGGAGTTTAGTCCGAGGTCCGGGAAGTACGTGATGAGGTGATGTGACACGCCCCAGGGACTTTAAACAAGGACACAGGAATTCCGCGCTTTGATCTCTGCGCTGAGGACAGCATGAGAAAGAGCTGCGCGAGCTCCCACGGCACCGAAGAGGAAAAGGCCGCGAGGACGTTTGCGTTAAGTTTTTGCGTTTGCGTCAGCAAGGACTCCCGTCGGCCATCGACAGCGGGAGAAGCGTCGTCACGAGAGAGCGTGCAGGAGCGCTGTCTCCGCGTGCTCCGTTTTACCTAAATAAATTACCCTTTTCCCCATAAGACTTCGCCTCGTGTCCGTGCTTTATGGTGCTGTCCATGCAACATGGGTCAAACGCATTACAGATCATAACAGCCTACTGCTATCATTCTTATAATAACGCAAAAACACAAGCAGGGCTGAATGACCGACATCAGCTGACGCAGTAGAACGTCCTGACAATGTTATAATTTTATGGTCATTTATTTCAGTTAATAAATCTACTATAAATTTTAAGAACACAAGATATAAGATGACACAAAACCCTACATGCGTAGCTTTTCTAATTACACATAATAAAATCTAACGGCTCACTGTGTTAACATTTATTTTGCTTAAATTTGATCCTAATAAGATTTCATTTAATTTGAATCCTACTTTTGTACTGTAATTTTAGTACTGTGATTATGAATTTGTTTAACTACAATGTTTTACTTGATTTTATCTACTACTACGTGCAGCTCTAAAGGAGCCCGTTTCATTAATCTTTGAGAGAATGAATTAAGGCATTATTAGTTATATAGCGCCACTCACGGTAAAACCAATATTGGGTAACCACTGTATACACACACACACAGTCACTTTGCACCTTCAGGGTCCGGGTTCAATTCCCGGCCAGGTTCGATTCCCATCTCTGTGTGCACTGAGTTTGGATGTTCTGCCCGTGCTTGGTCGGTTTCCTCACGGTACTCTTGTTTCCTCCCACAGTCTAAAGACATGCAGATTAGACTAATTGGTGTTCTCAAAATTGCCTGAAGTGTGTAAATTGCCTAAGTTAGGCTCCAGGCCCCCCGCGACACTGAATACAGGATAAAGCGGTATAGACGATGAGTGAATGAATTAGTAAATTCTCTGGTCATCTCTTTTTACATTAATTGCAGGGAAAATACTTGTCATGGTCCGTGCAGGCGTGGTGGATCCAGCGCCGGTTATCCTGTGATGAACTACGCGCTGATAAATTTATGAATGAAAGGAGGCGCTGCACGAGCCTTGAGCAAAGAGTGCGGGAGTAAAGAGCCGGCGTGCGCTGAATGCAAGTCTGGTCAGTGGGGAATAAACATGATCGTGATCATGCGTGGTTCAAAGCTGAGAATTTAAATACAGTCCGTGATCCTAAATTGTGGTGATGAAATGTGAGCGAGAGTCGATAACCGGAAATCCGAGAAAGCAGTAATCCAAAACATGAAACATGAGCGAGGTCCGTGAAACAGAACGTGGGTCGAGATCCAAAAGTTAAAGCAGAGAAGAATGCTAAAAAATTGGGGCATGAGGGCACACAATAATCAGGCGAGAGGTGATGGTTTTGAAAGAGTTACATAGAGCAAAGTAATGAATGAAATGAAGAACAGGTGTGCTGAGCCGGTGAATGAGGCGGCAAAATTAAAGCAGTGTGCTGGAGGGTGGAACAGAGTAGCAGGTGAGCATGGCTTTGCTTGAAGCATCGGCATAACCTGGCCCATGGCAATTCATAACACTGCATTGATAAGATTTTTGCTACACTGTAAAAAACTACCTATAGAATCTACCCAATATTTTTCGTAAAAAGTACCAAAATAAATTAGCTATAACATGCCAATTGAAATTAGGTAAAGCCTACTCATTGCATCACATAATGAATTAACATTATGTGATGCAATGAGTAGGCTTTACCTATTTTAATAGGTAAGAATTTAATTAAACTTTATCACTCTTTCTGTATTTGCCTGAAGGTAAACCTGCACCTTAAATGAAATCAAAATGTTAAGTAGAAGGAAAGTTAGAAGTTTAGTACCAGAATATAAGCTGAAAGTTTTGTCCCTTTGAGCCTGTTGTCTAAGTGATGTTTGATTGTATTCGTAATATAAGAAGCTAGAATAAAATATTTGAGGAATTGTTTGATTTATTTGCTCTAACTTTATTTCATTATGTATTGTTTTATTTCCTTCAGTATCAGGTGTGATAAAGTTGGAGTGAACAGTTGTTCAGCTCTGGTCTCAGCACTCAACTCAGAAACCTCCAATCTGAGAGAACTGCATCTGACTGTGAAAACACTGAATCAGTCCTACAGTACACTAGGAGACTCAGGAGTAAAGACTCTCTCTGCTGTACTGGAGAATCCTCACAGTAAAGTGGAAAGTTTGAGGTAAAATCATCTCTTTAAGAGTCACAGTAACTATGGGTGTTGTCTTGTAGGGGTTTGGAGTGCTACTAGGATAGTCATAGTACTCCCACAGCACCCCCAAAACGTTATTGTTCATTAAGACAATTAAATTTTTAATGAGTAAAAATTCTAATTGAAAAATAAATGCAATAATAAAAAACAACTATTTTAATAAATAATTAAAAATAAAAATTGTGATCTGATCATGTCCTGTTAGCCAGTGTGCAATTTTTGTAACTTAGCATAAACAATGTGTTGGTGATACCATAATGGGTGTTATAATGTCTGTTGGTAAAATGCATGATTTTGTTTCTGCTCTGTTGCTGGTTATGAATTTCATACATTGGAGGTTGAAAAAGAAACTGTAACTCCTCATTGCTGTCTCTATGTGATGCTCATTCACATACCATGGGACTGTTTCTTATGAGCTTAATATTTTACGTGGTATTTACCACAGAACAGCTATGTAACTACAGCTACCAACTTTTCAGAAAAGCTTGGAGTGAGATTCTGGAAATAAGGGCATTTTTTCACACACACAATGTCCCCACGCCGCATGTCCAGCCATTTTGTCTAACACTAACCACAAACCTCACCCTGCATAGCTCAAGTTCTGTATATTTTAGTGTTGCACTGTTAAAGTGATACAACAGATGCACATGGCTATATTTATTTCAGTTTGTACAACTGACATTTGAAATATTCACTCAAAAAAAGAAGAAGAAAGAAATAGGGACAACCTTACACACCAGCCAAATGCTTTCCAGCAGTTAGATTTAGGGAAGTGGGTATGAAGTACAGAACTCTGGGGCAAAAACAATGTATCAGTATTTTTATAATCAGAAGACCAATCAAACTTGATTAAAAGAGAATACAACAGATTGCACACAAAATTATGTGAAGTACAACAGTCATGCCCCAGATAGCACAGGTACGTCGCGGAGACGTCTGCTAAAGAGCGTATCATCTGGTACAGTAAACATCACGTTTTTTTATAGTCATATTTTGATCGTCTGTAGATCGCCTGTTTGAGCTGTTAAATGATACATCGTCTTTACATCTATAGGACATCTATATGACGTAGCTTTATCATCTGAAATTTGCTGGTATGTGGACGGAAAGCTGCAGCATCAGCTATGACTTTAATGATTTAAGGGGGTATCTGTGAATTAAAAAAAAAAAAAAATTATTTAGTGGCGGAAACGGGCTTCCATAGGTTTATTCAGAAGAACTACATGAAAAAAAATATCTGACGTTAATTAAGTGTAATTGGGAAAAGACTGGTTTATATTTATTAAATTATTGTAATTGTTTCTTTTAACTCACGGCTTCAGCTATGAGGAATCCAATCCTTCAGTCTCCAACAGAATCGGCTGAAAAATTCATCAAAGATTTCCTTCGCTTGGCCCCAGCGGGGATGTAATTTTTTGTTATTTGTTATGCATGCATGCATGCAAAAGTAAAATAATATTGTTCTTTTTGCTGTTTATGTCCACCATTTAATAATTATTTAATTATCAATAATTAAAGCTGCTTACATCAGTTTCACTTAAAAAAAAAAATGCAGTGTTTAATCAGCAAGTATATGTCACCTCTCTTTATGACAGAGGAATATTATGGCTGGAACAATGCTGCTCGTGTCGGCTCATATCGGCATTTTGATCAAAGGGGAGATTAGAAGGGAAAAAGTAAAAGTGTGTACCAACACACAACATAACACAATGCATGTGTGTGAATGGCCGAAATGTGGTTGTGAATAAACCTTTTAGTGAATGTATTAAAATATGAGCGATTTATAAGAGATTTCTTTTTCCCAGAAATACAACAAACACACATTTATACGTGTTAAATGCATGCATGTACACACTAAAAAACGCTGAGTTGTTTTTTCTACCCAAGCTCTGGGTTGCCGCTGTTGTGTAATTTTTCTGGGTTATTTACAGAGAGTTGGGTAGTTCCCTTTCAGGAGAACTTCGAGGCGCGTCACAAAGTGACAGCTATAAGGATTGCTTTCAGAAATCGCGTTTTGAAGACATATCTAATCAACTTCATATTTACGACGTCATCACCCTAGCGATGCAGCCGCGTCTGACGTCGGCATGCGGAAGAGTATAAATAGGTGTCAGACAAACCTACTACAGCTTCCGAAGCTTCACAAGCAGAGCCAGAACACTGATCCTTCACACACACACACAAAAAAAGAGAATAAAACACGTAAACTCATGTTTACTAAAACAGGCACTATGTGTCCGGCTAAGCGCTGTATTCATCCATACTCCAGGCTCATTGAGCCAGGTAATACACACGCTCTGTGTGTGATGTGCCTAGGCGCAGAGCACGCTGACGCGGCTCTGACCGGGGAGGAATGCGAAAGTTGCGCTACCCTCTCCGGCGGAGCCCTTCATGCTTGCCTGCGTTTGTTTATCTTGAAAGCCGGTGCCTCTCAGGCGGAGCGTGCATTCGCTAGTCGCTAGCTCGCCTCGGCATCTCCGAGTGTCTGACTCAGACATGGAGGAGGGGGAGGGGCCAGCACGGCATGTAGTGCACAAGCCAGTGAAACATGATCCCCCTATAGGTGATACAGAGCTGCTTGAGTGTTTAGTTCAGGCTACAGAGAAATTAGATATTTCCTGGCCACAAGTTCAGCAGGAAGCACGAGTTCGAGGAAAATGGGGCGAACGCATCCTAGAACCTAGGATTAAACCCTCAAGGAAGGATCTGCCTTTTTTCCAGGAAGTGCATCATGAACTAACACGTTCCTGGAAAAAGCCATATTCCTCTCGCGTTCTCGGCCCTTTCACATATGACTATTCTAACCTGATTCAGGGCCATGAGAGAGGTTATGGGGCGATGCCAGAGATCGAGGGTGATCTCGTGAGACATCTGTCTCCGACTTCGGCGTCGTCACTCAGGCCCCCAGTGCTCCCGTCCAGACCATGCCGTACATCTGCTAAGATCATTAGTACAGCCTATACGGCAGGGGGTCAGTCTGCAGCCTGCATGCACACTATGAGTCTGCTGCAAGCATACTGGGCTCACCTTCTGCAGGAGCTGGACGAAGGAGAGGGAGTAGGCCCTGATGCAATTAAGCAGCTGCGTCGCGCCACCGATCTCTCCATTAGGGTGGCTAAGGAGGCAGCACGGTGCCTGGGTAGATCTATGGCGGCCAATGTGGTTGCCTACAGTCATCTGTGGCTCAACCTGGCGTCCTTTGGGGAAAAGGATCGGAAGCTTTTGCTGGACGCGCCGATCTCACCTTCCGGGCTTTTTGGCGGTGCCGTCCACGACATCGCCGCCACTATCCGGAAATCTCAGAAGAACGAGGCAGTGTTCTCCAGCATATTCCCTCTCCGAGCTGATTATGTGCATGCCGCCACTGATCAGCCCAGCACCAACTCAAGGTCCTCCCATCGTCTGACTCAAAGACAGAGTGTCGCTGCTCGTCAGCCCCCGCAGAAGCAGAAAGGTTCAGGCAGGCGCAGTAGGCGGCGCTCTGGGCGGCAGCCCTCTTCTGGCCAAGATCTACGTCAAGTTATCATGGCCAGGAGCACTGCCACCAAAGGCCCAATACCCTGATGGGTCCAAGTTGCGGCGGCTCCCCCGATTACGGCCGTTACTGCTTCTTCTCTGCAACCGCAACCAGGAGCCACAAGCTTGGCTCCACTCCGCTCTTCGGGGCCCCCATCACCAGGAAACAGTCTCGTCAGGCTGCTTCCTCTAGTAGAACACATGAACTAGTGGAAAGCTCTTCCAGATGTGTCTCAGTGGGTTTTGCGTACAGTGGAAGAGGGCTACAGGATTCAGTTCAGAAGCCCCCCACCCCGGTTCAACGGCGTACTAGGTACACTAGTGAAACCGGGGCAGTCCCAGGTTATGGAAGAGGAGGTGAAGGCTCTCCTGGCAAAGGGGGCTATCAAAAGGATTTCTCAGTCCCAGATAGAGTGCGGCTTTTACAGCCGCTACTTCATTGTCCCAATAAAGGTGGGGGACTGCGGCCAATTCTGGACCTCCGAGTTCTGAACCGCAGTTTAAGGAAGTACAAGTTCAAAATGTTAACGCTCAAGCACGTTGTGACCCAGATCCGACCAGGCGACTGGTTCGTCACGATAGACTTGAAGGACGCGTACTTCCACGTCTCCATCTTTCCTCAACCTCAGAAGTTCCTGAGGTTCGCCTTGGAGAGCGAGGCGTACCAGTATAGGGTGCTTCCATTCGGCCTAGCTCTGTCACCCCGCACTTTCACAAAAGTGGTGGATGCGGCCTTAGCCCCACTTCGTCTGTCAGGTATCAGAGTCCTGAATTACATCGACGATTGGCTGATTCTTGCCCACTCTGCAGAAATGGTGGCCCATCATCGAGACTTAGTTCTCGGTCACATCAGAGTGCTGGGGTTACGGCTAAACGTCAAGAAGAGTGTGCTTACGTTGTCATGCGTCACCTCGTATCTGGGCGTCATAAGGGACTCCACTCGGATGTCAGCCCACCTCACGCCGGCTCGCATTCAGTCACTCCTTCTAGCCATCAAGGGCATCAGACTAGGCTGCGCTGTCACTGTAAGGAGCTTCCAGCAGCTGCTGGGCCTTATGGCAGCAGCATCAAGCATAATACCGCTCAGCCTGCTGCACATGAGGCCGCTCCAGTGGTGGCTCAAAACCAAGGGTTTCTCGTCCAGAGGAAGTCCGTTCCGCGTAATTCAGGCTTCATCCCATTGTATTCGGGCACTAAAGGTATGGAAGAAGCCTGGGTTCCTGTCCCAAGGCCCTGTTCTGGGCGCCACGTGCCACCATGTGACACTGACAACAGACGCAGTGATAGCAGTCTGGTTAGCGTTGAAGTACTTCCTTCCAGATGTCAGGGGCCAGCATGTGTTGGTTCGCACCGACAACACAGCGGTGGTCGCCTACATCAATCATCAGGGGGGTCTGTGTTCACGCTAACTGTGCAAATTGGCGTCCCCGATCCTTCTGTGGGGCCAGGGCAAACTCCTCTCGTTACGGGCAATGTTCGTCCCAGGGTGCCTCAATCAGGGGGCAGACCTTCTGTCCAGACAGAGGTTGTTAGCAACGGAGTGGCATCTGCACCCAAAGGTGGTCGAGATGATCTGGAGGGAGTTCGGGCGAGCAGAGGTCGATCTGTTTGCGTCTCGCGACACGACCCATTGTCCACTCTGGTTCTCCCTTGTACACCCAACACCTCTAGGCCTGGATGCCCTAGTGCATTAATGGCCACGCAGACGCCTGTATGCTTTTCCCCCTGTCGCACTGCTCCCGGCGGTTCTAGAGCGGGTCCGCCAGCGGAAAGTTCGGCTCCTTCTAGTGGCCCCTCGCTGGCCCACCCGGATATGGTTCTCGGACATAGTGTCTCTCTTGGACGGGCAGCCTCTTCAGCTGCCGATCAGGAGGGATCTATTGTCCCAAGCTCACAAATTGATTCTCCATCCAAGACCCGAGCTGTGGAATCTTTGGGCGTGGCCTCTGAAGGGGCGCACATCATAGACGCTGGCCTTTCCCAGGGAGTAGTCAGCACCATACTTAGCTCTGGGCCGTGACCCACTAGTGTACCGTTTTCTCCGTGGCGCGTGAAGGTTAAGACCTTCAGTTCACTCCAAGGTACCCTCGTGGGACCTCACCATGGTGTTGGAGGGTCTGTCTCGGGCTCCGTTCGAACCACTCACGGACAGTAACAAGAAGTGTGCAACACTGAAGACCCTTCTTCTCATGGCCATCTCGTCTCTCCGGAGCGTAGGTGATCTGGAGGCGCTCTCAGTAGCACCGTCCTGTCTTGACTTTGCCCCTGGGCTAGTCAAGGCATTTCTACATCCAAGACCTGGATATATTCCCAAGGTCCCTACTAGAGTGACCAGGCCAGTGGTGCTCAAGGCCTTTAGTCCTCCACCCTTCCTGACGCCGGAACAGGAGAGGCTAAACCTTATCTGCCCGGTTAGAGCTCTCCGTCACTATGTCCACGTCTCCTCGGCGTGGAGACGGTCTGACCAGCTATTCGTGTGCTTCGGTCCCCCAAAGAGAGGCTTACCAGCGACCAAGCATACGCTCAGTAGATGGATTGTGGAGGCCATCTCCATGGCTTATGGGGCAGAAAAATTAAACATTTGGAATTTTTTTTTGGCGGTCCTCGCAGAAGCTTATGGATCTTAACACTAGAAGCGCCGAGCAGCGGTCATTTGACCGCAAGGGGGTAAAAAAAAAAAAATACTTCACACTCGTTCAAATTCCAGGACCCTCCTTCCATGACTTTTCCTAGATCTGTGAGCTTAATCACCCTGTATGCTTAAATTTTCAAAATCGCACCAGTAAAAGCCAGTATAAAGCTATTTTGCTCTTATTTACGTGAAATCGCTGACAGCTGTGCGCCGGTCATGTCGTTTTCCTGCCTTTTTCAACCTGCGATTCTCATTTCTCTCAGCAGATGGCGCAAGGAATCGCGCATACTATCTATGCGTCATTCAGTGTGTAACTGTCTCAGGTTTCATTCCATATATGCAGTTTATTATATATATATATATATATATATATATATATATATATATATCCGTGAAATATTGACAATTCGCCATTCATTCTGGCGTTGATAATCAGCGATATTTTATAAGGAGATTTAGAGGATTTAGCTTTACTTTATTTTATAACGTTTCGAGAAAATTCATTAGTTTGTTCATTCTGTTAAAAAATTTCTGTTGCAATTATCTCTAAAAAAATGCAATGACCCATCCTGAGGATATAAAGCTTTATTAATGTGTTTGAATAAATCAGATCTACCACAGCAGATAATAAACTATGCTATGTCATAACCGAATCAAACACCACGACTATGCCTCGTTTCGTTCGGCGGGAACGTGGTTCACTTGGCTGCGGTGTATTATAAACCTGCGGAATGTTTCACTGTTTATGTCCACATAAGATTCATGTAATAAAAGCGAGTGAAATGTGGAAGTGGCCACTCAATGAGAACTAAATCAAAGATTTCGGTAACTACACTGAGTGTATAGTGACACTAAACAGCTAAACAACTTTATCGTTTACCTCTGAGAAAAAAAGCTGTATTTTGTTTGTTTATATTTAGAATTTTTATAACAGTACAAGCAGACACACACACACACACACACACACACACACACCTCCCCTGAGCCCTCGGTAAACATCTAATCACCGTCGGTATGCAAATGAGTTAAGACGTTGTAGCGCAGCCACATAAAAGGGCATTTTAACAAACAGGGAAATGGATTAAAGAGCTAATGCGGCTCACCTGTGCTCGTAAATTTGCCCGATCTGGTTTTATTTGTCCCCATTAACTGTGTTGGTCACTCGGTAAGCTCTCGCGAGCATGCGCGATCGCAGCGCGAGGGAACCCGGAAGCGGCGTCGGGTCACGTGTGCCGGTATAAAGCCGGAACCGGCAAGTGGCTCAACACGGAGAGATTTACCCAGCGCGCTGTTTATTTTGAGAGAGAGTTTGTTGATGAATCTAAAGGAGTACTTTTCCCCGGTTGGATTATTCCTCATAGACACTCACAATTCACCTCTCGTTCCGTTGCTCGAGCTCCCGGATTTGTCATCGATACCGGTGAGGCCGAGCCAATCTCTCCCGTGCATCATTTCACACACTGCAATATCATTAACTCTGGACAATCATACACGCACTCACACACCCGCATACACCATACACATTGTTTATATTTATATATATTTTGTATATATTGGTTTTGGTGCACCTTGTTTGTTTGTTTGTTGGTTTGTTTGCTTTAATACACTTTGTTTTGGTTTATATAGAGTTATTGTGTCGCGTCTTTACTTGTCCTGTCTTGATTGCGCAATACCGGAAGTGTTGTTTAAAAGCCCGTATTTGGATTCTCGACCCCGTAGCAACGTAACTAGTGGTTTAATTAAATCCAAGTGTTACATAGTGGTGGCCCGTACGTACGGGGAATCGTTTTTTTCGGGTATTTTCCGGTTTTGTGTATCTTGGCAGAACAAAATGGATGCTAACCTTGCTAATGCTAATGCTAGTGGTGCCGTGCAGGCCGACCTTGCTGTAGCTAATAATGTGCTGGAGGATGTAGATGATGCATTTGTTACACGCCGTAACCCTACAGCCGAAATAACCTCATTGATTAGTTCACTATATATATCTGACAGACATGATGATGATAATGATGATGATGATGATGATGTTGTGTCTGATATTAATGTTGTGCATACGTTGCAAACTGAACTGAATCAATGCAAGGAGGATATGGGGGCGCTTACTGACAAAGTGAACACGTTGGAGCAGGATTTTAGACAATCCGTAAACAGCAGTTTGAACAGGGAAACCAGTTTTCGGGACGCAGTGGACGCTAGCTTAGAAGGGCTGGAGCGCTACTGCCAAGAGGCCCTGGAGAAACTGGAAAGAGCTGTCACTGACTGTTTTCTGAGACGTGACGTAATCTGGGAAAACCAGATGAAAAAACTACGGCTCACAAGTACGCCCACCATCCAAAGGTTAAAGGCCTACACCCCTGCATCTCCCCAATCTCCTGTTCTACATTCTCCCAGCACGGCGATCACAGCATCTACGGCAAAGGTAAAGCACATAAGCAGTCATGAAACATACGACATTCCTCCTTGTGTTCAACCACACGCTTCTGCTCAGCTTACCTCCTCAGTTTCACCCTCTTCTTCTTCCTTTTATGGCCGACCACCCATCCGCCTGGAGTTTCCAGCCTTTGGCGATGCTTCAGAGACAGCGGATGTTCTTAACTTCATCGAACAGTGTGAAAACTATTTGGAGATCAGACCACTGCCCAGCCCAGAACTGTTAGGAACCCTCAGCACGGTGCTACGAGGACCTGCTCTGAGCTGGTGGAAGGCAGAGAAAGGCAAGGTGAAGGACTGGAAGTCTTTTAAACAGGCATTTATGGCGGCTTTCTTACCGGATGACTACCTCACTGAAGTGGAAGAAAACTTAAGGTCTCTGGTACAGCAGCCCAGTCAACGCCTTAGAGACTTCGCCTATGACTACCGCGCCCTCTGTATGAAGTGGAAGCCTGATATCTCCGAGGAAGAACTAGTGGGTCGAATCCTGAACAACATCAACCCAAGAGTGGCAGGATGTCTGAGAGGAACAGTGAACACCGTGGAACAGCTGGTGAAGATAGGTTCTAGGGTGGAAAAAGACTGCAAAAGCTCCAAAGACTACTGGCAGAAGGTGGACTCCCAGCACAACAAGGAAAAGAGTCATAAGAAGGCAGGTGAGCGAGTTCCTTCAAAGCACGCAGCGGGACTCTCCATTGCTCAACCTCTGGCAACTCCTTCGCTTCTCCTGGTTCCAGTAACAGTGCAAGGAAGGAAGGTGAATGCTGTGGTCGATACAGGAAGCTCCTACACGTTGATGAGGGAACATCTATGGAGGCAGCTCTGCGAACGGGAAGTCAGGTGTGATGTTCCTTCTCCTCAGAAGTTTGTGATGGCTGATGGGAAAACACACCAGGCGCAAACCCAGAGAAGGCTTCATTACATCTGGCACACTATCGAATGTGAGCTGGACACTTACGTCATGAGCAACTCTCACCTGGCTTTCCCTCTGATCGTGGGGCTGGACTTCTTAAAAGCCACAGGAGCCACCTTGGACGTCGCACGCGGGGAGTACGGGCTGAAAACAGAGGAGGGAGTCACTAATCATCCCTTTATAATGTCCCAACCCCACTCTGCGCCATCTAAGTCAGCTCAAAGGACACACACACATCTCCTGGCTACGGCTAACCTGTATCTAGCCTTACCTGTGACTCCTGAGGATCTCCTATGCGTGGAGGAAAACACAAAAAGTGTGACATCCTGGGACACCGACAATGAAGAGGAGCTGCTGAAACTAATGGCCACTTGGCCCCGCACCACCTCCAACATCTTGGGCAAAACAGCATTAGAGAGACACAAAATCACTTTATCTGACGACACCCCTTTTAGATCCAGAGCATACAGAGTTTCACCCTTAAAGAAAAAAATAATAGAAGATCAAGTCGACCAGATGCTGAAGGACAACATCATCGAACCTTCATGTTCATCATGGTCGTCACCTGTTGTTTTAGTACCTAAACCCGATGGGACTTACCGTTTCTGTGTAGATTTTAGAAGATTGAACAGCAAAACCAAACCTGATGCATATCCAATGCCTTTAATACACGACATCATTGAATCACTGGATGGCGCCTCCTGGTTCTCAACATTGGATCTGCAATCCGGTTACTGGCAGGTGGAGATGGAGAGAGACAGCTGTGAGAAGACCGCCTTCATCACCACCAAAGGTCTGTTTCAATTCCGGTCCATGCCCTACGGACTCAGAAACGCAGCTGCAACGTTCCAACGACTGATGGAGAAAGTTTTGGCGGATCTAAGAGGAAAGTATTGCTTCGTCTATATAGATGACATTATTATTTACTCACAATCACTAGAACAACATAGAATGCATCTCAACGCAGTATTTTCCAGACTCACCCAAGCCAATCTCTCCCTCAACATGAAGAAGTGTCATTTCTTCAAAAGGCGGCTGAAGTTCCTCGGGCATGTCATCTCTGAAGAAGGTGTGCAGTTAGACCCGGAGAAAACCAAGGCGGTGGCAGAATATCCTCCCCCACAAGACTTAAAATCTCTTCAACGTTTTCTGGGTCTCGCGGGCTGGTATCACAAGTTCATTCCCCACTTTGCAGACATAACAGCTCCATTTAATAATTTAAAAAGGAAGGGAGTAAAATGGGAGTGGACCGACGAATGCCAGAACAGCATGGATGTCATCAAACACGCACTTCAAAACCCACCAGTACTAATACAACCGAACCTAAATCTGCCATTCCAATTGCACACCGACGCCAGCGAAGTGGGCCTGGGAGCCATCCTCACCCAAACTGCAGCAGAAGGAGAACGAGCAGTAGCGTACGCCTCACGAATGTTGAGAGGAGCTGAGCAGAATTACTCCACTTCAGAAAAGGAGTGTTTGGCCGTGGTCTGGGCTGTAGAAAAATGGAGGCACTATCTAGAAGGTCGTGCTTTCGAGGTCTTTACCGACCATGCCGCCCTGTCATGGGCCTTCAACTGCCCGAAAACCAGCTCTCGTCTCACCCGATGGACGTTACGCCTACAACAGTTCGTTTTTACAGTACATCATAGAAAAGGCTGCTTAAATCTGGGACCAGATGCGCTATCCCGGGCGCCCCCGCCGTTAGAAGTGGGCACAGCTCCATGTCTCGCCATCACAACCTCTAAATTTTCATCCGACTTACCAAACGACCTGTGCGAGATAACTCAAGCCCAGCATGAGGACCCCACCATCACGAAGCTGCTCTCGAAAGACCAGCCACGAAGCACAAGAGAGCAGAGGGTCTCTTTCGAACATCACCAAGGGGCGTTATATCGCCGGGTACCGGTAAGACACGGAGAAAAATTTCAACTAGTTGTCCCCCAGTCATTAATAAAAAACTTTTTACACTACTATCATGACAATCCATTGGGAGGACACCTGGGGCAACTGAAAACCCTGCTGAGGTTACTAGATGTGGCATGGTGGCCCACGGTGCGGAAAGACGTCTGGCACTATGTGAGAACTTGCAGCGTGTGTCAACAATATAAAATGGAAAACACTAGACCTAGTGGGCTACTACAGAGCACGGAGGTTCCAGAGCCAGGACACACCGTGGGATTGGACATCATGGGTCCTTTTCCCCGAAGTAAAAGGCAAAATGAATATCTGCTGGTGGTGGTAGATTATTTCACCAAATGGGTGGAGATGTTTCCCCTCAGGGATGTAAAGACGCCAAAACTGGTGAAAGTGCTAAGAGAGGAAATCTTTACTAGATGGGGAGTCCCCAAATATCTAGTTTCCGATCGAGGACCACAGTTTACGTCTCAGCTCCTGGCACACCTCTGCCAAACCTGGGGGAGCGTCCAAAAGCTAACTACGAGCTACCACCCACAAACAAACCTGACGGAACGAGTTAACCGAACTCTGAAGACAATGATCGCTTCATACGTCGGGGACCATCACCAAAACTGGGACCAATGGTTACCAGAGCTCAGATTCGCCATCAATACAGCCCAACAGGAAACTACGGGAAAGACACCTGCAGAACTCACACTGGGTCGGCAACTAAAAGGGCCACTCGAAAGGCTCATGAATCACCCTCCAACACCTGATCACACAGCCTACTCATTACTAGACAGACAACAACTTATCATGGAGGAGGTGAGACAAAGAGTAAAACAACAACAGTCCAAACAAGCTAGATACTACAATGCCCGGAGAAAAGATGCGCACTTTAAACCGGGAGATCTAGTTTGGATAAAAACTCACCCACTCTCCTCCGCAGCGAAAAGATTTTCTGCCAAGCTAGCGCCCAAGTGGGAGGGACCAGCAGAAATAAAAAACAAAAAGGGACCAATCAACTACACAGTGTCTTGGGGCAATCCACAAAAAACTGATACATTGAACGTGGTTAATCTAAAGCGCTTTTACGGACGTTCTCCTCAGACGCCGGAGGCTTGGGGGGGGGGTCTATGTAGCGCAGCCACATAAAAGGGCATTTTAACAAACAGGGAAATGGATTAAAGAGCTAATGCGGCTCACCTGTGCTCGTAAATTTGCCCGATCTGGTTTTATTTGTCCCCATTAACTGTGTTGGTCACTCGGTAAGCTCTCGCGAGCATGCGCGATCGCAGCGCGAGGGAACCCGGAAGCGGCGTCGGGTCACGTGTGCCGGTATAAAGCCGGAACCGGCAAGTGGCTCA
The DNA here is from genome assembly GCF_024256425.1 of Clarias gariepinus. Lineage (NCBI taxonomy): Eukaryota > Metazoa > Chordata > Actinopteri > Siluriformes > Clariidae > Clarias > Clarias gariepinus. The sequence goes on from NC_071111.1 coordinate 26,111,008, forward strand.
ACACGGAGAGATTTACCCAGCGCGCTGTTTATTTTGAGAGAGAGTTTGTTGATGAATCTAAAGGAGTACTTTTCCCCGGTTGGATTATTCCTCATAGACACTCACAATTCACCTCTCGTTCCGTTGCTCGAGCTCCCGGATTTGTCATCGATACCGGTGAGGCCGAGCCAATCTCTCCCGTGCATCATTTCACACACTGCAATATCATTAACTCTGGACAATCATACACGCACTCACACACCCGCATACACCATACACATTGTTTATATTTATATATATTTTGTATATATTGGTTTTGGTGCACCTTGTTTGTTTGTTTGTTGGTTTGTTTGCTTTAATACACTTTGTTTTGGTTTATATAGAGTTATTGTGTCGCGTCTTTACTTGTCCTGTCTTGATTGCGCAATACCGGAAGTGTTGTTTAAAAGCCCGTATTTGGATTCTCGACCCCGTAGCAACGTAACTAGTGGTTTAATTAAATCCAAGTGTTACAACGTAGCCTAACGTGGTGTCGTGTCGGGTTTCAGCGGTCACGGAGAGGAAAGACTTTGAAGCAGTTGCAGCGTTTTTTCAGTTACAACAAACACTAAACAGCTGAACAACTTCACTTTTTGGAGAAAAATAGCTGTATTTTGTTTGTTTATATGTAGAATTGAATAAATAAATAAATAACACCTTCATATCCCCTCTCAAGAGAGTGCCATAGTCTATTGTTAGTTTTAATGATTTGGCTGAAACTAATTATCACTACAAAAGTACCCCAACACCATTGATCATGAGTTTCAGCTGAAACTAATTCATATGTGTGTGTAATATGTGTGTGTGTGAGTAATCGAGGCCGGCTCTACGCAGGGCAAGAGGGGTAGCGCACCCTCAAATATATGTCTGCACATGTTAATATATTCCTAAAATTTATATATTAAAGAAGCGTCCACGAAGTGGACCAGTTTATATATTAATCTTAATATTAATATATTAATCTAAGCTTGAACTTATCAGCATTGTTTCGTTCAGATTCTGCTTCAGTGTGTTTCTTAATCTTTCCCCACATTTTTGTGTCAAACTATTATACACATATTATATATATGTGTATTTATATATATTATATAACAAATAAAATCGGTATTACTTGACCCTGAAGTTTAGTTTAGCACACAAAAAACAGAAACGTCCTTTCTGGTAAATCAACTGCATATGTGTTTTATTTACAGCAATTCTTTAAAAAATGAATATACATTGTACAGTACAAGGTAAACACGAGGAAGATTACAAAATGAAAAAACAAACAGTATGTCTACTTTATAAACAGCTTAGTATATTGTGCGTCGAGATGCTGAAATCCCTTGCATGTTGCCCCTATATTTTGTGCTTCCATTCCAAGTGAAGAGATATTTGACCGGCAGCCTAGAAACAAAAGAACTGTAGGTGTGATCACAACCCCCTCCGAACGACCGTGCCATCAATCACTGACCACCTCAGAAGTTCCCTCCAATGTATGCTGATGTTTTGCAAGTTTTTTTAGCACCATTCAAAGGCTTACAATTCATTGAGTTTAGATTACTAGCAGATGACATAAGTTTTGTTTCTGAACATCTGCCGCTTGATTTTTATTTGCTTACGAACACAAGTTCCCTTCAACAGTGTGAATTCTGCCCATGATGCTTGCATCGCTTTATTAACATTCCAAGCATAGCTTTGGTGCATTCTTTGGGCATTTGCCACAGACAAGCCGCTTACAGGTCTGGCAAATATAAGAGGTTTTGCTCCCTGCACATCTGCCAATTTGACACTGCCTCCTTTTCGCAGGTGGAGAAGGAGTTTCAGGTAAAGGTCGCTTGCATACCATTGCCATTGCCCCTGCTGCCTTTTCCGTTTTCTGTTGCGCACATAGCTCCTTTACCAACTCCAGAATAAATCTCCTCCTGCTTATGGTCACATTCATGCACTGTTTATATAGAATATGTGCATTAATTGCCGCCAGGTCTAGGAGGTTGTAAAACACAGCCACAGGCCAGCGCCGGGTGCCTGCCTTTACTAAATGCAGCCGCACCATTTGATCCATAACATCAACGCCAACTTTAGTGCTGTTGTAGTAGGAAATTGTTTCAGGCAGTTTTTTTTCGCCATTATCAGTTGAAACTGCCTGATGCATTGTGCTCAGAACGCATAAATTTTTTTTTTCATTTTGCCTGATAAATCGTGAGCGTGGCCTTTCCAGCCTTCAACAACCTGGTCGAATATCGTTTAGACTGTGCCTGTGTACAAGGGGGCAATTCTCGTCTGATTTTATTCATTGTGCCAACAATAGTGGTTTTATTTGCCAAAAGATTGTTTGCAAGTCCCAACGAGGTGAAGAAATTGTCTGTTGTTATATTTCTTCCTTTCCCCAGGAAAGGCTCCACAATACGCATTACAACGGTGTCTGATAACCGCTGACCAGCCGCCTTACCGTCGTCTTTCCCTAGATAGGGAATTGCGTTCAACATGTATTTTGTTTCAACATCAGCGGCCGCCCAGAATTTGATACCAAACTTGTCTGGTTTATTGGCCATGTACTGTGTGAAACGGCACCGCGCTTTAGTAGGGAACAGTTGCTCATCTACTGTTATGTTCACACCGGGTGTGTAAGAGGCAATGCTGTTTTTCACAAATTTCTCAAATATCTCCGAGATCATGGCAAATTTATCCTTCACAAGTCGGGCAGCCCTTGTGTTCTTTTCATCAAAGCGCAGATAGCGCATAATGTCTCTAAATTTTTGTCGAGACATTGTCTCTTTGAAAATAGGATTTCCCAAGTCAGCGGACCAGTAATCATCCAGATTCATGCTTTTACCGCCCGTGATACCTCTCAAATAAATGAGACCAACGAATGCTTTTAGTTCATCACATGTAAGCTTGAACTTATCAGCATTGTTTCGTTCAGATTCCGCTTCAGTGTGTTTCTTAATCTTTTCCCACATTTCTGTGTCAATCAAACACAGTAGACTGCTCAATGGGCTTGTAATATTGCCCTTGGCATAAGGAGTGGGCCCTGGAGTTTCTTTCATTATATTGCACTCTCGCGCTCTCCCCCGAGGGATTTCAGCCTTTTGTTCAACCCATACTGGGCCATCTCTTGCCTCTTGAAATGAGTCCCCTGCACACTCAATTTCAGAGTCTGATTCTGATTCTGAATCAGATTCAAATTTAGATTTAATTCGCTTTCGCCCTCTTGCTCATCTGTTCCATCTGACACCTCACATTGCTCGCCCTCCGATTCCATCTCATCAATATTCCACAGCATGTCCAGCACTTGCTGTGGGGTATATCGCACTCTTTGAGTCATTGTAAATAATGCACTGCTCAATCGCCCAAACTCTGTAGCCGCCCCAACTACACAGTGAGTTGTAGACCTACCTGTGCCTTCATGATCAATGGTGTTAGGGTACTTATGTGGTGATAATTAGTTTTTCATAAATTGATAATTGTTCAGATGTTTAGTGTCACTATGTCATAAACAGTGAAACATAAATAAATAGAACAAAATAAAATGAAATATCCTCAATTCAGATACTATTTTATTAAGCAACGACATAACATTTATCTTAGCTGGATGTTCTTATTCTCAAAAACGTTGAACCTAAAGTAAGACTTATCATATGTAACTAGAATATTTACAAAACTCAAAGGTTGTCTTATAAATACTAATAAAAAACTAAATTTTCAGTTTACATATACATTACATTTTAAGCAGATGGGCCATAAAACTGATCATATGTTTATATATATATATATATATATATATATATATATATATATATAAAGAGTAAAATTTAGGCTTTTACTATAGTGGATTCCAAGGACTTGTAACTTAAAATGTAACGTTTAGCTTAGATTTGGTTTATATTGGTTTATAATCTTATGGTAGAAAACACGAGGTAAATTTGACTATATTCATTTACTTAGGTTAAATGAATTGTAAGCCTTTGAATGGTGCTAAAAAAAACTTGCAAAACATCAGAATACATTGGAGGGAACTTCTGAGGTGGTCAGTGATTGATGGCACGGTCGTTCGGAGGGGGTTGTGATCACACCTACAGTTCTTTTGTTTCTAGGCTGCCGGTCAAATATCTCTTCACTTGGAATGGAAGCACAAAATATAGGGGCAACATGCAAGGGATTTCAGCATCTCGACGCACAATATACTAAGCTGTTCATAAAGTAGACATACTGTTTGTTTTTTCATTTTGTAATCTTCCTCGTGTTTACCTTGTACTGTACAATGTATATTCATTTTTTAAAGAATTGCTGTAAATAAAACACATATGCAGTTGATTTACCAGAAACGTTTCTGTTTTTTGTGTGCTAAACTAAACTTCAGGGTCAAGTAATGCCGATTTTATTTGATATATATATATATATATATATATATATATATATATATATATATATATATATATATATATTGTAGCGTTTTTCACAGCTACCAATGAGCGTGGAGAGACGAGTGAGCTTCCTTGCTGCCCAATGCAAATGGCTGGGAGTACTTTATTTTCCATAGCACGAACGTCACACAAACAATCAACAAGACACACTTCTGATTCACACACACACCCTGGCCGAAGCCACTACCCCAGACACATTTCCCCAACACGGTGAACACATAACAGTCCCTCCCGCAAAGCATGATGGTTATTACTCAAACCCCACCCACGCCACACTGCCCCCACCCGAGCCGCGACCGTCCCCGGTCGCCATGGCGAAATCAGTCTAGCAGGCGTGACGGTGGTCGGCGCTGGCGTTGTGAACGCCGGAGTCTTTTTGCGGGGGAAGGCGGGGCGCAGCCCTCTTCCTGAGGCGGACTGGCCTCCACAGAGCTCGATGTCTTGCTGACGTGGGGCTGGTAGGGAGCGAGCCGGTCCCGGTGGAGCACGACCACTCGCGACCGCCCCGTCAACCGCACCCGGTAGACTACGTCGGACAGCTGAGCAACGACCGTGCAGGGGCCCACCCAGTGCGACATAAGCTTAGGCGAGAGCCCCCTTTTCCTTCCGGGGGAATACACCCAAACCTGCTCCCCAGCAGCAAAGTCTCGCCCCCGGCTGTGAGTATCATACAAGCGGCGCTGCTTCACCCCGGCGTTCGCCAAGTGTCTACGCGCCAGCTCGTGGACACGAAACAGTTTGTCTTTTAAAGCACAAAAGTAATCCATCCCCGGCTTTGCGGGTAAATCCACTTGTGGAGGAGGCCCTTTTTCAGCGAATTTTTCCGCTACTGCAGATCAGTTTAGCAACTTTATATCAACAATATATTTAATATATACATTTTAGGAATATATTAACATGTGCAGACAAATATATTTGAGGGTGCGCTGCCCCTCTTGCCCTGCGTAGAGCCGGCCTCGATTACACACACACACACACACACACACTACAGTATATATACATATATACTGTAGTGTGTGTGTGTGTGTGTGTGTAATCGAGGCCGGCTCTACGCAGGGCAAGAGGGGCAGCGCACTCTCAAATATATATATATAAATATATATATATATATATATATATATATATATATACTGTAGTGTGTGTGTGTGTGTGTGTGTGTGTAATCGAGGCCGGCTCTACGCAGGGCAATATATATATTTATATATATATATTTTTTTTTTATACATTTGGAATCTGCATCCACATTTTCTGTTGCATGTATAGAATTAGTTTCAGCTGAAACTCATGATCAATGGTGTTGGGGTACTTATGTAGTGATAATTAGTTTCAGCCAAATCATTAAAACTAACAATAGACTATGGCACTCTCTTGAGAGGGGATATGAAGGTGTTATTCATTTATTTATTCAATTCTACATATAAACAAACAAAATACAGCTATTTTTCTCAAAAAAGTGAAGTTGTTCAGCTGTTTAGTGTCACTATGTCATAACCAGTGAAACAACGTGGACTTATCGCTGTGCTTGTTGTAACTGAAAAAAACAGTGAAACAACGTGTTTCAAAGTCTTTCCTCTCCGTGACCGCTGAAATCAGACACGACACCACGTTAGGCTACGTCTTGACTCATTTGCATACCGACTGTGATTGGATGTTTACCGAGGGCTCAGGGGAGGTGTGTGTGTGTGTGTGTGTCTGCTTGTACTGTTATAAAAATTCTAAATATAAACAAACAAAATACAGCTTTTTTTCTCAGAGGTAAACGATAAAGTTGTTCAGCTGTTTAGTATCACTATACACTCAGTGTAGTTACCGAAATCTTTGATTTAGTTCTCATTGAGTGGCCACTTCCACATTTCACTCGCTTTTATTACATGAATCTTATGTGGACATAAAAAGTGAAACATTCCGCAGGTTTATAATACACCGCGGCCAAGTGAACCACGTTCCCGCCGAACGAAACGAGGCATAGTCGTGGTGTTTGATTCGGTTATGACATAGCATAGTTTATTATCTGCTGTGGTAGATCTGATTTATTCAAACACATTATTGTTTTAGCGATAATTTCACGGAAGCGAGTTCAGAACTAAATCGCTGCTCCTGCTCCATCCAAGACGTTCAGAAGTTTCAAATAGAATGAAAAAACGAATAAATGTTCTCCATACGATATAAAATTAAGTAGAGCTTTTCTCAGTTGAATATGAAAAAAGATACCGCTGATTATCAACACGAGAATGAATGGCGCATTGTCCAAGTGCAAGTTTATCTTGGAGCTAAACTATTTGCTCTTGGTGAAAGCGCCATCTAGTGATCATTGTGTGTCAACAACAGCTTCCCATTCAAAACAATAGGCGGTAAAATGACTGCTGAACCGCGTTTTTAGTAGGTGACACTGGCGCGGCGCTTCTAGTGTTAAAAACTTCGCGGAATGTCGGCGGGCGATCGCGGCAGCTCACGGTGCCTAACACCGCATCTCACCGTGAGTCAAACCGCATAGGTGAGATGGGGTGCTGTATTAGCAACAGCAAAAGAAAATCTCTGGCACCATCCCTGACACTTACGCACTAAAAGCAGGGTTACAGTGTTGTTTTTTACCTGAAATAGTATGACTTATATAATAAAAATATAGATATATATATTAAAAGAAAATACAAAAAAAGTACAAAAACAAAGACCCGTCTTAGTTAGACAAAAAGGTGCAATTTCTAATTTAATGTATTTTATTCATAAACTAACTATACTATAAACTAATTACAATAAAACAAAATATAAAAAAAATGTTTAAACCAAAAAGAAAAAAGCAGCATCCAGGTAACAGTTTTAGCAAGTCTTTAGTGAAGATTGACATTGAGAAATACCAAGTGCCTGAGCTTTAAGGGGTTGATCCTGTTTCTTCTCTCTGTTATTATCTGCCCTGTTTTGGAAAAGATTCTCTCTGAAGAGACTGATGTTGTTTTGTAGTGCCTTCAGTTGCTCATTCTTCAAAGAACCTCCGAACAGCAGAAGAACTTGTGGCTCTTCTTGTTTGTCCTCTTCTGGCTGGCTACATCTTACTGCTGCTGCAGTTATTCTCTAAAGGGCTTTATTAACCGCTCTGTTGTCATTTAAGGCCAGCTTTTTGAATCTTGGGTCAGGCACCGTGGTCTGTAAGAGAACAATGTTGTAAATGTTGTATTCTATTCTGCAGACCTTTCTGTCCATGAATGCACAAAGAGCAGCCACTAACTCTGTCACTTCACCTGTAATTACTTTGGTCTGATGCTTGGCTGTCACTCTCTGCAGACCCTTGCACAGGATTAGCATTTTGGAGGTTGTAACATAGTTGAAAAAGAGTAAACAGTAGAAAAATATTAGCAATACTAATAACAAAACAATAATAAAATTATGCTTAATATATTTTTTTCTGTTCATGTATAATCTAATTTTCATGCAAATAATACAACTAATAAAAATCCTAATAATAATTGAATAATAATGATAACTAGAGAGGCAAATAAATAATGCTAATATAGTTAGTATCATGCTAGCAACATGCTAATGTATTTAGCATAACGCTAGAGACATGCTGAGCATAGTAGCATTATGCTAGCAACATGCTAATCATATAAGCTTCATACTAGGAACATGTTAATATTGTTACCATAATGCTAGCAACATGCTAATTATGTTAGCATCATCACTGCCTCAAAGGCTTGGTATCTGTTTGAGATTTTACTCACAGGACCGTGTACTTCGCGAAGGTCAGTGTTTTGAAGTTCCATTTATCGTCTGTAGCAGGGGTCGGCAACGCACCTGTGTAGGCTTGGGAAATAAATAACAAGTATTTAATTGAAATTTATATAAAACTAATTTCTTTTCGCTTAAAATGTGCATCACAACTATTGAGGAGAGACACCCGTTGGCACGTGATTTATTGAACTTCTCGAGCCCTGAGCTGCGTTACATTCCAAAAAGTACTTCACAGGGTGCTCCCTACTCCCTGATCTGTTTGCAGGGAAAGTCGATGAAGGGGACTTCCGTCAACAAACTCCACCGTTTGGAACACTCTGTGAAGTCACCAGCGCTGAAGTCACTTCCTTTGTATTATTAATAAGAATAATATTTGATTAGAATACAGAGATTTATTAATTTTTTAAAGATTACTATTCTATATAACATTAATGATTTCTTGACTTATAGTTTAAATTATTATGTTATATTCATATGTTGTCGTCAATAATTCAATTCAATTCAATTTTATTTGTATAGTGCTTTTAACAATTTACATCATCACAAAGCAGCTTTACACAATCAAAAGAATTAAGTTTGTATGAAATGTGAATGTGTATGAATCGAAATTATATGATTGTCCCTGATGAGCAAGCCTAGGACGATGGCGACAGTGGCAAGGAAAAACTCCCTGAGATGGTAATAGGAAGAAACCCTGAGAGGAACCAGACTCAACAGGGAACCCATCCTCATCTGGGTGAAAACAGATAGCAGGGATTGATGTGCATAATAATATGCGAGACTGGAAGTTCAATATAAGAGGAGATGTGTAAGATTAAAGTCCAGTTTGTTCCTGGAGGCTCAGGTAGACTGTGAGAAATTCCAGTCCTGAACTATTGAGCGACTGAAGTCACAGGACCTCAGAAAACAGCTGTCTGCATCAGTCGAGGACAAGACCACCTTCATGGAAAAGTGGAACCAACCCCAATCACCACACGCATTCCAGGCAGACCACACAGGGGCATCCATGTGATGAGATCTCTAACCAGAAGCAGGACTTCAGGATGAGTTAGAGAGTTTCAGTGGGCAGAGGGGGTCTGGATCACTGGCAGCTCAGGAGCGACATGTATAGCTCGACAGAGAGATAGGTAGAGGAAAAAGGAGAGAGGAAGAGAGAGAGAGAGGAGAGAGCAGAAAAGGAGAGAGTAAAGAGATGGAGAAATAACAGTTAGGTATGGTCATGTGAAAATGTAAAAAGTGAATGTAGATTTAGTGCAGAGTGCAAGCAGAGACTTCGGCAGGACTAACTATGCCAGCATAACTAAAAAGGGAGAGCCAGAAGGAAACACAAACATGAGGGCTTTTCAGAGATGTAAGGCAACCAATCACCTCACCGTCAACAAACCTAAGTGATCAATGAGATTGGGGAAGACAGCATCCAAACATAGCAGTTCACCTAATACTCTACGTCCATGAGTCCCCCAGATCTGCTCCTTTACCTAAGGCAAATCTATTTATAAAAATGCTTGGCTAAATAAATAGGTTTTAATAATGTAGTTTTAATAATACGCGGTACTGACAAGCAGCCTGCATCCTTTGATCGAAGTAGGCGTGGCGGATTGTAAGACACTAGCAGTTCACTCAGATACTGCGGCGCGAGACCATTTAATGCTTTATATGTCAAGAGTAGTATTTTAAAATCAATGCGAAATTTCACAGGAAGCCAATGCAATGTGGATAAGATAGGGGTGATGTGCTCATATCTTTTGGTTCGAGTGAGGACTCTCGCTGCTGCATTCTGGACTAATTGAAGCTTGTTTAAGCACCTAGTTGAACAACCAGACAGTAAGGCGTTACAATAATCCAACCTAGACGTGATAAAAGCATGAACTAGTTTTTCTGCATCATTTGGTGACAATATATTTTTTATCTTGGCAATATTTCTGAGGTGAAAGAATGCTATCCTGTTAATATTATCTACATGTGCTTCAAATGAAAGGCTTGAATCTATAATCACACCGAGGTCTTTTACTGTTGCACTTGATGGAACAGAAAGGCCATTTAAAATCACAGTGTGATCAGAAAGCTTACTTCTAGCTGCTTGTGGTCCTATGACTAGAACTTCTGTCTTATCAGGATTAAGCAGAAGGAAATTAATTAACATCCAATCTCTTATGTCCTGCACACATTGCTCAACTTTAGTAAGCTGGTTTTTCTCATCTGGTTTTGCTGAAACGTATACTTGTGTGTCACCAGCATAACAATGAAAACTAATACCAGGTTTACGAATTATGTTGCCTAGAGGAAGCATGTAAAGGGAAAAAAAGCAGTGGGCCTAAAACAGAACCCTGTGAAACACCAAACTCAACTTGAGAACATGAGGAATTGTCACCATCTAAATCTACAAACTGATAACGATCAGTCAAATAGGATCTGAGTCATAAGAGGGCCGTTCCCTTAATTCCTACTACATTTTCTAATCTGTGAAAGAGAATACTATGATCAATAGTGTCAAAAGCTGCACTGAGGTCGAGTAACACATGTATAGTGACACAACCCTGATCAGAGGCCACTAGGAGGTCATTTACTACTTTAACGAGTGCTGTCTCTGTGCTGTGATGAGGCCTAAATTCTGACTGATACAGTTCATGTATGCTATTCCTATGTAGATATGAACATAGCTGTTGTGATACTACCTTTTCCAGAATTCTCTCGTTCTGTTTAATCCAGGTTTCAGTTAAACATAATATATCAAACTCCTGGTCTGTGATAGTTTCGTTAATAATAACTGCTTTAGATGCGAGAGATCTAATATTTAACAGTCCTAGCTTCAGATCAGAGGTGCCAGCTGCGCATTCTGAGTTTGTAATATCTATGTTAATTAAATTACTAAAACAGACTTTCTGAGTCTTTCTAAATTTGTTTTTAGCTCGGGGAACAGACACAGTCTCAATACAGTGAACCCTGGGTGACGACTCTATGCAGCTAGCAGACGGTTGGTTTAGCCAGTCTGTCTGCTCCCTGGCCTGGGCTCTGGATTGTCACCAGGCCAGGGAGCATGGTGACAATCCCACTCGTGCTCCAGGCAGGGAGCACGAGTGGGATGGACACCGTCCCGCCCTAACAGGCCAGTTTTGCCCTCAAAGGTCTTCCAATTATCTATGAAGCCCACGTTGTTTTCAGAGCACCACCTGGACATCCAGCGGTTCAGCGACCATAACCTGCTGTAAGCTATGTCACCACGTCTCATTGGGATGGGACCAGAGCATATTACGTCATCGGACATCGCCTTCGCTAATTTAAACACCTCTATAAAGTCATTCTTACTAATCTCTGACTGACGAAGGCGTATATCATTAGCTCCAGCATGTACCACTATCTTGGAGAACCTGTGCTGTCCTAGAGCCCTAAGATTACCTGCTATGTCTGGTATGTTCATATATTAATGATAATATATGAATAGTTCGGTTTTCTTTCATAAATACGGAGAGTACGAAGCCCCCAGGGGTCATACAAAAAAGTAAAAACAAACAAAAAAAAATGAGTGTGTGGATTAATACATCATGTTCGCGGATTAATAAACCAAGGAGAATATAGACATCAGAGATATTTTATTTGTAAGTAAGATTTCGTTTTCTCTGTAGCAGTTAAATGATTACATGAATGAAACACACTACAGTTTCATATACATGACAAAGGTAAAAAGCAATATATAGTGTTATCATTTTAGATGTCAAAAGGGTTTGCGCCTCCCGGTGTTTTCTGTGGTAGTAGACTAAAGGTGGGTAGAGTAGCCAAAGAATGTACGCAAGTAATAGCTTCATATACTTCGAAATAAGCTTAATTAGATAGAATTAATTGTGAATTAAATAAGCAGAATTAAAAAGTTCTCATCCGAAATATCGCTCATGTAAGAGAAAAAAAGTATTTGGTAAAAAAGACTACTCAACTACTGAGTAACTGTTTCAATAGTAATGTCTGATATTTTTTTAATTATAATTTGATTACAATTATATATATATATTTTTAGACTTTTGCCATTTATATGTTTATAAGTAACTGAAAAATACACAAATGTCAGAAGTGGCCAGCATACTCACTGGACATGTCACCTGTTGAGCATGTTTGGGATGTGCTTGACCGGCGTATACGACAGCGTGTACCAGTTCCCACTAATATCCAACAACTTCGCACAGCCATTGAAGAGGAGTGGACCAACATTCCACAGGCCACAATTGACAATCTGATAAACTCTATGCGAAGAAGATGTGTTGCACTGCATGAGGCAAATGGTGGTCACACCAGATACTGACCGGTTCCCCAGAGTCCCCAGACCCCCAATAAAGCAAAAAACTGCACATTCCAGGGTGGCCTTTTATTTTGGGCAGTATAAGGTACACCTGTGCACTACTCATGATGTCAGATCAGCATCTTGATGTGGCACACCTGTGAGGTGGGATGGATTATCTCAGCAAAGCAGAAGTGCTCACTATCACACATTTAGACTGATTTGTGAACAATGTTTGAGAGAAATGGTAATATTGTGTATCTGGAATGAATTTTAGATCTTTAAGTCCATCTCATGAAAAATCGAAGCAGAAACAAAGGTGTTGCGTTTATATTTTTGTTGAGTGTAAAACAAACAATTTCTTTCTTCGCCTGTGTGTCTCCTCACCTGAACAAACAAAACAAAAAAACAAAGACAGACATGTTCAGACATGTAAGGCTTGCATAAGACAAATTTAGTTTAAGGTTGGTAACTTGCAGAGTCACATCTCCTGTTTGCAGCAGTCAAAAATGAGAAGAAAATTTACAGTAAGCCGAGCTCTGGACCATATCTTTTCTGAAAATGAGGCAGAGGACACAGACCAGCATAGTGATTTAGATGAGCAGGTTTCCAAGGAGGAAGACATTGTAGAGTATCTACCAGAAGGCACAGACACATCTGATGAGTCTGACGAGGAGGTCACTGATGCTGAAGCTGCACTCACTCCTACTGAAATGTTTAAATCCAAAAGTGGTAACATCTGTTGGAGCTCAGTACCTCCAGACTTGGAGGTACTGACAGGGCAGCTGCTGCAAATGTCATCAAAATGACCCCTGGAATCACAAGGTTTGCTATGACGAGAGAAAGTGACATCAAAACATGTTTTGATCTGTTTATGCCATTGTCACTAAAGAAAGTCATGATTGCTATGATAAACCTTGAAGGAAAAAAGGTTCATGGCGACATGTGGAATGACATTGATGAGGAAAACCTGGATGCTTATATTGGTGTTCTTCTTCATGCTGGTGTTCACAAATCCAGCAATGAGGCCACTGATAGTCTCTAGGATGCGTCGACAGACAGAAAAATTTTCCGGGCAACAATGTCACTTTAGTCATTTCGAATGATATCAAGAGTCCTTAGAATTGACAACAGAGAAACTAGAGAAAAATCTGACAAACTTGCTCCCATCAGGGATGTCTGGGAAAGATGGGTGGAGCTCCTTCCACTGATGTTCAACCCAGGGCCAGAGGTAACAATAGAACAGTAGACTTTCCATGGAAAATACCCTTTCTGGCAGTACATGCCTAGTAAGCCAGGGAAATATGGCATAAAAAATTGGGCAGCCTGTGATGCAAAACCCAGCTATGCATGAAATCTGCAGATTTACACAGGCAAATATGCAAGTGGCATTCCTGAGAAAAATCAAGGAAAACGTGTAGTCCTCGATATGACTACTGGACTGCGGGGTCACAATATCACATGTGACAATTTCTTTACCAGCTATGACCTTGGACAAGAACTTCTCAGGTGGAAACTTACCATGGTGGGCACAGTAAAAAAATAAATAAACCTGAGCTGCCTGCCGAAATTTTGCAGGTGAAGGACAGGGCTCCACTTTCTTTAAAATTTGCTTTTACAGACACCACAACGGTTGTTTCATATTGTCCAAAAAACACCAGTGTGTGATACTTGTGTCCACTTTTCACAAAGATGCAGCTGTGAAATCAGCAAGTGACAAAAAGCCCATAATTATCTTGGACTATAATAAAAACAAAGGTGGCGTGGACAACCTGGACAAGTTGACTGCCACCTACACTTGCCGGAGAATTGACGAGGAGATGGCCAATGGTTGTATTTTTTTTATAACAGTCTAGATTTGTCTGCATACAATGCATTTGTGTTGTGGACCCACATTCACCTAGGGTGGAACTTAACCAAAAAAAATAAATGAATAAGCGGAGAATGTTTCGCTTCGAATTAGGAAGTTAGGAAGTTTCTTTGTAACAAACCACCTACTATTACTAAGAACAGTAACTAGCCGTTAACAGATTCAGAGTAGGATAAGGACCACCAGAGATATCAATAATATATATTCAAAGTGTACAGTATATACATATAATATTGTGCTATATATATATATAGCAGGAGGAATGACCGTAAATACTAGGCAAAATATATGTACGCCATATGTGCCTCGGCGGCATCACACAAAGAGACATATACAAAACAGACCTAAACATACTCACATGCGCGTCAATATTATATACAATTATATACAAATGAAAAGAAATTATATAAGGGAAGCAATGTAAATAAAGTTGTTTTTATTTACAAATATTATAAACAAATATTATAGTATTTATTTTTTATTTAATAAGAATTAGTATATACCAGTTTTGTTTGTCCATTGTGTGTTTGTTTATTTACTTATCTAATTATTCATATAGCTCATTGTTAGACTACATCGACTAAAATTCAAATCGGACAACTCGGTCGCTTTATTTATAAACCTTTATTTACAATGCTTCTGTTAAGCGGTCAATAGTAGTGCCACTTGATTGGAGGAGAAACAGTCAATCAGAACTAGTGTGGAAGTCTGTGATTGGCTGGTTTTGTGACAGTGTTGTAACACTGGACAAAGTTAAGTGAGCCTACAGGCAGAGTCGAGCGCGCACAGAATCGAGAAGTCGCGCGTGCGCGGAGAACATGTTGAGCGAGCAGGGGAGACACTGCAGGAATATAATTGTGGCAGGAATATAACACCATAACTCTCACTCTTACACAGATGCGCACACACACACACACGCACACACACACACACACACACACACACACACACACACACACACAAACACACTCATATATCACACACATACACACACATCACTAATGTTAACACTCACATCTGTCTTACACGCCCGCACGCAGAAACGCAAACATACATCACACACACACACTAACAAGTCACGTCTCACACACACATACTAACACACAAATCACAAATGTTAGTTACACAACAATTGTTTAAAGTGGATTCAACTAAGCGGTCGATAACCTTAAATGAAAAACCACAAAGAAGATGCATCACTATTTCTGATAAATAATAGTTAAATCACTAGTTCTAATAAATAATAGTTAAATACAGTGTAAACAAATACAACTACAAAATTATTTAACAAAGTTTAACACATACTATTTCATGATTTTTTTTTTTGTGAAAACATAACACCTAAACAACAATCAGGACATAACATAAACGTTATTGCTTTTTTCTTGTAATTAGCACTATAGTAATTAAATCAAATGTTAAGTGACTCAGATTCAAGTGATAAGCAGTCCTTTGTATAAAATAAATATGCTCTATTATCATATCATCAGTGTCCCTGAGTTGACCAGCAGCCAATGAGCTTCCCCAACTCACATGTTACTGACTGCAGTCTCTTCACTCGCACACAGGTTTTTATACACAGACCCTGTACTGTTACATCATAGTTACTTAGGGGTAGAGACTGTGCGGTGGTGATTCTCTGTCACAGACAGTGCTTGTATGTTGAGTCTGTATCTTTGCTTTATTTGTGATTGTGTGGTGTGGCATACTGTGATGTTATGTTTTAGCTTCACCATTTTACTTATTTTAGCTTCACAACATGTGCTGGTGCCCATAGGAAAGAGCTCCTTACACTCTTCTGGTATTGAACAAAAAAATTGAAGTCACTATTGTAAGGGTCCACCACCAGAGGTCGCTGTTTTTTAGTTGTAGTTTTTGTTGGCTGACTCAGTTTCCCAGCAGGCACCTGGGTCAGCTGATGGGAGTGCACACTTGAGCCGAGGTAGCCATTAATCTATCTATAAATAGCTGTTTAGTCTGGGAAACTGGGTCGAGCATTTTTGGTTTTACCACTGTCATTTGTGTGGGCATTTTGTTTTGTTTTGTCTTGTCTTGTCTTGTTCTTTGTTTAGTTTATATTTTGATTTAAGTTGTGTTGACCTGGACTCTCATATTGGCAATGTTTCTGTGTATGTTCGGTGTGTCTGTTAGTGGAGCTGATTCAGTCCTGTCCTAGATGTATGTAAGTACTGTGGTTTTTGTCCTCCTGTGTTCTTGTGTGTTTAGCTAGAGTCAGGTAAGTAGTTAGGTGTGTGTTTAGCTAAAATCTATGTTGAGCTAACTAGCATGCTTCTAGCCATAGCCCCTTTGTGTCTTTAGCTGTTCAGTGTTTCCTACCTCCCTAGTGTCCCAGTGAGCTTAGCTTTTGAGTGTCCCCTAGCCTAGCCACTGGGTATCCCTCGTCTGTGTTTCTGTGCCCCCATTCCCTAGTGTGTGTTGAGCTATTCGGTAAGTGTAGCTTGGTGCATGTTGGGGCTGAAGACATGTTTAGCTAGGTGTATGTGTAGCTAACTGCCATGGTTAAGAGCAATCTTAACCATGTTTAGCTAAAAGCCATGCCTAGCTGACTGCCATGTCTTTAGCCCTCGTCCCATCTCTTTTCTGTCTCTAGTCTCTCTCCTGTCTCCTCTAGTCTCTCTATGTGTCTCCCTCTAGTGTCTCTCTAGTGTCTCCCGTCTCCCTCTAGTGTCCAGTTTCAGCTCCACGCATAGTTTGTGTGTCCCGTTACGTGTTTGTCCTCCTTCTGCCTGTGTCTCGCCACAGGGTGTGTTCTTCGTCCCTCTGCCTGTGTCTCGCCACAGGGTTAGCACAAAGTTATTAAGTATTGTTTGAGTTTGGTTGTTTCTTTTGTTTGTTGAGTTTTTACTTATACTTTTGTGTTTTACTGTTCATTAAAGACCCACGGCGTTTTACACCTGCCATTACACCCCGAACGTGACAACTATAGAAAACACAATGTGTTAAATAAATAATAATTGAACACAGACAAGGCTGATCCTGTGTAGATGCCCATTTTTGGTAAATGCTAAGAAATATTAATGAATATGCAAATGTGGCAATGTGTCTAATTAATTCATTCAAAACAAACAAGATGTCAAACCCGATTGCTATGAAATTGCTAAAAATTTAAGTTGGCTCTGTGTCCATCATGATGGGTGTTTTGAAAATAATTATATTGAAGTCTCAGGTCATGTGACCTCTGCCATGGAAAGGTGGTTGGGCCAAATTAGCATATTAAATGTACAGGTTAAACAAAACAATTTAAAAAAAATAAATTTTATAGATGGATGCTCAAGGCCAAGACAATAACTGTATCACTCATCATCTTTATAAATATTCTTATTATTTGTTTGCTTGTATAGTCTGAATAAATCTTTAAAGTATATGGCTGTGTGTACTAACATGCATACCTGACAGTTATAAAGGAAATTAAAGTATATCATTAATGTATTACAAGTACATTACAGCAAGTTCACTGTTACAAACACACGAGTAATATACCATGAATATATTCTTATAGCAGCAGCAGCCTCCTGTTGTACATAAATGAGTTTGCGCGTACATGAGTTTCAACATGCAAAAATGAGTTTGCACGCGAGGTGCCCTGTGTCACGTACATCAAAAGACATTAACATGTAATAGATAGAAATATATATAAAAAAAAAACTTACACATAAACTCCACAGGCTCTGTACAGATATGATTAAAATAATGGATATACCTTATTTTGAATAAATGAATTTCCACCTGCTTCTGAGAGAAGGACAAAATGTGGAAAACTGATGACTTTTTTTTTCGTTAATGGTTCACACTTTCACTGTTTTAATCATTCAGCAATATACTGTAAATATACACACATCTGCTTAGAGAAACAAAATACAAGACTCAGTATGATCAGTTTTAATTACATTATTAATTAGAATAAACAGGTGATGTCATTCTAAATAATAACAATTTTACAAACACATCAGCTTTAAATTAGGTCCTAAATAAAGATTAAAATCTGGTGATGAAGAGTGTGTCATTGTGTCTCTCTACAGGTTGTGGGATTGTGGTGTCTCAGGCAAAGACTGTGCTGCTCTGACTTCAGCTCTGAGATCAAACCCCTCACACCTGAGAGAACTGGATCTGTCCTATAATAAAGTAGGAGACTCAGGAGTGAAGTGTCTCTGTGCTGTACTGGAGAATCCTCACTGTAAACTGGAGACACTGGGGTAAGATCATCTCTATGAGAGTCACATGACCTGCTCCTCAGTAAGACACATTCTCTAATAGTGAGACTGAAGCAGAAGTTTTAGGTTGATCATCAATGTCCTGAGGAGGAAGATTGTTTCTTTTCACTGCACACTGATGATTTGTCACAGAGTCTTTGATGTGACTGCAGTGTGTCTGAAATGACTGTGAAATTTACTAAAACACTGTAACTAATCACACAAACTGCACCTGGGACACAAACTAAATGCACTGTGTGTGAGCTGTAGGGTTTAAAAGCAGCAGGGAAATGCAAATGAGAAACATTTTATTGGTCTTAAAGCTGAAATAATGTTTATTTTGTCAGTCAACATTCGTCTCCATCTAGCTGCTATAAACAGGGTTGCCAGATCTGTATCATAGAAGTAGTATTAAAACCATGCAGTCTTTATTAATAGTTCTTTCACTGAGATCTTAAATAGTCTTGTATTATTTCACACTTAGTGAGAAATAAAGAATATCTATAAATAAACTCACTGTCTCAAATACACTCATACAGTAACACAGAGCTAAAGTTGAGAACAGGATCAATAGGTGTGTGTATGAGAGGAGATCACAGTGCATGATCACTACTGTATGTTTAATATAGAGAATGTGGAGTTACATCACACTGTTTTTATACCGCATTGCTTTATTGGAAGCCGCCGATATCTTTGGTTTGAATGCTGGTCAGTTGCCATGGTGATTTCTGACACAGATGTGTTGAGGGTGACACGGGGTTGAGAGCAGCTTGTTATTGTTCTTAGATCTGTGACATGGTGTTTTCTTTCGAGATAAAGAAGAGTAAACCTAAAGTAAAGGGACCTTACTGGGAGAAGTTAAATGCCGGTGCCAATAAATATATTAGGAAATATTTTGAAGAACTTTTAAAGATCAAAAACATCGATCCGTATGACCTGGTAGCTGAAGAGTGGATGAAAGACCCAGACACACAACCCCTTCTCACACACCTTGACATTTTAATTACCTGGTTGTGTGTCCTGACTGAGAAGCATAGGAGACACATAGGGTTCACTATCCATCGTCTCTCATCATCATCATCATCATCACACTTTGTTTCTATCTGCAACTCGTCCTAAACCCGTTCATCATTTTGACCAAACCTTCACAGAACCTTTATTAGAAAGACTCAGAAGCATATTAGGAAGCATACAGTGGTGTGCTCTAGCTTAGTTTATTTTTAGACGTAGCTCGTTCAGTGAGCAGGTGAAACATCTGCTTTAAAAGACCCCTAAATTTTTTTGGAATAAGTTCTTATACTTTACAAGAAAAACTAACGAGTGTTAAAACTACAAGTCACTGGAAGTTCATGAACAATTCTGCAGTGTCTGTGTGTAAGATCTACTGATCCACAAACCAGTGAAATGTGAGAGCACAGTCGTACTTACTAAGTTAAGGTGACTCTCTGCTTCTGAACTGGTCTGTTAGTAGAGCTGCCTGATTAATAGTTAGTATCGATTTACTCGAATCCATGGTTTATGTTGATGTTGAAAAAGGAAAATCGATTTTAAAATTTCACTTTGGTATGGCACCGCGAGCTTTCATAGTTCTGCGACACCCTTGTGGGAAATTCAATTCAATTCAATTTTATTTGTATAGCGCTTTTAACGATTTACATCATCACAAAGCAGCTTTACACAATCAAAAGAATTAAGTTTGTATGAAATGTGAATGTGTATGAATCAAAATTATATGATTGTCCCTGATGAGCAAGCCTAGGACGACGGCGACAGTGGCAAGGAAAAACTCCCTGAGATGGTAATAGGAAGAAACCTTGAGAGGAACCAGACTCAACAGGGAACCCATCCTCATCTGGGTGAAAACAGATAGCAGGGATTGATGTGCATAATAATATGCGAGACTGGAAGTTCAATATAAGAGGAGATGTGTAAGATTAAAGTCCAGTTTGTTCCTGGAGGCTCAGGTAGACTGTGAAAAATTTCAGTCCTGAACTATTGAGCGACTGAAGTCACAGGTCCTCAGAGAACAGCTGTCTGCATCAGTCGAGGACAGGACCACCTTCATGGAAAAGTGGAACCAACCCCAGTCACCACTCGCATTCCAGGCAGACCACACGGGGGCATCCATGTGATGAAGTCTCCAACCAGAAGCAGGACTCCAGGATGAGTTAGAGAGGTCCAGCGGGCAGAGGGGGTCTGAATCACTGGCAGCTCAGGAGCGACATGTAAAGCTCGACGGAGAGATAGGTAGAGGAAAAAGGAGAGAGAGAGAGAGAGAGAGAGGAGAGAGCAGAAAAGGAGAGAGCAAAGAGATGGAGAAATAACAGTTAGGTATGGTCACAGTCGAACAATGTAAAAAGTGAATGTATATTTAGTGCAGAGTGCAAGCAGAGACTCCGGCAGGACTAACTATGACAGCATAACTAAAAAGGGAGAGCCAGAAGGAAACACAAACATGAGGGCTTTTAGAGATGTAAGGCAACCAATCACCTCACCGTCAACAAACCTGAGTGATCAATGAGAGTGGGGAAGACAGCATCCAAACATACCAGTTCACCTAATACTCTACGTCCATGAGTCCCCCAGATCTGCTCCTTTACCTAAGGCTAATCTATTTATAAAAATGCTTGGCTAAATAAATAGGTTTTTAGCCTAGACTTAAACACTGAGACTGTGTCTGAGTCCCGAACACTATTTGGAAGACTATGCCATAACTTTGGGGCTTTGTAAGAAAAAGCTCTGCCCCCTACTGTAGTTTTAATAATACGCGGTACTGACAAGCAGCCTGCATCCTTTGATCGAAGTAGGCGTGGCGGATTGTAAGACACTAGCAGTTCACTCAGATACTGCGGCGCGAGACCATTTAATGCTTTATATGTCAAGAGTAGTATTTTTAAATCGATGCGAAATTTCACAGGAAGCCAATGCAATGTAGATAAGATAGGGGTGATGTGCTCATATCTTCTGGTTCGAGTGAGGACTCTCGCTGCTGCATTCTGGACTAATTGAAGCTTGTTTAAGCACCTAGTTGAACAACCAGACAGTAAGGCGTTACAATAATCCAACCTAGACGTGATAAAAGCATGAACTAGTTTTTCTGCATCGTTTAGTGACAATATATTTCTTATCTTGGCAATATTTCTGAGGTGAAAGAATGCTATCCTGTTAATATTATCTACATGTGCTTCAAATGAAAGGCTTGAACCTATAATCACACCGAGGTCTTTTACTGTTGCACTTGATGGAACAGAAAGGCCATTTAAAATCACAGTGTGATCAGAAAGCTTACTTCTAGCTGCTTGTGGTCCTATGACTAGAACTTCTGTCTTATCAGGATTAAGCAGAAGGAAATAAATTAACATCCAATCTCTTATGTCCTGCACACATTGCTCAACTTTAGTAAGCTGGTTTTTCTCATCTGGTTTTGCTGAAACGTATACTTGTGTCTCATCAGCATAACAATGGAAACTAATACCATGTTTACGAATTATGTTGCCTAGAGGAAGCATGTAAAGGGAAAAAAGCAGTGGGCCTAAAACAGAACCCTGTGGAACACCAAACTCAACTTGAGAACATGAGGAATGGTCACCATCTAAATCTACAAACTGATAACAATCAGTCAAATAGGATCTGAGCCATAAGAGGGCCGTTTCCTTAATTCCTACTACATTTTCTAATCTGTGAAGGAGAATATTATGATCAATAGTGTCAAAAGCTGCACTGAGGTCGAGTAACACAAGTAAAGTGACACAACCCTGATCAGAGGCCACTAGGAGGTCATTTACTACTTTAAGGAGTGCTGTCTCTGTGCTGTGATGAGGCCTAAATCCTGACTGATACAATTCATGTATGCTATTCCTATGTAGATATGAACATAGCTGTTGTGATACTACCTTTTCCAGTTTGATATCGGCCTGTAATTGAAAAGCTGACAGGGGTCAAGGTCAGGTTTTTTGATTAGTGGTTTAATAACTGTTAATTTAAGGGATTTAGGAACATACCCACTGCTGAGTGAACAGTTAATTACTTTTAACAGGGGTTCTGTTATTGCTGGAACTATCTGCTTGAGAAAATGTGTCGGTATAGGATCTAATTCACAGGTTGACGATTTTGAAGAGGAGATGAGTGAAATTAGTTCACTCGCTTCAAGGGGAGTAAAGTATTCTAGGTTCTGATGTGATGTGATTAATTTATCATCTGTATCACTTAAATTGTCTGGTTTTAAAGCCTGAATTTTTTGCCTAATATTTATGATTTTGTTATTGAAAAAGTTCATGAAATCCTCACTACTGTATGTTGTTGTTGTGGAGATTTCTGCAGTGGTCTTGTTTTTAGTTAATTTAGCTATGGTATTAAATGAAATTCTAGGATTATTTTTGTTATTTTCCGTAAGAGTGGAGAGATACATTGACCTAGCAGCACTGAGAGCTCTTCTATAGTTCAGGATGCTCTCCTTCCATGCTATTTGGAAAACTAACAATTTAGTTTGACGCCATTTGCGTTCTAATTTCCGAGCGGTTTGTTTTAGAGTGCGTGTGTGATCGTTATACCAAGGAGCAAGTTTCTTATGTCTAATCATTTTTCTTTTAACTGGAGCTACATTATCTAAGCTATGATGAAGTGTTGACTCTAGATATTCAGTCGCTTGATCGAGTTCTGTGGAATCAGATGGCGATCCAATCAAAGTTGATAACTCGATAAATCTCTGTGTGGTATTTGATGTGAATGTACGTTTAAGGCGGTAGCGCGGTGCTGTGAGTACATTATTACTATGAGACACTTTAATCGAGACAAGACAGTGATCTGATATACCTTCAGACTGTGGAATTGTAATTATGTTTCTTATACTCAATCCGAAGGATAATATTAAGTCCAAAGTGTGACCTGCTTTATGAGTGGGTCCTACTACACACTGATTTACTCCTACTGAGTCCAGTATGGATATAAATGCTGCTCTCAGAGGGTCTTCTGGATTCTCAAAATGAATATTAAAATCTCCAGCAATTAACGCTTTGTCTACGGAAACGACAAGGTTTGAAAGGAAATCTGCAAATTCACAGAGAAATTCAGAGTACGGCCCTGGAGGTCTGTAAATGATGATTAGCGGAATCGTCTGAGCTGACTTTATGTTACTAAAGAGAATTTCAAATGCATTAAATTTAAATCTGTGTTTTTGTACGAAAGCCAGATTATCGTCGTAAATAACTGCGACGCCTCCTCCTCTACCAGTTAACCGAGGCTGGTGTATGTAGCTGTATCCAGGAGGACTAGCTTCATTTAGAGCTACATACTCGTCCTGTTTAATCCAGGTTTCAGTTAAACATAATATATCAAACTCCTGATCTGTGATAGTTTCATTAACTATAACTGCTTTAGATGTGAGAGATCTAATATTTAACAGTCCTAGCTTCAGATCAGAGGTGCCGGCTGCGCATTCAGTATGATCTGAGTTTGTAATATCTATGTTAATTAAATTATTAAAACAGACTTTCTGAGTCTTTCTAAATTTGTTTTTAGCTCGGGGAACAGACACAGTCTCAATACAGTGAACCTTGAGTGACGACTCTATGCAGCTAGCAGACGGTTGGTTTAGCCTGTCTGTCTGCTCCCTGGCCTGGGCTCTGGATTGTCACCGATTAACTAGGCCTTTTCTGAGACTATGAGCTATACTGCAAGAAATGAGAGCAGCACCTTCCCGAGTGGGATGGACACCGTCCCGCCCTAACAGGCCAGCTTTGCCCTCAAAGGTCTTCCAATTGTCTATAAAGCCCACGTTGTTTTCGGAGCACCACCTGGACATCCAGCGGTTCAGTGACCATAACCTGCTGTAAGTTATGTCACCACGTCTCATTGGGATGGGACCAGAGCATACTACTCTATCGGACATCGCCTTCGCTAATTTAAACACCTCTTTAAAGTTATTCTTGCTAACCTCTGACTGACGAAGGCGTATATCATTAGCTCCAGCATGTACTACTATCTTGGAGAACCTGTGCTGTCCTAGAGCCCTAAGATTACCTGCTATGTCCGGTGCTCTGGCTCCCGGGATACACCTAACCACTGCCGCTGGCGCCCCTAAAGGTCTAGCTAATTTCACGTGCCTCATTATAGAGTCTCCTATAACCAGAGCTCTTTCAGGTTTCTCAGTGGGTGCATCACTGAGAAGAGCAAACCTGTTGGACACGTGAAGCGCAGAAGAGGTGTGCTCCGGTGGGCTAGCCTTAGCGTTAGCTTTGGCTGAACGAGTATGCCGCAGAGTCGTCACCCACTCGCCCCGCTGTGAGGGCTCTAATGCCGGAGTCAGGGGCTGGTTATCTCCGCCTGCGGCACCCAGACTGTCCGCTACAGGAATAACACTGCTCTCACACTCTCTAACCCTCTCTAAGGTCTGGATGCGCTCCTCTAACACTGATATCTTCTCCGTCAGAGTGCTCACTAACACACACCTATCACAAATAAAATTACCACTAATGACGGAGGAAGAATGTCTAAACATCCTGCACTCTACACACTGAACGAGCTGAATATTAGACATGCTATTGTACCTGATTAGTTATTTGGTGATGGATTCTGCTTGTTGTTCTCAGATGATACGCGCGTTCTCCGAAAAAGCGCAAAAAAGCGAACAAACAGAAAAAGGCAAAAATCCAGTAGTATTAAAGCCTGAAAATTAGTTAATGTTGTTATTTAGAATAAACAAGAAAAGGTAATGTAATCTAAACCCTGATACAAACAAACGAGGAACTTTCGCGGGAACAATACGAAAAACCTTCGAAATATGAAATACTACATGGCAGCGTGCTCTGATAAAACCAAAGAGCTTGTTTCCAAGAGAGCCGCGGTTTCTTCAGTAGTATGGAAATTGTTCGGGTTTGCAAAGCCCGCTGTAAAATTTGTGTAAAGTTTGAAACAGCATGTCTAATTTACTCGAGCACCTCAAACAGAGCCACACTGTTAAATCGGAGGCGTGTTTGGTGCTGCGAGATAAACAAGAAATATTAGCCTCGTTTTCCCACTGTATCCCATATGATAAGAGGAGCCTCGATGGAAAGAGATTACTGATGTTGTGGCGTGTTATATTGCTAAAGACGTTACGCCCAAAGACACAGTTAGAAAGCCTGGATTTATTTATCATTTCCTTATATTTTGCTAGAATAACCAGAAGGTAAAGACTGGTGGTAACACTTTATTAATCACAAAATAAGGTATGCATGTTGTTAAATAAATATTTATGATGATGATAAATATTTTTCTAAAATATCAAGAAAACTTCTTAGTGAAAGTAAGTTTGCACGTTTAGTCAAAATAAGCAGTTCCTGTTTGGTGATATTGTTTTACTTAAATAAAAAAAAATCCTATAACCTCTAGTGGCTAATTTTATTCATTTTAAGAAAAATAATCATTTTGAAATCGAAAATCAAATTTTGTCTAAAAAATTATAATCAGGGATTCAGTTTATAGGGCATCATATCGCCCCGCTCTAGCTGTTAGCTATCAAACCAAACAGAAATGTAAACATGTGGAATATGTACTGTAGCGAAAGGATTGTTTAGATTGTTTTTAGAGTCGTAGCCCAAGCAGTGTGTTGGGTGATGGAAGCTTCATCAGAGCAGAGGTTTCAGGTGCCAGGTCGTTAAAGGAGAGACTGTATTACTGACAGGTTGGCCTGATATGATGCTGCTTATAATCATCAGGCCTTCTTGACCTCCAAAAATAAAGACTTTATTTGTAATTTCACTTCCTAAATGATCATGTGACCTGCTATGGCAGTGTTTCTGATGCAGCAGTTTTCTCTTGACATAGCGATGCTGTTTACCAAAATTGAGCTACTGAACAGTTCTAACACACAGAGACGCCTCATCCACCAACAATGCCTATGGAGTGATATCCCGGACAATATTCAAAAGGAATTGAAAATTGCATTTCCCATGTGTTACAAGTTATGAACCTGTCATATTTAAATAGCAAAATCAATGACCACGTAAAGTTGGTGTTATGCGCTAAAATATCCCCCTGCCACGGATTGCACCCCCTACAAAATCTCTATCAAATATATTATCACAATCAAAAATTCATATTATTATTATCAAATATATTATATTATTATTATCAAATATATTATTACTATTATAATTAACCCTAGGCACGTGACAAATTAATACACGAAAATTAAGACACGTAATACAAATTCTCATATAATGTTTATTTTGTGGCACATTTATTTTGCAGGGGTTTGTCATGTAATACAAAAATGTTTACACTAAATAAATATGGTATGTTTGGGGCAATCCGTGGCAGGGAGGCATTTTAGCGCATAACATAAAAAAAAATTCAATAGCTTTTTCTTTATGTGGATTACACATGCAAAACCAGTTGTACTATAATTCACTCTATCACTGCTAATAACTACAATCATTTTTTCATTCAGTTTAATTTCATTTTTCTTTTCTTTTTTTTGCAAAAAAATTGATAAAAAAATTAACAACTGAATTAATATTAAACTGAATATTGCAAAGGGAAGGGTTGTACAGTAGTTATTAGCAAGGATAGAGTGCATTATAGTACAGTTGGTTTTACATTTTCTAAATGCTAAATTTCTATAGCAAAAAAGTTATTAATTTTTGTTTATTTAATTGTAATTTTTTGCAACTCATAATAGACTGTACCAAAGTGCATTAATTTTCATACATATCTTTACAATGATTATTATTTTAATGATAAAAAACACTCTAACTCTCATTTAATAAATTATCTGTTTTATTGCCACAAGAATTGTGTGTAATCATTTATTTAAAAATGTACATTGAAATAATTATTAATCAATTAAACAAACAAATAATTAAACAAATAATCCATACTGTAGCCTAACAGTGTAATATGTTTGATGTCCTGTGAGGTATTTCTCTGTAATCTTGTGTATTCTTCTGTAAACAAACGGTTGGGTCTTGGTCATGCACTTTTTAAACGGTCCTTTAGTGACTCCATCTCTATAAAACGCCGGTAAGCAACGTTTCTGAAAGATTTAACTTCAGCAGGTTGTAACAGGAGAAGATCTAAAAATATATTTATTTGTAATAGCTTCTCTGTCCACTCCAGAGTAAGAAAATATGCGATTTGTCATTTTTGTGTGTTTATTTCTTGATAAACAAATGAGATAATCTCGGCTCACCTCATTGCTCAAATTTCCCCCTCTTGGTTGAGACAGGGGTAGCTGCAGCTCGGAGTAATGGGCGGAGAAAGGTTGGGGCGTGCCGAAAGCTCTTTATGATTGGTTGCACGAGTTGCCTGTTTAAAGGCTAATATTAAACGCTATTGTTTTTTCTAATGCGTTTAATACTGCAGCCAACATAATCCTCTATATTAAAATTCCATTATTTTCCTGTAAAATATCAATAATACAAATGTTCCTTTCTAAACATTCTACTGCGTTGCCACGGGTTACTGATGTCATCCTCGCGCGTTGGAGTCATGGTCGTGGCTAAAAGGGATATATAGCTCCGACCGAAAACTGACAATGAAATGAATAGTTATACCTATTGTATCATTTTTCACGTCTAAAACTAATCCTTTCTGTAATACAAAAAGTTTTATTGTTGTATAGTGAGAGAAAAAAAAAAACGTTAGATTGATGCGCTATCTAGCCTTAACCGTATTAAACCCAAATTACAATTATTTAAATGAATATAGTACCACAAGCTGTTCATAAAATTTTTAATGTAATTTTAATATTTTTGGAATACTATTAACTTTGTATTGGTTAAACAAGACCAAAAAAAGTTACAGAATTAGTCATTCAGAATGTTTTGAACTGACAGTTGTTTTTCTTTAGTTTTACTAAAACTGCATAAAAACTAAAAACATTCTTGTTTATACTGTCACCGTTTTTATACTTTTTTATATTGCTCTTTATAATGTCACTTTAATCAACTAAAATAAGTACACTTGCACTATTCGTATTGCACTGATCCATTTTTCACCATATCAGCCTTCTGTGTTGTAAACTGTCCGTTTTTACAGAACAGAAACTCAATTATCTTACCTCTGTTGTTCTCCAAGTTCTCCAGTGTTATTTAAGGTTTTCTTTTAGGTTTATTTAAATTTTTCAGTGTTATTTGAGAATTGACAATAACATTGACTTTGAAATTGCCTGATAAGGACAAATATAGTTCATAAAACCCCACAAGAAAGAGGAGGATGGGTACAGTTTAGTAACCTTTGAAGGGGCACCTATTCAGTAAACAGACAATTTTAGCCAATAAAACATTTTATTTAGAGGCAGAGCTGCTCCGTTTAAGAGTGTACTCCACCCAACCTGTACACTCAATCTGCTCATTCATTTATTCATGCTGTAGTAGCAGTCCATGGAACAGAATCCTTCAAACTCTCGGTCAGAATAAAATGACGAGGCCTAAAACATTAACGAGGCCTAAAAACATCTGTAGCGCAAAATGGACACCGATACAAACTGCCAACCCTTACTTCAAGGGAAAACCTGTCTGTGTTTCGTCTCACAGTAATATGTGTCTGTTGACAACAATCAAACGAACAATTAAATGATGAAAATAACGAAAAAAAATATTTATATTGACTAACCACACCAAGCCTTACCGCCGCCATGTTTTTCCACGCTCAAATAAAGGTACTTACATATAAATAGGATTACCGCTGATTGGCCAGCGCGAAAGCTCCATTCACCCACCAGTTCTTTTTAACATGCCCTCTACCCTTCGGCATGCCCCAACCTTTCGGCATACCTATTGCTCCAGCCTGCAGTTATCCCTACTTGTGTTGGTCGACTGTGAGTGACGTAACTCCCCATACAATCACGCCCCACAGTATAGACCCGCCCCTGACGCTGATTGACAGGTTTCTGTGTAATGTGTTGGAAATGCAATTGCAAATGGATTACCGATTGCGTTTGATTTTTGGCCGGCTTGACGCGCGACGCAGAGAAAGTGAAAAAGAAAACGTGGTAATTGATTTTGCTGTTTAAATAGGACAGGCTCATGACATGAGAAATGCAAATGGACTTTTCTTTTTCGTTTGAAATTTGGCTGTCATTGT
This sequence comes from Clarias gariepinus, assembly GCF_024256425.1. NCBI lineage: Eukaryota > Metazoa > Chordata > Actinopteri > Siluriformes > Clariidae > Clarias > Clarias gariepinus. The sequence continues at coordinate 26,140,570 of NC_071111.1, forward strand.
GCGTTCACGAAGGCAAAACAGCAAACGGTAATGCAAAGTTTGCAATAGCATTTGAATTATGGCACACTTTGTGCGTCCACATATGGGAAACGCAATTGCAAATTACATAAACCCATCAAATACTTTCTTACTTGTTCTTTCTCCATTTTCTAAAATAATTTTCAGTGTATTAACCTTTCCAAATTCCCTCAGCTGAAAGTTGGGGTGAAGCTCTCTTCAATGTTCTATGTTTTCATTTTGTGTTGATGAAAAAGCTACCATTTGGTTACAGTTATAAAATTAAACCCAATTTTCCACAATAACTCACACTCGCCAAAGGCATTTTATTTTAAGGAGTCAATTTTTATTTAAAATGTGAAATGAGACATCAACCAAGTTACTTAAACACAGTGGATTTTTTATTTATTTATTTAACAAAATGAATTAATTCTAAGACATGAACAAATCTTGTTTGGCTGTGCAAGTAATAAGAAACAATGCTACGTATATTAAATCCTAGCATGCCAAAGACAAGGATGGACTAATGACTAGTATACGTGAAGTTATATTGCTATAATATACTGTATATGATTATACTTAAAGCTGTTTTGGGAGGCAAATTTTGTACTGAGTGTATTTATGATGTAATTAAATTATACAAAAATAATTTTGTTTAAACACAAAGGATTGTATGTTAAAATGAAAAGAAGAAAATGGTCACTATAGCAAATACAATGTGTTGTATGAACATTGAAATAATTGAACACAGACAAGGCTGGTCCGGTGTACACGCCCATCTTTGGCAGGCGCTAATGAATATTAAATAATGAGTATGCAAATGTGACAAGGTATCAACGAACGAGATGTTTTTCTTGGCAGATTCTGTAAAACGCTTACGTCTTTGTTGCGAGTTGCCTCTGTGTCCACCATGATGGTTGTTTTGAAGAAAATTATAATGAGGGCTCAGGTCACGTGATCTCAGTGCCATGAAAGGGAGGTTGGGCCTAATTAGCATACTAGTAGTACAGGGTGCACAAAAATCTTTTTTTAGAGATAGATGCACAAGGCCAAGACAATTTTCATTGAATTAATGAATTCAATTGACATTTGAATTTGAATTGAATTCATGACATTTTCATGAATAATTTTATAAACTTGTCTAAAAAAAAGCATTGAGCATTTAACTGAATCATTGTTAAACATGAAGTGAAGTACATAAGATTTAGCACTAACACATTAGACAATACATTCTATAGTTTAAACTATGTACTTAATTTCAAACTACCTAACAAAAATGACATTTTACAAACACATCAGCTTTAAAATAAGTCCTAAACGAAGATTAAAATCTGGTGATGAAGAGTGTGTCATTGTGTCTCTCTACAGGTTGTATAATTGTGGTGTCTCAGATGAAGGCTGTGCTGCTCTGACTTCAGCTCTGAGATCAAACCCCTCACACCTGAGAGAACTTGATCTGCCCTATAATAATGTAGGAGACTCAGGAGTGAAGTGTCTCTGTGCTGTACTGGAGAATCCTGACTGTAAACTGGAGACACTGGGGTAAGATCATCTCTCTGAGAGTCACATGACCACATAGGCCCACACTAGGGAGGCAGGAAACACAGAATAGCTAGAGACTATTTTCTTTCGATCCTGTAAAGCTGCTTTGCGACAATGATACTCGATACTCTTATCAACCTGAACCCCAGGAGAGACAACACACACACACACACACACACACACACACACACACACACACACACACACACACACACACACAGACACAAGCATGATGTCTGAAGATCTCTGTTTATTCTCAGTAAAGAGAGAACATTTAAACATTTGTCCAGGTGCTGTGTCCCGAACATCAAAAGAACCAGTCATTAACATGTCAGTCATAGAGAGACCTGGAGACAGACAGACGAGAGGACATGCATTTGCATCATCCGTGTAGACAAAAGAGTTCTAGTGGACAAGAGCTGTTTGGATTTATATTCATCTGAACTGATAATGAACTTCCTCTCTCTGTGAATAGACTGTTCATCTATATAGACTGAGCCCTGAACTCCAAACCTCCTTAAGACTTCAGCAGGCCATGTCCAGTCCTTATGGTCTCTTATCAATAGAGTCAATTTAAAACCAGTCTCCCAGACCTTGAAGCCATACATCTCTCTCCACACTTGACTAGGAAAGAGTAAAAGACTTCAAGTCTGACTAATCTACCTGTGCTTCAGATATAGCTAGTCAATGTGCCAAGCTTAATTAAATACAATCCATCATTCATGTACAATTTCTCTGTGTTTTTATAATACAGTGTTTATTATGTTACATCAAAAGAACAAAAGTGATTAATGAATATTATTCATTCCTTCATCTTCTATACTCCTTATCCTGTGTATGATCTGTGATGAAGAGTGTGTCATTGTGTCTCTCTACAGGTTGTGTAATTGTGGTGTCTCAGATGAAGGCTGTGCTGCTCTGACTTCAGCTCTGAGATCAAACCCCTCACACCTGAGAGAACTGAATCTATTAGGGAATAAAATAGGAGACTCAGGAAAGAAGCTGCTCTCTGCTCTTAAGGATGATGAACATTACAAACTACAGACACTGAGGTGAGTAATGACCTTTTTGTATTATTGTTGAAATAATAAAAGACTAATTATATAAGTAATTAATCATTAGTTTGTACATTTCTATTTAGTCCCAATAAATATACGATTAGCAGGTTAGAAGTGTTATCACTGTTTTATTTAAATATTTTTCTCTAACAATATGCTTTAATGCTTTAATGTTTTGTGTTCAGTAAAGTTGATTTTAAATCCATGTGAAGTCAGAAGACAGGGAGTCAGTCAGAGTCTACAAAATGTCACAAATGAGTGCATAAGAGTGATTGTAAATGAACAGCTCGTCTCCTTGTGACACCCTGCTATCTCTGACTTCATACTGCTGCTTTTGTCTGAACAAGATGATCTCTGCTTTTCCCTGTTTCTGGAAGCAAACTTCATTCTCTTAAAACTTTTCTGCTACAAATATTGTATTTAAGCCGCCACTTTCCTCACTCTGACACTTCTTCCAGCACCCGACCTCCACACCGTGTCTTCTGTCATTCCTGTAAAATTTACCTCAGCTTGTTCTTAAAGTCTGCACTTAAATATAAATGTAGAACAAGAGCTAAATGACTCAGTAGTGTTGATTATTTAAAAAGCTCCAAAGCCTGTGATTGGATAAGAGCAGTGATGTGATGAGTAAATATCTGCTCATGTTCCTGTTATAACACAGATGTTACTAAGAATGAAGAAATGTTGAATGATTAATTATAAACAGGAGATGATGATGTTTTCCTTGAAGGAGAGATGATTACATGCTGTTGATCATGAAGTACCACAGTCCAGTTTATGGTTATTAATACACATTTTCCTTCTATATTCAGGTTTTGGTGAACATCTTTGTGTGATGAAGACTCACCCGGTGTTCCTGCGTCTCCATGTTGGTGATAGAGAACATGCTCATAAACACATCATTCATTTAGTTTTAACACATTAAACAGACTCAGAGACGTGAGAAGTGTGTGTTCATCGTGCACAGTGAATCACAGACTGAGTGAACACAGACAAGTGGAGTGACACAAGTCATCAAATCTGCCAGTTCTGTTATGAAATATATGAAACATCAGCCTTGTTGTGGTCGCTGCTCGTCCAAACACATTCATGGACCGAAATGAACTGTTGTATGACGCAGGTTTGATGGGTCATGTCATTATAATTAAAAAATTACACTAATTAAAAATAATGTTTCTTTTTCCTTATGCATGCTTTTTTTTATTGCTGTTTTGTTGGCTTCACAATTAAAATGACATTGTATTTAACTGCTTACAGTGTCCATAATTTAAAATTACTTAAAAATGTAACAAACTTTGTAGCAATGTTTGTAACATTCATTTAAGATGTGTTATGTTTAAAAACAAAACATTGTTGCAATACACTTAAAGAGTTATTCATTAGTTAAATGTAATTTCCTTTGCCAACATTTTCTATGTAAAAATATCACATTAGATGTAACGTCACTTCTTCTTTTAACAGACAATAAAGTTGACAGGAGAGTTGTGGTTCTGTGTGGTTCATATCACTACAGCTTGTTTATCCACTTTGCGTGTGGACGTGGGTCTGTTGGGGCTAGCAGGAGGGGTTAGCACCTCTGTGTTCTCTTCTCCCAGGTTCACAGGTTCTGGAACACGTTTGCAGTGGCTGGACTGGATCCACTTCACACTTTCTGCTACCTTCACTGCTGTCCGTGTCACTAGGAGCACCTGGAACGATCCCGATCACCTCCTGGCCTTCCTTTCCCTCTGCCGGTTGTGGCAAGACCTCCTTCACTTGGGCCTATACTCGAGATAAAACCTGCGTGTGTGTGATCTGAGGTGTTTTAGGGGGGTTCTTGTGCTTGGTCTTTTTACTTATTTTAAAAAAGTGGGTTTTGTGAAATCTTTCAAGTGAATTATGAAGGAAAACAAACAGGAAAAGCGAACAGGGTGAAATTATTTGTTTGCTTTTAATTAACTTCTAACAAATGGTTTTATTTTAATATTGTTTTATGTTTAAAGAAAATGTAAAAAGTATTGTGTGTGTGTGTGTGTCTGTCTAGTGGGTGGCCCTTTCATATGTGGCTTTTGACCTTAAGCTCTCTCACTCACTCATTGTCTATACCGCTTTATCCTGTATACAATGTAGCAGGGGGCCAATCCATCGCAGAACGCGCGCACACACACACACTACAGGCAATTTTGCAGATGCCAATTAGAGTAATCTGCAGTTTTGTGGGAGGAAATTTCACAAGCACAGGAAAAACATGCAAACTCTGGGGGGAATCTAACCCTGACCCTGGAGGTGTAAAGCGAAAGTGCTAACCACTAAGCCACATGCTGACCCAAAAATATCATGTCACTACAAATATAACGCAATACATGAATGATTATGAACTTTAGCAAATGATCATAGAGGCATGAAAAGCAAATAATGAATCTAAATGTTTATCAAAGAAAGCAAATAAAAAAACGTCTTTTATAAATACAAATGGCAGCACAAAGTGCTGGTCTACTAATGGGACAGTGGAGGGGACACTTGTCCTCCAGACCGGACTGTCTCACATAATACCTTATAAAAGAAACAGTATGTAAAAGGTTAGAAGTCATCACTCAGTGACCCTTATAATCATATTCTCATAAATTAATCATTATCATGATGGTGATTGTTATCATGAACTGAGAGTTAAAACAAGAAGCAGAGTGACGTCTGGTGGTTTGTGGAAATTCCAACAGCTGTAAACTCAAGTGGGATTTTATATTACATGTGAGAAATTATAGGATATAGGATGTAGTATGTTGTATGTGGGGTCGTTATGATCCATCAGAAAAGCTTCATGACATCAAGGCATCGATTCTACACGTCTCTGGAACTGAGCTGCAACTTAAACAAACATCATTTTACAAAACATCGGCTGTTTTAATGGTGACAGAGACACTGCTTAAGACGTCCATCCAAAATCTCCAAAACAAGAAGAACTGCTGATTTGACAGCATATGATTTAGATTATTTTTATACTCATGTCCTCATTACAGTCATCCTGTAAGACAGCACTCCTATAAGAATAGCAAAGTTTGATTATAGAATAAAGATAAACAGTTAGAATAACTCTGTATTGAATGGGAGGGACAAATGCAGCCGACTACATCAACTACAACTACATCTTTACATTTAATGCGTCACCTTTCTGTAAGTGCACTTATTTTGTGATGAATGTGAATTGTGTTAACTGTGATGTTTCTGATAATCAGATTATTAAAATACTGCAGTAAATGGACGATCATTTGGATCAGTCGAACTCTTTTGGAGAAGGATTGGATCTCATTGGTTATCAGGTTATCTAAATCTGATACTAGTAGCTCATTTGTTTGTCTCGGCTTGTACACCGTCTTATAAAACCCAGTCGTCCACAACAGACTCTCTCACCTGAACTCTTCTTTAAGTTCTGTAATAATGGAGGTGTTCACACAGGGGTTGTGCTGCATGCAGGTCAGGAGCAAGTGGCACCGCTGGTACAGGAGGACAGCCTGAGACGGGCTCAAGGGAGACTCTGACTGTTTCAACATCACAACATAGACATGGATCAACTCTAGTATTTAATCTACTTTTCCCAAAGGAATCACATTCTCATGGATTTGATATCAATTATTATGGATTTACCAGAAATGACAGAACCAGAACCACACGCTGGGCCTGATAAACCATAAACAGGAGCTAAACACAGACAGAGCACAACTTAGTGAATCTTACGATCTACTGAAGAGCTAGTTTTGATTCTAAAGAGATTTACAAAGAAAGGGTGGGATTTAAGTGTTTGAAAAACCCAGGACAGTCAGAAAGTGTCCTACATTCTGCATGAGACTCACCATAAAAAAACTAAGCAAATAAAACGTCTACTGTACTAAGGTTATGCAGCCAGGACCATAAATATTGGGCCAGTGACGTACATTTGTTTGCGATCACATCTTGAGTGCTTCATTTTAAATCCACTGTCCTGGTGTACAGAGACAAACTGACCACCATGGAGTCACTGTCCAAATACTTATGGACCTGAATATATACAATAACGTCATTATAAATGAGGAGTGTGTAAATGTGTGAGAGCACGACTGACTTTTTTCTATGTCTAAGGCCAGAGAATGAGAATCTACTGCACTGTAATGTTTTAGAAATGAAATATTGTATTGTTTGTGTTATTAGTGTTACTTATGTTTTATATTGCTAGTCACTGGTTATGTCCAGACACAGATGATTCATTCTTATTGAAACTATATCCAGTACAGCAATAACACAAACAAGACAGATAAGAGTGTTGTGTCTTACCTCTGTGTGAGATGTAGAATTGCAGTTGTAAGGCTTTAGCTCAGGATCACACACACCAAAGCCAAGAGCAAGTCTGCAGTCACGCTTCCCCTGCAACACATTAAAGGCTCCTGATACAGTAACATACTGTATAAATATACACTACAGTCACAGGCTCCAGTCATATCTGAGTTTACTCACCGCTTGGACGTTAGTGCGCTAAAGCGAGCAGCTCCTTTCTCCGTCTCACCGAGCATCAGGCTTATGGTCTGAAGCACTAACGTGGAAAGCCTGGAGACCGACACACAGTGTTGTAGTGAATCAGTGAGGTGGTGATGGTGTTCTGTTCCAGTCAAGGTGAGTCAGAGGTTAAAAGTGGAACAATCGCTACAAAAAAGTTGTGTCTCACTTCATATAACGCCAAAATACTACAAAGATGATGTTCACGTAATTTTGACCTAAAAGGAAATAAAGTGGAAAAAAAAGAAACATCGTGTCTAACTGTAGCACTAACGCTAAAAATAGTTAAATAGTCGCCTCTTATCATTTAGTAGAAGAGATTACAGAGCATGGAGAGGACTTACTGTATGGACCTGAGGGGATTATTGAGTCACACACAGTGTCTGACTTCATCTAATCTAATTCAGCCTCCTGAGGTCTACTGGAAGAGTCTAACAGTGTTAATGGTGTTGAATGGTGTGTTTGGTTTGATCAGGTGACTCAGACTTACAGCAGGGCTGGACTGGGACAAAAAATTGGCTCGGGCATTTTGACTAGAGACCGGCCCACTAGGTATTATTGGCAAAGCCATAAAGCCTTTGAATGAAAACAAACACTGTTCTGACAGCGATGTACACTGTCCTTATATATATGTATGTATTATATATGTATCAATCTAATAAACTTAAACCTACACCATCCTCCCTATTCTGGTATTCTAAACAGTACTTAGTGGAAAACAAAAGACTGCTTGGTTGAGTTAACCTCCTGAACTATCTACAACACATGGTGGAAACCTGAAATTAAGACAGAGAAGACTAGAGGTGAGACATGACCATTAATGAGTATTAAAATGAATAAATTAGAGATTTAGTGATATTTTCTTAAACTATTTATTTACCACATCAACAAACAGCATGGCAGCACAAAATATTTTTTTTAAACATGGCAACCTTTAAAAAGTGAAAGAAGACAGAGAAAGAAAGTTGAGAAAGAATAACACTTAATTGAATTTTTGATGCCATTTTACACACAGTACATGGCACAAGAACTGACAACACAACAAAACACAGAGATCACGATCGCTGAAGTGTCATCCAGAGACCTGGGCTGCCACAACCAGCTAAACCGTAACACAAATGCACAGAAATCAATTATTTTTCTACAATAATTAAATAGATTCAACATCTTTCTTCGACATAATTTCAGACTGCACAGATGGTAAGCTTACTGGGCTTACAAAGGTTTAATATTTTTAGACTTACAGTAATATTTACCATAAACGATAATGGATTTCTATACATTTAACATAAAATGACCATTTTGGTTGTAAGATTCAGATAATTATTTAAAAGCTAGACATTTAAAATGAGAATAAGAAAGAGAAGTATTTCTTTGTGCCCCCCTTTCCTTGTTAATGCCCTACCTGGCCCCCTGGCAAAACTTTGCTAGACCCGCCCCTGCACAGTTACCAGCTGTCAGCTATGTAGAAAAGGATCCTGGTGTTATTTGTCTCTCAGAAACAGTTCATAACTTCCCTTCAACTCATTCATGTCACCTAAAAGATAAACCTGTTTCTCCATCACGTCCACAACTCTGATGATTCAATAAGGACATCTCCTGGTTTCACCTTTATGTTTCTCTCTCACATATCCAAACCGATCATGACTAGCAGCTTTTATGGCTGTGGCTCCAGCAAACAGCTGATAAACCGATCAGCTGATCAACAGGAGAAGGAGGGGAGAGAATGAGAGAATGAGAGAAGCCGAGGCAGCTGCGCAGCGTAAAGACACAGGATAACTCCAGCTTTGTGGGTTTTTGTTTGTTTGTTTGTTTTTTCATTCTAACTAAAATACAGGACAAATCGCGTTCCTTTTAACCTCAATACGTAACGCGTAATATTTTCTCTGAATACGGGATGATTATGTTTTTTACGTTTGGCAACCCATACTAACTAACCTTATCAATAATTCACTCTCAGTAACATCATAGCACCAGCATAGAAACTCTGTCATCATGCTAACTAGTACACAGTAGGAGTTATTGTAACTGACTGTAAAAAGTTAGCAAGCACAACGAAAATAAGCTACACCCATTGGGTTTATAAGTTTTTTTTATGGTTTTACTTGGTTTTACTCCTCGGGTCTCTCCTCCTCCTGCCTCCCCTTTCCCTCTTCAACCTGCGGCTGCTGGCCTCCATCACTTGCTAATTTTACCGAAGTGGAAGCTCCACTATAGCCACCAAACAACTGTGAGATTTTATCACATTTGGCAGCATCTGCCTGAAGGGCTAGTTTCTTTTTGGCCCTAATTTTTTGGCTTCTCCTGCTTCTTTGCGTTTTTTGTTCTCCATTTTTGTTCAGCAATGATATGTGATTGCTGAGCCGTTGCAAGGGGGGCGGGTGCATCTGACCTCCTCGGCTGTAATTGGTCCAGCCCAGAGTCGATCATGACCAATTGGCCAATCCGCCACCTTCAATAGTTTATAACGTTACAAAAAAAAAAAAAAAAAACATCGGCGGCCGGCCCACAAAAGACGAAAATCACCATCGGCCCACCGGGCAAATGCCCGGTATGCCCTATGGCCAGTCCAGCCATGCTTATGGGAAAATGTTCGTTTCCTCTTCCGGTGAAGTGAAGACCCGTTGTTCACTTGTTCCCTACACAGTTCGCAGTTCCTTTTGAACTGAACATTTTCGCTCCCTGTGGTTTGAAATCACACTGAATATAGCTGAACACCTATCTGAAGGCTTATCAGAACACACCTATTCTGTGCACAGGAAGTAGGGAGCACACTGTGAAGTACACTTCGGAATGGAACACAGCATTCACCTGTAACGAACCGAAAGTGAAAGAGTTTCCGCCTCGACTCCGTTTTGCGGAAGTGTTAGAAAAGTTAAAACACAATGTTTATGTTTTATCACTGAAAATGTCTTTAAAGCAGAAGATATTAATGTAACACAACAGGGCCGGTGAATAAAGGTGAGTGATTTATTTATTATAACGACTTTATATAAGGATAATGCAGATATATTGTAAATTAAACTGGTGTAAAACTCAGATGTAGGAAATGTGTAATGTGTGGTGTACAGGTAGAACCTAAAGCAGGTTTTAGTCGGGTATTACTGTATAAGACCGATAATCCTATATAGAGATTGTACAGGAGCTTTTTCTCATTCTGCATTTGGGATTTATCGTGTTTTGTGAAAGTGACACAGTAAAAAATAAAGATTAAGATGAAAATTAGCTGTAAGGTCACTTTTGGAACAGAACATCAAATTAAAACATTTATGTTTAATATTTCCCAAAAGAACTAATTTAATGTAAGTAAAAATAAATATTACTATTAATATTAGAAATACATTTGAAAAGTAATGATATTCAGTATAAAAGTGCGCCCTCTGCAGGACATGTGGCCACACATTTTACATCAGATTATAAAGACTTTAAATATTTTACATGACCTGAATGTTACTGAGATTAAACTATAATCTGTATATTAGAAATGTTTAATTGGCAACAGTTAACTGTCAAGCAAATATATCAAATAAAAAAACGTTTGTTGTTTGACATTAGGAAATGGACAGATATATTTGACTATTTTAAGATATACAGTGCTGTGAAAAAGTATTTACCCCCTTATTGATTCTTTAATTTTTTTGCATATTTGTCACACTTAAATGGCTGAGATTATTAAATACATTTTAATATTACACAAAGATAACCCAAAGTAAATTCACAATACATGAGGATTTTATTTATTATGGGAAAACCTCTTCAAATCTTCCTGGCACTATATGAAAAATTGCCCCCTTGATAAATTGTGAACTGTGATTTTTGGAAAGCTGAGTTAAATTTCTCTTGCCACACCCAGGCCTGATTACTGCCAGACCTGTTAAATCAAGAAATCATGTAAATAGAACCTGTCTGACACAGTGAAGCATGCTAAGGGTGGCACAACCAATTATTAGGTTTAGGGGTAATTACTTTTTCGCCTAGGGCTGGACTTTCTTATCTCCAGCCTTCATAACACCTCTTGGGTGTCTAAGAGCAGCAGATGATTCATTGTGTTTTTTTGGTCAGAGTATTAAAGTAGATCTCTCAATATGAGGATATTTTTTAAATTTCCTTCTACATATTTTTATTCTGTCTTTATTGCGCTATAGTCACATCCTTCATTTATTGCATCCTCTCTTTTATTAGTATTTGCTGATTATATACTTGCTGGTGCACCTTATGTACAGTTTCATTCCCAGTTTCATGTATTTTTATCTTTATATTATTTGACAGCATTTTGACCTCTTTAATGCACCTTGAATTGTAAATGGTGTGTTCGTGATTTTTTTTCCCTTTTTCATCACCTCACAATTCTTGCTTGTTGCTTACTTATATAGGGATTAATGAAGTACTTTATCTATCTATCTATCTATCTATCTATCTATCTATCTATCTATCTATCTATCTATCTAATTTTAAAGGTCAGTCCTGGTGTCCAGGCTGATGACTAAATTCTGTAAGACAGATTTTAAGCCAAAGGATGATAATTGTTCTTTAGGTCAAAGATGTGAAAATTATTGTGTGGAAATTTAACATCACATTTGTTTTTGTGTTTTTCAGGAGTGTAATCCACTGAGATCAGACACTTCAGGACTTAACTGCTAGTTTGTGGATACTAATATTGAAAGATGGAGCCTGATGATCCGGACACTGATAACTTGTCCCCACTCTCTAAAAAACACTTACCTAATATATCTTGGTATTTCAATCATTAAATATTCATATCCAAATTACTAAGTGAGCACATAAGAAGGAAGTTATTTAAAAGTTTAAACAGTAAAGTGTTTCACTATTATTAACAAACTGAAATGTATTCTGTTAATTGCAAGTAAAATTTATCTCTCATTGAATTAACAAGTTTAAATAATGTTGTGCAGTAAACTCCAGGAAGAGAGATCAGAATCAGCAGCACCCAGCTGTGTCTCCATGAAGAGTGATGTGTCTATGGATCGTCCTATTAAGTTTAAAGCAGTAGACTCCTCACCTCTACACAGGTAACGTCTCCTCACTGTTGATGTCACTGCTGAAGTCACAGTTAAAGGGAAATTCATCTAAATCAGGGGTCGGCAACCTTAAACACTCAAAGGGCCATTTGAATCCATTTCTCACAGAAAAGTAAATACTGGGATATATATATATATATTTTTATCTAAAATGAAGCTTAAACTGCATATATCATTGCTGACCCCTGATCTAGATAAACAGGAGGGCAAACTAAAATACTAATATACCATTTTTAAAAAAAATGAAACCACTATTTTCTATATTTTCTCATCAGTTTTTTTTCTTGAAAATGTGTTTGTGGTATCTTTAAAATAAATGCCACTTCATTGCACATGCTATTTTGTTATGAGGGTAAATTATTATGTTTCAATACAGTGTAACCTTGGATTGCGAGCATAAATCATTCTGGAAGTGTGCTTGTATACCAAAACCCTTGTATATCAAAACGAATTTCTCTCATTAAAAATAATGGAACCTCACAGACGATTTGTTCCACAGCCCAAAAGTATTAATATAGAAATAATTAATACAAAATATAAAGTAAAAATAAAACAAATTAAGTCGCACTTTACCTTTGTAAAACGCAGAGGCCTGGGTGCAGTCAGTCTTCTAGTTCATTACAAAGGTGTTTAACAGACATGAGGTCAGGACACTCAAGTTCTTTCACTCCAACATTGGCACTGCGTGTTTTCATGAAACTCACTTTGTGCACAGAGGCATTGTCATGCTGAAACAGGTTTTGGCCTCTTGTTTCTATAAGGAAAATTGCAGTGTTGCATATTATAATGTCCCTATGGTGTATTTATTGAGAACACATAAAAGAAAAAAAATTGACTAAAGTTTTTAGTATTAACAAAAAACTAATATTCACAGCATAAAATTGTTATAATAGTTATGTCAATATTAAATAAATAGGATACTTAAAACAGTAAAGCATGTATATAAATAACTAAAGGACTGTCTGTATTGTTGTGCAGTAAACTCCAGGGAGAGAGATCAGGATCAGCAGCACCCAGCTGTGTCTCCATGAAGAGTGATGCGTCTATGGATCAGCCTATTGTTTTTAAATCTGGAGACTCCTCACCTCTACACAGGTACTGTCTCCTCACTGTTAATTTTACTGCTGAAGTCACAGTTAAACGGGAAATGAAAGGGGATGAAAGGGAAATTCATCTAAATCAGGGGTCGGCAACCTTAAACACTCAAAGAGCTATTTGGACCTGTTTCTCACAGAAAAGAAAACACTGGGAGCCACAAAACTCTTTTAACTCTTCTAACATCATCATGAAGATGACACTGCCTTTATCGTTTTTACATTTATACTGTGTGTATATATATATATATATATATATATATATATATATATATATATAAACTATAGTGTGTTGCACGTATGAAATCAATGAACTGCTACAGAGAAAATTACATTTTATTTATGAATGAAACAAAAAAATTTTGAAAGACGCTGGATTGAAGGTTACTTTCAGATGAAATACTCAATGTCTATTTGTGTCCTCCTTGTATTTATGAAATAAAAAGCTGAACTTTCACTTGCAGCAAGCCAAAAATGCCATCTGCTTCAAGTGCCGTCATCCTGTCATTGTGTGTGCTGTACTGGAGCATACAGTCAACGGTCAATGGAAACCTGGGGATGAAAATCTTACTAAATCGTGTGCCGCACATCGGCGGTTGTGACACATGCTTTAAGTGACAAAAAACTAAACATGTTTTCTTTTAATGTTTAAAGATCACTATAATCTTCCAATTTAGAATTGCATAAAAAAACTAACAAACTAAAATGAAATATATTTAAATGAAATACTCATTATTTATTTTCCAAAGCCACAGCGAGCCGCGGCAGGGGGATAATAGAGCCACATTTGCCTCTGGAGTCGCGGGTTGCCGACCCCTGTCCTAAATAAAAGCAAGGCCTACCTTTATGAAGGGCACAATTTCATCATAATCAGTATTATCAGTGTGCATGTGCTTAGCCATATGCTTATCTAAAAGAAGAACCGTTATAAGTAAAAAAATATATATATGTAAAAGAAGGAATAATAAAGACAGGAATTGCCAAGATGGTGGAAAAATCTAGAGATAATGGAAAGATTTCTGAGTTATATTGCGCTGTAATGGGAAATTTTCTGAGATTATATGGACCAGGAAAGTACTCAGTTGAAGAGTAAACCTATTTCACATCTCAGGGCTAACAGAGACGTCCTGCAAATTTTTTATGTGCCCGCCCTTTAAATCTCATAATGCAAATTTTTTTCATGCTTACTAAGATTTTAAATATTGGATGTGAGATGAATTATTTTGTTTCAGTATCAGCTGAACTTTAAAATGCATTTTTGTTCGGGACAAGGGTTGTGGGATTTAGCCCTACTTTACTTACACTAAACTCACTATCTGGTTGGAAACGTCCTGGGCAGTGTGCAGACCAGGAAGATTTATAAATACTTATTGTAATGTACTTATATGTACCTCAATTTTGAATTAATTCTGACTCGAAAACTCCCAAACTATGCCTTCAAGGCTGATGGTTAGACTATAGTGGAAATGTTTAACTGCAATTTTTGTTCACAGTGATCTACAGAAGACAGAAGACAGATTAGCAAAGTGCATCATCAGAGATACAGGGTAAGATCAAATCCCACATGACTGACACACTGACACACTGCTGTTATAAACTCTCATCTCAAAGCTATTATTAACTACAGAGTGATTAGATTATAGAAAACATACAGTAGAATAAAACAAACATAGTGAGAACATTATAAAGAGCTTTTAGTTATAACAGGGCAAATTAGGTTTTAAAGATTAATTATTGGACCCCATGTCTCACCACATTCTGCTTCACCATCTCACAGGCATGACCCAGAATCTGCTGCTGTAAATGATTTCCAGAAAAATTTCAAATTAAATCTAATGAAGCAGTTTCAGTTCTTGAATGGAGTGATAATAAACCTGGGAACCCAAACACTCCTGAATGAGATCTACACAGAGCTCTACATCACAGAGGGAGACAGTGGAGACGTCAATAATGAACATGAGGTGAGACAGATCGAAGCAGCGTCCAGGAAAATAACAACAGAGGAAACGCCAATCAAATGCAATGACATCTTTAAGCCCTTATCTAAACAAGACGAACCCATCAGATCTGTGCTGACAAAGGGAGTCGCTGGCATCGGAAAAACTGTCTCTGTGCAGAAGTTCATTGTGGACTGGGCTGAAGGGAAAGCAAATCAGGACGTCCACCTCATATTTCCACTTCCTTTCAGAGAGCTGAATTTGATGAAGGACCAGAAACTGAGTCTGATGGAGCTCCTTCATGTCTTTTTTAAAGAAACAAAAGAAACCGAAATTTTCAGTTTGGAAAAAGTTCTGTTTATTTTTGATGGATTGGACGAGTGTCGTTTTCCTCTAGATTTCCAGAACACAGTGAGAGTGTGTGATGTAACTGAATCTGCATCAGTGCCTGTGCTGCTGATAAACCTGATCAGAGGGAATCTGCTTCCCTCTGCTCTCATCTGGATCACCTCCCGACCTGCAGCAGCTGATCAAATCCCCTCTGAGTGTGTCCATCGAGTCACAGCGGTACGAGGGTTCAATGACCCACAGAAGGAGGAGTACTTCAGGAAGAGGATCAGTGATCAGAGCCTGGCCAATAACATCATCACACACCTGAAGTCATTAAGAAGCCTCTACATCATGTGTCACATCCCAGTCTTCTGCTGGATTTCAGCCGCTGTTCTAGAGAGAATCTTATGTGAAGCAGAGAGAGGAGAGATCCCCAAGACTCTGACTCAAATGTACACACACTTCCTCATCATACAGATAAACATCATAAGAGAAAAGTACTCAAAGAAGCAGAAGAGAGATGAAGAAATGCTTCTTAAACTGGGACAACTGGCTTTTGAGCAGCTGGAGAAAGGGAACCTGATCTTCTATGAGAAAGACCTGACAGAGTGTGGCATTGATGTGAGAGAAGCAGCAGTGTACTCAGGTGTGTGTACGCAGATCTTCAGAGAGGAGTTTGGGCTTCATCAGAGTAAAGTGTACTGCTTTGTTCATCTGAGCATTCAGGAACACCTCGCAGCTCTGTATGTGCACCTGATGTTCAGGATAGACAATAAAAATGTTCTTAAAAAGAGTCGAGCTTCAAAATTACAAATGACAGTTTTAGATTTCCACAAGTGTGCTGTAGATGAAGCTTTAAAAAGTCAGACTGGACATCTCGATCTTTTCCTTCGCTTTCTTCTGGGTCTCTCACTGAAGTCCAGTCAGAAACTCTTACAGGTCTTAGTAACACAGACAGGAAGTAGCTCCCAGAGCAGAGGGAAAACAGTTCAGTACATTAAGATGAGGATCGGTAGAGAGCGTTCTACAGAGAAATCCATCAATCTGTTCCACTGTCTGAATGAACTGGGTGATAATTCTCTAGTGGATGAAATCCAACACTACCTGAAATCTGGAAAACAAAGTGAACTCTCTTCATCACAGTTGTCTGCTCTGGTGTTTGTGTTACTGACATCAGCACAGGAGCTGGAGGAATTTGACCTGAGTAAATATTTCAGTCCAGATAAGATAACAGATGATCTTCTTCTGAAGCTGATGCCTGTGATTGCAGCATCCAGAAAAGCAATGTAAGTAACGCTGAATATAACTGTTCCACTGTTACAGTGTTGGAGATTGGGAAACTTTAAACATTTCCACAAATACAATATACTGCCAAAAGTATTCGCTCGTCTGCCTTCACATGCACGTGAACTTGAGAAACATCCAACTCTTAATCCATAGGGTTTAATGTGATGTTGTCCCAACCTCGACAGCTATAACAGCTTCAACTCTTCCGGGAAGACTTTCAACAAGGTTTAGGAGTGTGTTTATGGGATTTTTTTTTTTACTATTCTTCTAAAAGTGCTTTAGTGTGATCAGATGTTGGATGAGAAGGCCTTTCTCGTAGTCTCCGCTCTAATTCATTCCAGTAGTATTCTATGAGGTTGAGGTCAGGGCTCTGTGCAGGCCAATCAGGTTCTTCCACACTCTTGGATGAGCCTTTATGGATCTTGCTTTGTGCACTGGTGCGCAGTCATGTTGGAACAGGTGTGGGGTTGTTTTTCAGTCGTTGGGCTCAGCTATTACAAAGGAACTCTTAATGCTTCAGCATACTAAGACAATTTAGACAATTTCATGTTCCCAATTTTGTGGGTACAGTTTGGGGATGGTCCCTTCCTGTTCCAACATAACCGGGCACCAGTGCACAAATCAACTCCTTGAGTCCTGACCTCAACCTGATGAAACACCTTTGGAATGAATTAGAGTGGAGACTGCGAGTGTTGTATAAAACACTCTTGAGTCTCTGGTTTTGTTTCCAGACGATTTCGGCCTTTATTGCTGATCAATAACAGACAGAGCTGAAGACCATGAAGCAACTAACTCCCTCGTTCATTTCCCACATTATATACTGTGTGCTTCAACCCCTACAATAAAGTCACCTGTAGATTTCTTCACATCTCCCCACATCTGGGTTTTATTAGGGGCCCCATTAAGCCCACAATGAAGGTGCCCCACTGTTTAGCCCAATTTATATATACAGTCACATTCCATAATGCATATGTTAGACACACATGTACAGGTGCATCTAAGTAAATTAAAATATCATCGAAAAGTTGATTTATTTTAGTAATTCAATTTAAAAAGTGAAAGTCATATTATGCAGATTCATTACACACAGATTGATGTATTTTAAGTGTTTATTTCTTTTAAGTTTGATGATTATGGTTTATAGGTAATGAAAACCCAAAATTCAGTATCTCAGAAAATTAGAATACAGTGGAACCTTGGATTATCAAAACACATGTAAATCAAAACGAATTTTCTTTATAAGAAATAATGAAAAAACTCTAATTATTCGTTCCACAAAAAAAAAGATATAAAAAATAAAGTAAAAATAAAACAAATTAACCTGCAACCTTAACTTAACCTTTAAAAAAAGTAAAGTGTGTGTGCATGTGCTGTGTACTGTATGTGAGGACTACTTTGCTGGACGACTTTCACACACACACACACACACACACACACACACACACACACACACACACACGTATAAGCTTGCACAGATGTTGACTATACAAGTGAGAGATGCGTGTTCTGTGACAAGAGGACAAAGACATGGCCATGTGGAATTGCTAATTCGAATTTGACCTGGGGTGATGGTAAAGGGAGCAATATTGTGACTCGAAAATAATTATTTGATCCCCTGTAGATTTTGAAAGTTTACCCAGAAGTTTCCAAAGTAATGAACTGTCTATATTTTTATCATCAGGTGTATTTTAAAGGATATACAGTAGACCGAATATTACATAAAAATGTTACATATTACAAAAATGTTATAAATTGAGTCGAATTTCAGTGAAAATTAGTATAAGTATTTGATCCCCTACCAACCAACAGTAATTCTGTCTCCCACAGACTGGTTATGTGCTCAGGTGGGACACATTAATTTAGGAAGGTGTTCTAACAACTCCTTATCTCTGTCTTACATTCAAACCTCATCACCATGGGCAAGACCTCAGAGCTGTCAAAGGGTGTGTGTGTGTGTGTGTGTGTGTGTGTGTGTGTGTGTCCGGCTGTGGCAAGTGAAACTTAACTCAGCTTTCAAAAAAAGTTTAATTGATCACAGTTCTTTGATGATTTAGCAATGTCAGGGGCAGTTACGTTTTCACACAGGGCCAGGTGGGTTAGAACAGCTTTTTCCCTTTAATAATTAAAATCATCATTTAAACACTGCATTTATTTCAGGTTATCTTCATGTAATATACAAATTTGTTTGATAATCTCAATCATTTAAGTGTGACAAATATACAGAAAAAAAGTCAGGAATGCTCCCTGCACACACACACACACACACACACACACACACACACACACACAACCCCAATTAAATCCATGCTGCTGTTATTGAACTTGTATGCCTTTGTACTGTATTTTATTGTATTTTGATGCCAGTTCATAACACTGCATGGATAAGATTTTTGCTACTATCAGTCTGATTCCTAAATAATTTTTTTTATATTTATTTATAGTGCTAGGAACAAACGCCACTGTGTCACCATTTTTTATAAATATAGACATTTTTAAGCTCCATCCTGAGTTTAAGCGAGGCATGATGACTGATGGAAATATTTGAATGTTTAATTATTTTACACCGTATGCATGTTTAGGTCTAGTGTCCCTCTGTGAATATTTCTGGTGTTTGTACTTTTAGTATTTATGAAATAACAAGCTGCAGTGAAAGATTTGAGGAATTGTTTGATAATTTGCACTAACTTTATTTCATTATGTATTATTTTATTTCCTTCAGTCTCAGGTGTGATAAAGTTGGAGTGAACAGTTGGTCAGCTCTGGGCTCAGCACTCAACTCAGAAACCTCCAATCTGAGAGAACTGCATCTGACTGTGAAAACACTGGATCTGACCAACAGTACACTAGGGGACTCAGGAGTAAAGACTCTCTCTGCAGTACTGGAGAATCCTCACAGTAAAGTGGAAAGTCTGAGGTAAAGTCATCTCTGATTTTGATGGGTTTATTGGAAGCCAGTGGGTTTATCACATGCTGAACTTTTCCAGTATCAAAGTGAAACAACAGACGCATGTGACTGTATTTATTTCAGCTGTTACAACTGACATTTGAAATATTCAACAACAACAAAAATAAATAGGTCATACCTTACACACCAGCCTAATCACCTACATGCTCTCCAGCAGCTCCACGTAGGGAAGCAGGTGTGTAGCACAGAACTCTGGGTCAAAAACAATATATCACTATTTATATTCATAATAACACTTAGGGGCTGATGAACCTGATTAATAGAAAATTCAACAAAAACATGCAATATTATGTGAAATGCAACAGGCATGCAGGAGCCGTGAAACAAAGAGAATATATGAGAGCAGCAGAGGAAACTTGGACCCTCCAGAAACAAATGAAAAAGAGAAAAAGTAATATATTATGTATTGTAGCAGTTTTTTCCACAGGTCTGAAATGCACTTGCGGTGTGTCACGGTGTGCGCCAGTGATAGCATGCACCTAAATCTTTTGTCGCTCCTCGCTCACTCTGTAGGCTCACTCTGTAGGCTCACTAGGTAGGCTAGTAAGGGCACGGCTGGGGGTTTATCACCCTTAATGGATCTCTGGCTTTCTCCTTGCTATAAAAAACGCCATACAGAGTAGGCTTGTGCGGCAGATGCTTAAAATGCAAATAGTGAACCCCAGTGACTTTGAAGATAAGTACTGAATGCAGCTGTTTGATCTCCACCATAAGGACAGCCGCAAGAGGACTGCACAAGCTCCCGCAGCACATTCACTCTCGCTTAGAGCCAGCGTGATTCTGCTGCCGAAGATAAAAAGGCTGCTGTGCTCCACATTAAGGTCCCCCTTCCCAGCCGGAAAGCTGCACAGCCGCTGGAAGTCACACGGGAATCCTGTCTGCTGCCTCACCCAAGGACATCTGGGACGGACCGGCTGTCCAAGACAGTGAGAGGAGCCATTCTAAGGAGCATGCAGGAGCTGCTGCCCACGCGGGCCCACTGTCGCACTAACTTGGTCATACCCAAAAGGCAAGAACTTAACAAAGGCTTGGTATCAGTTTGGATTTTATTCACAGGAGTGTGTACTTCACCAAGGTCTTTGTTCTGAAGTTCCATTCATCATCATATTGGTTTTGTGTGTCATTGTCATTGTGTGTTCGCGAAGGCGAAAAAGCAAACGGTAATGCAAAGTTTGTAATTGCATTTGAATTATGGCACACTTTGTGCGTCCACATATGGGAAACGCAATTGCAAATTTGCGATTCCTTTTGAATATTGTCCGGGATATCACTCCATAAATGCCACCAACACGTAACTCAAACTTCGTTTTAATTTGACACGTACACAGTGTAGGATTACAAATTTGTAAAATGTTAAATCTAGGTTCCAACATAATAGTATATAAACTGAAAGAGTTATGTACATTGGGTTTTACATTTTGAGGTAAAGTTGGTGACATTCTAAGAAGATCAAGTCTGGTAGCCCAGGTGTCTGAGACATTAACCTTTTGTCTTTATGTACTTCCTGACCACTGGGTAGGGTCCCAAGGTAAATCTGAATGCTAATCTTAAGGTCAGGCTGTGCCTTTGTGTCTATGATAGTGTGAAGGTCTGGGTGATACTGTCAGGCTGATTAGATTAACACCTATTCATTTGAAACGCACTGTTATGCTGATGAACTTCCGTTACCAGGCTGATTCCTGTACTACACTATGCTTTGTTTAGATCGTCTCCACCTCTTTTTATCCCTCCCCCTTGAAAAGTATAAACTCTCCAGAGTGGAGATTTAGTCAGACTTGGCTACAGTGAAAGTGACTACAGCGACGCACAGCGAGTTCTCAATGAAGAGTAATTTCTGCTTGAAAGATATGACAATACTGTCTCCTGGTCTCTGATTCCACAAAGGAAAAAGTTCCCAACAGCAGCCATAAACTGTATGATATGCAGTGAAATGTTTAAATGAAGTGCAATGTGATGTTTGTAAGTTTTAAAATGAGCCTCCAAATGTTTTGTTTAATACGAGTTAAATGAAGAATTATTGCTTTTGTGTTCGTCACATCGCGATACGACACCAGCCGACCCTGACCTGGAGGAGAAAGACACACACACACACATGCACACACACACACATGCACACACACACACACACGCACACACACACACACACACACACACACATGACCACACAGACACTCACAAGCATGCACACACACACGCGCACACACAATGTGTCTGAAGGTCTCTGTTGATTATCAGCACAGAAAGTACACTTAAGCTTTTGTCCAGGTGTCCTCTGTTACCTACATCCCAAACCTCAAAAGAACAAAAGTCATTAATATGTAAATGTATTATATGAATATGTTATTATTGAATATCTGGATTCAATCTGGCCATGGGCTTTAGGAAGGATTACCTTATAAGGCATGGGAAAGCTCACACAATATCAGAAAACCTTACAGTGTTCATTAAATTTTGATAAATACTCTAACAAATACTAAATAAAAATAAATTCCTCTAGATGTTCACAAACTGCCTAAAATATTACATTGTCAGTTTTGTCACTCTAGATTTCTGGTTTGTAAAACACTCCAACAACACGTAGGAACATCAGCTAGGCCAAGTCAATACCAGCCACACAGCAGAACAATGCAATACCTCCCCCTACTGGACACTAATGTTAATGTTTAGCATGGGAGTCCTCCTGTTACAACCAGTCAAATACGTAGTAAAATGAGAATATCATCCACACACTCATTTATGTCTTTATTGTCTCAGGTGATGTCTGTTGTTTTGAAACTTGCATTTTAACCGATTGCATGATAAGTTTTAATTTTATTCAGGACATTTAACTTTATATTTAACTTTTTTTGACTGTAATGTTAATGTGCCCCTATTATGCTTTTTCAAATATAATCTTTCGTGCAGTGTGTCATGTAGCTGTATGTGAAGATAAACTATCTGCACTATACAGTATGTGACGCCGACAGTGCACTATAACTGAAGTTTTTGTCTATTAAAATCTAATATTTCTCTGTTACGGATCCCTGTCACTACGAAACATATTTGCATAATGTCTACGTCGCAAACAACTTGCCCGCCATCTTACAATTAACGTTACCACACTCTTGTTAATGTGACCGAGCATTCATGCCGGGTTCGCTTCAACAGTTTGTAATATAAAAAAAACAATAAAAACGAGAGCACACGAAATCCTTTTTAACTGTTTATTCTCCACCATTCACTAAAACTGAACTTAACACTCGCGAAGTGCGCATGCCCCTTGCCCTTCTACGCCAAGTCCCGAGTGGAAAAAATCATCACACACACATATGCACATTTTTAATTTTTCCGACACACGCTGTAGCGGTAGACCAATCATAAAGGACCGCGCCATCTGACCAATCACAGCAGTGAGGGCTCACAGAAAAGAGGGGTTTAGACAGACTGAATCTACAAACTGCTTCACACGAGTGTGAAGTTTATGAATCATTTAGAAATGGGATAAAATTAAATCTATTTTTGGAGAAAACTAAAGTGTTTTTTGACCTTGCATACATGTAAACCTGTTTTAAGAGACTCATTAAGCAATATTAGCAACCTTTAAAATGGCATAATAGGGGCACTTTAATGGACAGATGTTTCTCCAGAGCAACAAAACATGTGTTCTGTAATTTACAATAAAGGCAAACCTTTAGACCTAGTCGCACAGTATTAGTATTACCTGAGGACCTCTAGTCATTTGTAGTAATTGAGGAGGTTGTCTATGATCTTAATCCAGTGCGAATCGGCCATGTATGTAATTTGTAAAGTAAAAGTATTAAAGTAAAGATATTAGTCCCGTGTGTATCAGCATGTCTGTGATTTGGCCAGGATTTATGGGGTCGTATATATTTATTTTTAAGATTTTTGTGTCCTTTGCACCTTTCTATTCATCTTCTGCACAGAATGGAGGCTGTGAAAGTAAAAGTATTTTGGGCTCTGGGTCATATCACTGACATATCACTATACACGTGCTTCAGCTCTCTGACCCATCTGCAGACAGCTTCTTCTTCTTTGAGGTTTTTTTGGTGGATTTTGGTGCATTACCTCCTGCTGTACTGGAGTGTGGAACGTCAGATATTATATGTAACGGCACCAGCAAAAAAGACGATGATTTTAAAAAAACTGTTAGATTTTATCTGCTAAACCAGTTTCATTTGTTTATTATATATTTTCCAGATAATTCTTCCCTAGTATATTTTCTACTTTATCTGCTTCTTCATTTCCTTTTACTCCTACATGTGCTGGTACCCATAGGAAAGAGCTCCTTACACCCTTCTGGTATAATTCTGACACTATTTGTAAGATGTTATCTAGATGGTTTTGTCTGCATGAATTTCCTGTTTCCAGACTAGTGGGACTGATACAGTATCAAGCTTCTGTAGTCCTAGGCATTTTGCTTTGGTGTCCCCTGTCCAACAGATTGGATTTGTTGTGTCCCAGCACGCTTTGAGGATGGCCTTCATTGGGTACTCTTTGTTACGCTGCAGATTTACCCAGTATGCCAACATTAGCTTTATTTTTCTGATTGTTAATGGCATTTCCCCAACTTCTACCTGTATAACTGCTACTTTAAAGGTCCCACAACAGACTCTCAGGGTTTGAGATTGCATTATGTCAAATGGCTTTAGGTTAAACTCTGCTGCAGACATACAATATACGATACACAGCCATAATCTAGTGTTGCTCTTAGGAGGTCAAAATAAACATTTCAACATATTTACCATGTCGACAGAGGGTCAGCGCCTGTGTCTAGTAACCCATGGCAACAGTGGCCTCAGGTTGATGATGTAGTTAGTCCTTTATCTTCTTGGTGTTTACTGGCGGTTGGCATCCACTATGTTGCATTACCACCACCTTTTGGTCTTGATCTCCCTCCACTTTCTTTCATTTTAAATCCTCTTTTCTAGTCCCATCGCCCTTAATAAACTCATCAAATACTTTCATCCTTGTTCTCTTTCTCCATTTTCTTTAATAATTTTCACAGTGTACTTAATCTTTCCAAATTCCAAAGACTAAAGACTAGTATACTTGAAGTTATATTGCTATAATATACTGTTTATGTTTATACTTAAAGCTGTTTGGGAGACTAATTTTGTACTGAGTGTATTTATGATGTAATTAAATTATACAAAAACCCAATTCACGTGTAATTTTACATGCTAAAGACACAGACCATACATAGTTCTCACAATAATGTGTTGGATTGTATGTTAAAATAAAAAGAAGAAAATAGTCACTATAGCAAATACAATTTGTTGTATGAACGTTGAAATAATTGAACACAGACAAGGCTGGTCCGGTGTACACGCCCATCTTTGGCAGGCGCTAATGAATATTAATGAGTATGCAAATGTGACAAGGTGTCAACAAACCGGATGTTTTTCTTGGCAGATTCTGTAAAACGCTTATGTCTTTGTTGCGAGTTGCCTCTGTGTCCACCATGATGGTTGTTTTGAAGAAAATTATAATGATGGTTCAGGTCATGTGATCTCAGTGCCATGAAAGGCAGGTTTGGCCTAATTAGCATACTAATAGTACAGGCTGCACAAAACAACTTTTTTTATAGATAGATGCACAAGGCCAAGACAATAACAGTATCGCTCGTTATTTTTATGAATATTTTTATAAACTTGTCTGAACAAAGCATTGAGCATTTAACTGAATCATTGTTAAACATGAAGTGAAGTACATAAGATTTAGCACTAACACATTAGACAATACATTCTATAGTTTAAACTATGAACTTAATTTCAAACTACCTAACAAAAATCATGACATTTTACAAACACAACAGCCTTAAAGTAAGTCCTAAATGAAGATTCAAATGTGGTAATGAAGAGTGTGTCATTGTGTCTCTCTACAGGTTGCGTGGTTGTGGTGTCTCAGATGAAGGCTGTGCTGCTCTGACTTCAGCTCTGAGATCAAACCCCTCACACCTGAGAGAACTGGATCTGTCCTATAATCATGTAGGAGACTCAGGAGTGAAGTGTCTCTGCGCTGTACTGGAGAATCCTCTCTGTAAACTGGAGACACTGGGGTAAGATCATCTCTCTGAGAGTCACATGACCTGCTCCTCAGTAAGACACATTCTCTAATAGTGAGACTGAAGCAGAAGTTTTAGGTTGATCATCAATGTCCTGAGGAGGAAGATTGTTTCTTTTCACTGCACACTGATGATTTGTCACAGAGTCTTTGGGTCAGATGTACGTATGTGAGAAGCTGCAGAGCAAAACATGACTTGATGTGACTGCAGTGTGTCTGAAATGACTGTGAAATTTACTAAAACACTGTAACTAATCACACAAACTGCACCTGGGACACAAACTAAATGCACTGTGTGTGAGCTGTAGGGTTTAAAAGCAGCAGGGAAATGCAAATGAGAAACATTTTATTGGTCTTAAAGCTGAAATAATGTTTATTTTGTCAATGAACATTCGTCTCCATCTAGCTGCTATAAACAGGGTTGCCAGATCTGTATCATAGAAACAGTATTAAAACCATGCAGTCTTTATTATTAGTTCTTTTACTGAGATCTTAAATATTCTTGTATTATTTCACATTCTGGCATGACTAAAGAATATCTATAAATAAACTCACTGACTCAAATACACTCATACAGTAACACAGAGCTGAAGTTGAGAACAGGATCAATAGGTGTGTGTATGAGAGGAGATCACAGTGTATGATCACTACTGTATGTTTAATATAGAGAATGTGGAGTTACGTCACACTGTTTTTATAAGGCGTTGCTTTTTGGTTCATTGCTACGTTTGGTTTTAATGCTGATCGGTTGCCATGGTGATTTCTGATGCAGATGTGTTGAGAGTGACACAGAGTTGAGAACAGCTTGTTATTGTTCTTAGATTTGTGACATGGTGTTTTCTTTCAAGATAAAGAAGAGTAAACCTAAAGAAAAGTTAAGAGAAGTTAAATGCCGGTACCAAGCAGAGACATTTTGAGGAACTTGTAGAGATCAAAAACATCGATCCGTATGACCTGGTAGCTGAAGAGTGGATGAAAGACCCAGACACACAACCCCTTCTCTTACACCCTGACATTTTAATTACCTGGTTGTGTGGCCTGACTGAGAAGCATAGGAGACACATAGGGTTCACTGTCACAGGGAGACACAGGAGACACATAGGGTTCACATAGGGTTCACTGCAGGGAAATGCAAATGAGAAACATTTTATTGGTCTTAAAGCTGAAATAATGTTTATTTTGTCAGTCAACATTCGTCTCCATCTAGCTGCTATAAACAGGGTTGCCAGATCTGTACAAAAGAAGCAGTATTAAAACTATGCAGTCTTTATTAATAGTTCTTTCACTGAGCTCTTAAATATTCTTGTATTATTTCACATTTAGTGAAAAGTAAAGAATATCTATAAATAAACTCACTGACTCAGATACACTCATACAGTAACACAGAGCTGAAGTTGAGAACAGGATCAATAGGTGTGTGTATGAGAGGAGATCACAGTGCATGATCACTACTGTATGTTTAATATAGAGAATGTGGAGTTATGTCACACTGTTTTTATACCGAGTTGTTTTTTGGAAGGAGTCACCATCTTTGGTTTTAATGCTGATCGGTTGCCATGGTGATTTCTGATACAGATGTGTTGAGAGTGACACAGAGTTCAGAGCGGCTTGGTATTGTTCTTAGATTAGTGACATGGTGTTTTCTTTCGAGATGAAGAAGAGTAAACCTAAAGAAAAGGGACCTCAATGGGAGAAGTTAAATGCCGGGGCCAAGCAGAGATATTTTGAGGAACTTGTAGAGATCAAAAACTTTGATCCGTATGACCTGGTAGCTGAAGAGTGGATGAAAGACCCAGACACACGACCCCTTCTCACACACCCTGATATTTTTAAATACCTTGTTGTGTCGCCTGCCTGAGAAGCAAATCATAGGGCTCACATCAACACCCTCATCAGACTTTTTTTTAGAGTCATAGCCTAGTTATTTACCAAAATCAAGCTATTCAACAGCTTCCATGGTGGATGAGCCACACAAAGAACACCTCATCCACCCACAATGGTGCAATAAATGACATCCAGAGTGACATTAACTCCACAAGCTCTGTACAGATATGATTAAAATAATGAATATAAAAAATCTTCATGCTTTAATCCACAGCTAAAGATATTACTCCAAAAGTATCAATGTCTGGGTAAAAACGGGAAAGTTTAAGTTTGGAGAAATGAGCCCTGTCTACAACCTTAAACTGTAATAAAGAGTGGCGAGCACATAAGGAAGTTGAATTGACAAGTTTAAGAATTAAATTCCAAGTATCATCTGATAGTGACAAATTTAAATCTTTCTCCCAAGCAGTTTTAATTTTACTTAAAGGGGTGTGACTCAAACCCATCAATCCACCATAAATAGTGGATATTAGGCCTTTACGCAGCGGGGACAAACATAGGAGATTATCTATAATATTTGCAGCAGGAGCTTCAGGGAAATTCGGTATTAAAGAGCGAATGAAGTGTCTTACTTGCAGATATCTGAAAAAGTTTGAATTGGGTAGGTTAAACCTTTCAGAAAGCTGCTCAAACGATACAAACTTATGGTCAACAAACAGATCTTTGCAAAGCTTGATACCCTTATTGTACCATTCCTGAAACACTAAATCATGTAAAGAAGGTTGGAAGAGATAGTTAGAGACGATAGGACTGGAAAGAGAAAAGCCCAGAAGACCGCAGTGCTTTCTGAACTGAGCCCATACTCTCAAGGTATGCCTAACAACTGAGTTATTGATTAAATTTATTGAGGGGATGGGGAGTGCAGATCCAAGAAGTGCAGAGACAGAGAGATTTTTGACAGACTTTATCTCCATTTCCACCCAGGCAGGCCGATTAGGTTGGTTATGAAAATATGCCCAAAAGATGACAGATCGAATGTTTGCTGCCCAGTAGTAAAAGCGAAAATTAGGCAAAGCCATGCCACCGTCTCTTTTAGATCTTTGAAGTAGGGACTTATTTAATCGTGGATGTTTACCTTTCAATGAGTGAAAAGTATTTTGGGTTCTGGGTCATATCACTATACACCATACAACAACAAATAGGCCTTAAAGGTAAAGAATCATATATTTATTTCATGGACTTCAACATGTTGTGTTTTTTTCTTTTTTCTGTATTTTTTAGAAAGCAGTAATTTGTCTCACACAGAAGGCAAAACAATTATAACCACTGGTCATGAAAGAGCAGCTTAAAAATGTATAATATAATCTGTTCACTCAAATAACACACACACACACACAAACACACACACACACAGTGCGTTATCAGAATATACACAAAGATAATATGCAGTAATAATTAACCACCAGTTAGTGCTTCAGCTCTCTGACCCATCTGCAGACAGCTTCATCTTCTTTGAGTTTTTTTTGGTGGATTTTGGTGCATTACCTCCTGCTGTACTGGAGTGTGGAACGGCAGATATTATATATAACGGCACCAGCAAAAAAAGAAGAAGATTTTTTTAAACTATTAGGATTTTATTTGCTAAACCAGTTTTATTTGTTTATTATATATTTTCCTGATAATTTTTCCCTAGTATATTTTCTACTTTATCTGCTTCTTCATTTCCTTTTACTCCTACATGTGCTGGTACCCATAGGAAAGAGCTACTTACACCCTTCTGGTATAATTCTGACACTATTTGTAAGATGTTATCTAGATGGTTTTGTCTGCATGGATTTCCTGTTTCCAGACTAGTGATGGCTGACATGCTATCTGATACAGTTATCACCTCTCCGTGATAATTCTTCTCCTCCTATTCAAGTGATATTTGTATACCTGTGAGTTTCCTTAGCTGATATCTTATGATGTGGAATGTAGAATACTGTCCCTGTTCATGCTGTACCCGGATGTTTTGAGCCCTCTGTATATATAGTATTGGTTTCTTATTTCCTTTTGTGTTTACATGGTTTTGGATTATTATTCCTGTGATGTGTGATGTCTGCTGCAGACATACAGTATACGCTATGCTGCGATAATCTAATGATGCTCTTATGAGTTCAAAATAAACATTCCAAAGTACTTAACATGCCTGTGTCTAGTGGCAACAGTGGACTCAGGTTGATGACGTAGTTAGTCCTTTTTCTTCTTGGTGTTTACTAGTGATGGGTCGTTCATGAACGATTCGTTCTTTTTGAACGAATCTTTAACGTGACTCAGATGAACGAGTCGTCTCGGAGAGTGATTTGTTTATTTTCTATTGGAAAGCATTGCAAAACCTCCGTACGTTATATACAGGAAACAGTATTGAACAATTCTCAGCAATAAGTCTTCAAGTCTCGAGTCGTTCGTTCTTTTGACACGTGACTCCCATTGGCGTTATGCGGTGCAATAGATTCAAAAGAACGAACGACTCAGATTGGAAGGTATACGAGGTGAGCTGCTCTTTATTATAATATGTCCTTAGTTACATTGTAATATTTCCATAACTGGAACTATAGCCAAAATTTGTGTATGTAGACGTATTGGGGTATTTTTATTGAAAACGCCACATTTTAATTTATTTCTGATCAAAAGAACGAAATGAATGAAATGACATTTTGATGAACGAGATTCAAAGAACCGAGTCACTAAATGATTCGAACTTGCCATCACTAGTGTTTACTGGCGGTTGGCATCCACTATGCTGCATTACTGCCACCTTTTGGTCTTGATCTCCCTCAACTTCCTTTCATTTTAAATCCTCTTTTCTAGTCCCATCGCCCTTAATAAACCCATCAAATACTTTCATCTTTGTTCTTTTTCTCCATTTTCTATAATAATTTTTACAGTGCACTTAATCTTTCCAAATTCCCTCAGCTCTACCCCTGAAGGTTCGGGTGAAGCTCCCTTCAACGTTCTATGTTTTCATTTTGTGTTGAGAAAAAAGCTACCATTTGGTTACAGTTATAAAATTAAACCCAATTTTCCACAATAACTCACACTCACCAAAGCCGTTTTATTTTAAGATATCAATTTTAATTTAAAATTTAAAATATGAAATGAGACAGGAACAAAGTTATTTAAACCACAGTGGAGTTTTTTTCTTTTTTTATTTAACAAAATGAATTAATTCTAAGACATGAACAAATCTTGTTTGGCTGTGCAAGTAATAAGAAACAATGCTACGTATATTAAATCCTAGCATGCCAAAGACTAGGATGGACTAATGACTAGTATACGTGAAGTTATATTGCTATAATATACTGTATATGTTTATACTTAAAGCTGTTTGGGAGGCTAATTTTGTACTGAGTGTATTTACTGTATGATGTAATTAAATTATACAAAAACCCAATTCACGTGTAATTTTACATGCTAAAGACACAGACCATACATAGTTCTCACAATAATGTGTTGGATTGTATGTTAAAATAAAGAGAAGAAAATAGTCACTATAGCAAATACAATGTGTTGTATAAACATTGAAATAATTGAACATGACAAGGCTGGTCCGGTGTACACGCCCATCTTTGGCAGGCACTAATGAATATTAATGAGCATGCAAATGTGACAAGGTGTCAACAAACGAGATGTTTTTCTTGTCAGATTCTGTAAAACGCTTACGTCTTTGTTGCGAGTTGCCTCTGTGTCCACCATGATGGTTGTTTTGAAGAAAATTATAATGATAGTTCAGGTGACATGAAATGGAGGTTGGGCCTAATTAGCATACTAATAGTTCAGGCTGCACAAAGAAATAATAATTATAGATAGATGCGCAAGGCCAATACAATAATGGTATCACTCATTATATTTATGAATATTTTTCTTATTTATTGTGTGCTTATATAGTCAGAATCACTCTTTAAAGTATATGGCTGTGTAACGTACATACTGTACCTGACACAGTAATTAAGGAAATTAAAGTATATCTGTAATGAATTATATTTAATATGTTTTATAATTTAATATTTATTTATTTTTTTAAATGATAAACTTGTCTGAACAAAGCATTGTGAGACTGAAGCATTGTTACACAGAGACTCTGAAAACAGGCCGAGAGCTACAGAGCATTATACTAGAAGTGAAGTACATAAGATTTAGCACTAACACATTAGACAATACATTCTATAGTTTAAACTATGTATTTAATTTCAAACTACCTAACAAAAATCATGACATTTTACAAACAAATTAGCTTTAAACTAAGTCTTAAATGAAGATTGAAATCTGGTGATGAAGAGTGTGTCATTGTGTCTCTCTACAGGTTGCATGGTTGTGGTGTCTCAGATAAAGGCTGTGCTGCTCTGACTTCAGCTCTGAGATCAAACCCCTCACACCTGAGAGAACTGGATCTGACTGATAATTATTATGTAGGAAACTCAGGAGTGAAGTGTCTCTGTGCTGTACTGGAGAATCCTCACTGTAAACTGGAGACACTGAGGTAAGATCATCTCTCTGAGAGTCACATGACCTGCTCCTCAGTAAGACACATTCTCTAATAGTGAGACTGAAGCAGAAGTTTTAGGTTGATCATCAATGTCCTGAGGAGGAAGATTGTTTCTTTTCACTGCACACTTATGATTTGTCACAGAGTCTTTGGGTCAGATGTACGTATGTGAGAAGCTGAATGCAAACATGACTTGATGTGACTGCAGTGTGTCTGAAATGACTGTGAAATTTACTAAAACACTGTAACTAATCACACAAACTGCACCTGGGACACAAACTAAATGCACTGTGTGTGAGCTGTAGGGTTTAAAAGCAGCAGGGAAATGCAAATGAGAAACATTTTATTGGTCTTAAAGCTGAAATAATGTTTATTTTGTCAGTAAACATTCGTCTCCATCTAGCTGCTATAAACAGGGTTGCCAGATCTGTATCATAGAAGCAGTATTAAAACATGGAGTCTTTATTAATAGTTCTTTTACCGAGCTCTTAAATAGTCTTGTATTATTTCACATTCTGGCATAAATAAAGAATATCTATAAATAAACTCACTGATTCAAATACACTCATACAGTAACACAGAGCTGAAGTTGAGAACAGGATCAATAGGTGTGTGTATGAGAGGAGATCACAGTTAGAAAGCCTGGATTTATTTACCAATTCCTCATATTTTGCTAGAATAACCAGAAGGTAAAGACTGGTGGTAACACTTTATTTATCACACAATAAGGTATGTATGTCCTTAAATAAACATTTATAATGATAATAATAATAATAAGAAGAAGAAGAAGAAGGAGAATGTTTATTTTATATAGCGCCTTTTAGGAGACTCAAGGCCGCTTTACAATAACAAAAATGTTTACACATAGAAAGAGACATCTGAAAGACAACAAAACAAAATACAGAAACATGACAACCAGTAGAATTGATCTAAACACATATTCAAAGATTGGTAAAAGAGGAAGAGAAAAGATATGTTTTAAGGTGGGTTTTGAAATCCTGTAGTGAAGGAAAATCACGGATGTGTTTGGGAATAGAATTCCAGAGTGTAGGGGCAGAAATACTAAATGCCCGCCCTCCAAATGGTGGTAGTCTATGGCGAGAAATTAACAGTAGACCATCATCTGCAGATCGGAGTGTGCGAACAGGGGAGTAAGTATTAAACTAGATATAAAAGTTTGTTTAGACAAACTTTAAGTTGGCTTGAGAAAGCTGGAGATGGAAGTTTAAAAGTGTGAAAAGTTTAAAATAGTTTAAGAAGTTAAAAAAGTTAAAACAGTTTAAGTTTAAAAGGTTTAAAAGACAGATAGATAGATAGTGTCAGACAGATAGACAGTTACAGATATATACTGTATATAGATAGAAATAGTCAGATTACAGATAGATAGATAGATAGATAGATAGATAGATAGATTGATAGATAGATAGATTAGTTAGAAATAGTCAGATGATAGATAGATAGATAGATAGATTAGTTAGAAATAGTCAGATGATAGATAGATACATAGATAGATAGATAGATAGATAGATAGATAGATTAGTTAAAATAGGCAGATGATAGATAGATTAGAAAAGTTAGATAAGTTTGAATGAGTTAAAATGTGTTAGAAATAGTACATAGAAGGGAAGTCTATAGATAGAAATAATCAGATTACAGATAGATAGATAGATAGATAGATAAGTTTGAATGAGTTTGAATGGGTTAGAAATAGTACATAGAAGAGAAGTTTGATTGAGTCTAATTGGCATTAGCAAGTCGGTGGTGTGGGGGATGGGTCGTGCATGCGCACGCACACTCTTCTGTGACAGACACAGAGATCTGCAAACTGTAATAATTAAGCTCTCAAACAAACGCTTCCCAACCGAGAACCGTAGGTCCGATCGCAAAAAATCTTTCACCGTGAGTGGCAGGAACTTCCTGACTACGACATATTGAATCCTCATGCCCGTAGAGTGTATTATATTGACGTGGTGACAGTGTAAAGACACCCTCCGATTCACTCTGTGAATATGGCAGTTGACAGTGGCACGCATGGTGGAAAATCAAAATTTGTTATCAAACTTAAGCTGCTTTCGTGAAGCAACCGTGAAAGTTATCAAAACATGGACCCAATCCGTAAAAGTCCAAAGTCTTGTGACCCGTTTAAACTTTGAATGATGTTTCTACGACAAATTATGGCCGAACGGTAAACTTTCAAAGTGACCCGTGTTTTCACCCTTTTTCGGGCCATTTCCCATTGAAATGAATAGGGGAAAATAGGGTGGTTATTTGGGAATATCGGGAAAACCGTGCGACGGATCCCTACCAAAAGTCATAGCACACCATTCCCGAAAAAGGCGCACGGTTTGACACCTCACTCATGGCACTCGGGCAAAGTTAGTCTCAATGTTAAGTCTGTGGGGGGTTAATTGCCCCCTGCGAGGGCAATTGATCACCCACCCCTTAGAAAGGTCACAGCACCCCATTCCCGAATAAGGCGCACGGTTTGACACCTCATTTGTTGGTTTACGATGAACGGTGCAGGACCAGTTATAATTCGCTAAAATCCCCATTATAAGTCAATGGGACGGTTAATTGCCCCCGCAGGGTAAAGTGCCCACCCCTTAGTAAAGTCATAGAAAATTATTCCCGAATATTCTGCACGCTTTGACACCTCACTCATGGGTCTACGATAAATGGTGCGGGACTAGTTCATCGCCAAAATCCCTATTATATGTCAATAGGGCAAATTGGGGACCTCTCTTGCCCCGGGGGTAAAACTTATACCCTTGTGCATGGTATCTTTTGACAAAGGCTGCAAACATCTTCAAATAGGGTTAATTTAACGTTTCTACAAAATTCCCTCTCTGCACAACAAACCGTCAAAATTCTCTCAATGTTAAGTCAATGGGATTTTTGGGGTGGTTAATTGCCCCTGTGGGGCAATTAGTAAGTCCGATCAGTTAGAAAAGATATAGCACACCCCGTGAGATCAGTCTGAAGGTCTGGGCCGAGTTTGGAGCTAGTGGACTTAAAGCTCTAGGAGGAGATGCGTTTGAAAATTTTAGTCTCAGAATAATAATAAGTTTAAGTCGGATATCAGTAAGTTGGCTTTCTCAAGCCAACTTAATAATAAGTTTAAGTCGGATATCAGTAAGTTGGCTTTCTCAAGGGGGGGGGGGGCGGGCAAGACCATGGAGTGCTTTGAAGGTGATAAGGAGAATCTTGTATTGAATGTGGGAGCGAACAGGTAGCCAATGAAGTTTGTGTAGGATAGGAGTGATGTGTGAGGATTTCTTTGAGTAAGTGAGGAACCTAGCAGCAGAGTTCTGAATGTATTGGAGCTTATTTAATGTTGTATTTGGTAGACCATAAAAAAGAGAATAACAGTAGTCAAGTCAAGAAGTAATGAAAGCGTGAGCCAGTGTCTCAGCATCCTTGATGTCTAAGAAGGGCCGTAGACGAGCTATATTACGGAGGTGATAGAAGGCAAATTTAGTAAGTGAAGAAATGTGAGATAGAAAGGTAAGATGGGAGTCAAAAATTATACCCAGATTTTTAACGGTGGTGGAAGGTCTAACCAAGGTCCCGGAAATGTTAACAGTATCAGTACAAAGAGAAACAATGTTTTTAGGTGAACCAACAAGTAAAAAAATCTGTTTTATCAGTATTGAGCTTGAGAAGGTTACTGGTCATCCAAGCATTTATGTCATCAACACAAGCAGAAACAGAGTTAGTGGGAAAGGGATGGTAGTGTCAAAAACTGATATAGAGTTGAGTGTCGTCTGCATAACAGTGGAAATTGAAACCATGACGGCGGATAATTTTACCTAGAGGAAGCATGAAGATGATAAACAGTAGTGGGCCAAGAACAGAACCCTGCGGAACACCATGAGAAACAGGAGCTTTAGAGAATTTAGACTGGCGGATAGTAATATAGTGTTGACGGTCAGACAGATAAAAAATGAACCAGGATAAGGCAGTTCCAGAAATACCAAGAGCAGAGAGTCGTGAAATGAGAATACTGTGAGAGATAGTATCAAATGCAGAAGAAAGATCTAACAGACTCAAAATGCTAACAGAGCCAGCATCAGAGGCCATAAGAAGGTCATTGACAACCTTAAGAAGCGCTGTCTCTGTACTGTGGTGAGGGCAAAAACCGGATTGGAAACATTCATACAGATTATGAGATGACAAATAGGACTGTAGTTGAACAGCAACAACTTTTTCAAGTATTTTTGAAAGTAGCGGAAGATTTGAAATTGGTCGGTAGTTGGCTATATCATCCGGGTCAAGGCCAGGTTTTTTTTAAGACTGGTGTGACAGCTGCAGTCTTTAATTTAAGAGGAACAACACCAGTGTTCAAGATTTTAGAAATGAGAAGTGAAATAGGCCGTGAAATAACAGGTGCAGAGTATTTAAGCAGGGACGTAGGGGCAGGATCGAGATGACAGAAAGAGGGATTAACTTTACTGAGTACCTCAGAAATAAAAGCAGGGGTTGGAGGATCAAAATCAGTAAAAATACCAGTCTGTAGGGAAGTCATTTGAGTGGATAGGGGAGTATACTGTTGAAAAGAGAGAATGTATATAAATTATTTTATTTTGGAAGTAATGTAAGAATGACTCACAGACATCTACAGAGTTGGTCATAACAGGGACAGGAGGGCTAGTGAGTTTAACTATAGAAAACAGTGTTTTAGGACGGGAAGATGCATTTGTGATCAGAGTAGAATAATAGCTGGAGCGTGCGTTATTTAAAGCCAATTTATATAGCTGAGTATGATCCTTGTATGCAATAAGATGCACGGTCAAGCCAGTTTTCCTATAAAGGCGTTCCAGGAGACAACCAATGGTTTTCAATTTTGCGAAGTGAGGGGGTAAACCAGGGTAATGTATGTGTAGAAGGTACGATTCTGCATTTGAGTGGGGCGTGAATATTAAGGGCGGTAGAAAAAGCGTTATTATATTTGGCAAGAATATCAAGAGCAGAGCTGTGTTCAGTAATATCTGAAAGATGTGTCTGTACAGAATCAGTAAACAGTGAATGATCAACAGAAGTAATTTTACGAAAAGTAATGGTTGATTTTACCCTGAGGCAGGGGAGAGGCATTTCACAACTGAGTTCAATGAGAAAGTGATCAGAAAGTCTAATCTGAGATCCATATACAGAAAGAATATGTAAATCAGTTGTACAAATTAAAGGGGTCATACAGGCCTACATGCACTTTTTTAAGCTGTTTGGACTGAACTGTGTGTTAGGAGAGTGCGTACACAACCACTCTATGATGATAAAGAGCCGCCCAGTGGTTTTCTTTTCATTTATTACAATAACATGCCCTTCTGAAATGCCTGGCCAATCGCTAATGCCTGTCGATGTGACGCCACACCACAAGAGGCCGCTCCTACACTAGTTGATTGACACTGGTGTTTTAGCAAAGACCCGCCCCAAGTGAGAAGAAGCTGTCGGCCATTGTTTTAGGAAGAAGCTGTCGGCCAGATTCACTACCTAGGGTTGGTGACCTAGGGTACCTACCTAGGGTTAGGTATCTGAGCCACTGAGGACGCAGTGGCTGAATTTAGTTTTTGAAGCTAACGTCCCCGCCGATTTACCTAAATGCGTTTATGTTTGCGATAATCATTTTTCACCAGACTGCTTTATAAACGCGGGTCAATATAAAGCAGGTTTTACTAGGAAGCTGCTCCTAAAAATGGATCTGTACTAACGCTTCGTGTTCCTGCTTCATCTTCACCAGGCTCGGTGGGTGTAATTCCTTTTACTATGAATCTTTGCAGATCGCCTTTTCTAATAATCACGATGAATGCGGAGTGTAAGTTAACTTATACTCTCATAGAAAATGGTTATGGCTTCTTCTCTGTGTACATCCGTCTCTATATAATCCCTAATCGCCCGTTTATAATAAACAATGCATTATGGTGATTGTCTAGTTGCAAACTGTGTGGGTAGTCGGAAAACTATATTATGCTTACCTTTGTTACGTTAGATGGTTTATAACGATGTCTGTCGAAGATTAAGAAGTCATGTAAACAGATCAGTAAACACATCGCGTCCGTATCTCTCTCGGTAAGCTTCTCCGCTTTATGTTGTTGTTGCTCGCGGCAGCGTAACAGCCCGTTAATTCATGCCCATGCAGTGATGAGAAAGACAAATTGAGTCGATGCATGTCCATTCTTTTAATTTCTGCGTTGTCAGGCAATATTACAAACTTCCGCGTAGGTTCCGTACTTAAATCAAATGAAAAACAACTGAAGAAAACAGGCTCAGGCTCTATATTCAAGCATTGCCCGCACTGGACTACACTTCCTTTGCTATACCCCACGTGTGTTGTGAAGACACGCACCACAGAACTGGGGGGGCAGGCTCAGCAGAGGTCATGAGCATCTAAAATTAGCATGTACTGAAACAGGTTGCATTTTTAATTAGTTTTAATTAAC
Source organism: Clarias gariepinus (assembly GCF_024256425.1). NCBI lineage: Eukaryota > Metazoa > Chordata > Actinopteri > Siluriformes > Clariidae > Clarias > Clarias gariepinus. Next base: position 26,179,168 of record NC_071111.1, read on the forward strand.
GTATAATACAAACTTTTCATTAGGACCCTAAAGATCATATTAACATTTAATGAAAAATGGGATGTGTAGGACCTTTAAATCCAGTGTGTGACCTTTTAGATGTGTAGGAAAATTAATGTGCTGTACGAGATTAAAACATTCAAAAACTGACATGAGTTTTAACGGGAGTCAATCTTTGTTAACATGTATGTTGAAATCACCAAGTAAGATTATAGAAGAAGACATTGCACAAGTAAGGGTTAAAAGTTCATGAAGTTCAGTGAAAAAATTTGACATTGATTTGGGTGGACGATACAAGAGAATTGCAATCATAGGAAATGTACCAGAGATTTTGAGAACCAGGTATTCAAAGGTTGAAGTTGCATGAAAGTCAAAGTTTTAACAGGAATGTTAGTACGATAGACGGCAGCCAGACCGCCGCCCCTCGATGTAAGACGGGGTTTGGTTAGGTAACTGTATCCAGAGGGTGTGAGAAGATTTAGGTGGAAATAGGCATTTGGTATTTGCCAAGTTTCAGTAAGCAGCGAGAAATCCAGGTCTTTATCAGTTAACAGCGCGGAGAGCACAGAAGCCTTGTTAGTAAGTGAACGACAGTTGAACAGCGCTAATGCAGGACGAAGCGCACAATCATTGCGTGTCTGTAGAGCAGATGGAGACGGAGATGCAGTAATTAAGGCAGTACGATTGATACCACGGTGGTTGGCCGGCAGCCTAGAATAACGTATATCCGAACGGTTAGACCAAATAGAAGGAATAGACGAGGATGTCACACAGCGCGATGAGAGGTAGTGGCGACCGGAGCGATGAACGTAGCGCGGCCGTCTAGTAATCCCAAGTTCCTTGCAGAGCCTGTATGTAGATGCGTCGAGGCAAGGGTGTGATTTCAGGCTTCGTAGTTAAGATAACGAGTAACTGAGTGCCATAACAATAACGCAGTCAAATAATAAGCCCAGTGTTAAAACTCCAAGCAAAGCAGCTAAAGGAGCTGCCTTAGCATCCGATATACTGTCCACGATAGATAGACGAAGGAGTGGAGACTCACTCGTCAGCTCAATTTTTTGACTTCAAAAGAACAAAAGTCATTAATATATAAGTTATATGGAGACCCAGAAACAGACAGACAACAGGAAGCACGTTAGCGTTTTCTGGTTAGACAAAAGAGTTCCAGCAATTTGGATGTACATTCATCTGGCCATAGGCTTTAGGAAGTATTACCTTATAAGGCACGGGAAAGCTCACACAATATCAGAAAACCTTACAGTGTTCATTAAATTCTGACAAATACTCTGACAAACACTACATTCCTCTAGATGTACACAAACTGCCTAAAATATTACATTTTCAGTTTTGTTACTTTAGATTTCTGGTTTGTAAAACACTCCAACAACACGTAGGAACATCAGCTAGGCCAAGTCAATACCAGCCACACAGCAGAACAATGCAATACCTCCCCCTACTGGACACGAATGTTAATGTTTAGCATGGGAGTCCTCCTGTTACAACCAGTCAAATACGTAGTAAAATAAGAATATCATCCACACACTCATTTATGTCTTTATTGTCTCAAGTGATGTCTATATTTTTGAAACTTGCATTTTAACCAATTCACTAATAAGTTTTAATTTTATTCAGGACATTTAACGTTATAGACTGTTATGTTAATGGACAGATGTTGCTCCAGAGCAACAAAAAGATGAAAACATGTGTTCTGTAATCTACAATAGATTGAAATCTGGTGATGAAGAGTGTGTCATTGTGTCTCTCTACAGGTTGTATAAGTGTGGTGTCTCAGATGAAGGCTGTGCTGCTCTGACTTCAGCTCTGAGATCAAACCCCTCACACCTGAGAGAACTGGATCTGTCTAATAAAATATTAGGAGACTCAGGAGTGAAGCGTCTCTGTGCTGTACTGGAGAATCCTCACTGTAAACTGGAGACACTGAGGTAAGATCATCTCTCTGAGAGTCACATGACCTGCTCCTCAGTAAGACACATTCTCTAATAGTGAGACTGAAGCAGAAGTTTTAGGTTGATCATCAATGTCCTGAGGAGGAAGATTGTTTCTTTTCACTGCACACTGATTATTTGTCACAGAGTCTTTGGGTCACATTTTTGTCAGTGAACATTCGTCTCCATCTAGCTGCTATAAACAGGGTTGCCAGATCTGTATCATAGAAGCAGTATTAAAACCATGCGGTCTTTATTAATAGTTCTTTCACTGAGCTTTTAAATCGTCTTGTATTATTTCACATTCTGGCATAAATAAAGAATATCTATAAATAAACTCACTGATTCAAATACACTCATACAGTAACACAGAGCTGAAGTTGAGAACAGGATCAATAGGTGTGTGTATGAGAGGAGATCACAGTGCATGATCACTACTGTATGTTTAATATAGAGAACGTGGAGTTACTTCATGTTGTTAAATGCATGGTGTCTGAATTTTATTTATTATCAACAAAGAAAGTAAGAAACTAGATCTGTTTCATGGTGTTTTCTTCCGAGATGAAGAAGAGTAAACCTAAAGTAAAGGGACCTTACTGGGAGAAGTTAAATGCCGGTGCCAAGCAGAGATATTTTGAGGAACTTGTAGAGATCAAAACATTGATCCGTATGACCTGGTAGCTGAAGAGTGGATGAAAGACCCAGACACACAACCCCTTCTCACACACCCTGACATTTTAATTGATTTTAAGTGTTTCTGATGCAGCAGTTTCGTCCTGATGTTGTTTACCAAAATGAAGCTACTTAAGAATTCTAACACACAGAGACGCCTCATCCACCAACAATGCCACCGACACGTGAATCAAATTCAAATCTTATTTGTCACCATAAACAGACTGATATGCATTATCATAACAGTAAAATTAAAACTAGGACAAGTTCCTGGTAATAAGAACACAGTGAGAACACAGAACACAGTATTAATAATTATTTCTTGTTTCATTTCCACTGAATTTCCACTTTTTGATTCGCACTAAATCTTGCACAAAAGAAGGAAAGCACATTGTTAGGTTTAAAAGAAGAGAGTCTGAGTTACGTTTTAGGCCCCCATTCCACTGAGCCCAATTTGCTCATCATAATCATTATTATTATTATTATTATTATTATTATTATTTGCAAATTAGTTGTTAGTATCGGGAGGTAAGTTGAAACATGTTCAAAAATTTTGGCTGCCCCCTCCGGACATTAACTCCTCGAAAACGCCTTGGTATTAATTCTTTATCTCCATTATTAAGTCATTATTAATTTTTAAGCGTATTTATGGACTCATTATTGGTTTTTATCGCCTCCTTATCTGTTCATCAACATTCAGCAGCCAAACATCCCATATTAAATGTAGATGGAAGTAATGACAAAATCAACAAAGTGATATTTTTAAGAAAAACACTGCTGATTAATCACGATTAAATGATATATTACATGTTAAAGTCCGATGCACAATAGAAATGTTTTCATGTAAAATGTAATAACAAAATAACAGAAATAAATAGATTAAAAATATATACACGCATTTAACTGTGCAGTCCAACATAAAGTTACATTAGGGATGTAAATTACTGAAGCAAAAGTAATAATAATAATAATAATTAAGGGAGAAAGTGCAGTCAAAGAAGAAACAATATTGATACAAAAGAAGGATAGGAGAAAGGAAAATTAAAAATAAAGATCCTGAATATAAAGTGGGATTGTGCTGCATGCGTGTGATTTTCTCTTAATCATGTTTATTACAACCTGATCATTTTGATTGATACACATTTTTTTCCCTCACATTTCATACAACATTTCCATAATTTTCTTTCGGTCCTATAAAGCTGCTTTGCGACAATGATACTCGATACTCTTACCAGCCTGAACCCCAGGGGAGACAACACACACACACACACACACACACACACACACAAGCATGATGTCTGAAGATCTCTGTTTATTCTCAGTAAAGAGAGAACATTTAAACATTTGTCCAGGTGCTGTGTCCCGAACATCAAAAGAACCAGTCATTAACATGTCAGTCATAGAGAGACCCGGAGACAGACAGACGAGAGGAAATGCATTTGCATTATCCGTGTAGACAAAAGAGTTCTAGTGGACAAGAGCTGTTTGGATTTATATTCATCTGAACTGATAATGAACTTCCTCTCTCTGTGAATAGACTGTTCATCTATATAGACTGAGCCCTGAACTCCAAACCTCCTTAAGACTTCAGCAGGCCATGTCCAGTCCTTATGGTCTCTTATCAATAGAGTCAATTCAAAACCAGTCTCCCAGACCTCGAAGCCATACATCTCTCTCCACACTTGACTAGGAAAGAGTAAAAGACTTCAATTCTGACTAATCTACCTGTGCTTCAGATATAGCTAGTCAATGTGCCAAGCTTAATTAAATACAATCCATCATTCATGTACAATTTCTCTGTGTTTTTATAATACAGTGTTTATTATGTTACATCAAAAGAACAAAAGTGATTAACATGTAAGTCATAGAGAGAGACATATCAGAAAACCGAGGATCTGGCAACCGCTCCAACAACACTGTGCTAATTTACACTAATATTATAATGTGTAAAACTGACGACTGTTAATCTCTCAGATTTTATTAAATTAAGCAGAATATGTAATCAGATTCACTTTCACCCTTTTTTTGGATGTTTCTTTCTGGAATCCTTTTGTCTTTATGTCAGTCCTTCTGTAGAATTTACATTTATTGTGAATTTCACTTTTAAACCTGTAGAACCTGATGGATCCAATTTGTAGACATTTTTTACTCTCCATTAGATTTATAATTCAGGAATATCTATTTAAATGATCAGCAAGTAATCTGGTTTATACAAGACATGAATATTATTCATACCTTCATCTTCTATACTCCTTATCCTGTGTATGATCTGTGATGAAGAGTGTGTCATTGTGTCGCTTTACAGGTTAAACTGGTGTGATGTCTCAGATGAAGGCTGTGCTGCTCTGACTTCAGCTCTGAGATTAAACCCCTCACACATGAGACAACTGGATCTCTTCGGGAACAAAATAGGATACTCAGGGAAGAAGCTGCTCTCTGCTCTTAAGGCTGATGAACATTACAAACTACAGACACTTGGGTGAGTAATGACCTTTTTGTATTATTGTTGAAAAAATAAAAGACTAATTATATAAGTAACTAATCATTAGTTTGTACATTTCTATTTAGTCCCAATAAATATACGATTAGTAGGTTAGAAGTGTTATCACTGTTTTATTTTTGTCTAACAATAAACGTTTTGTGTTCAGTAAAGTTGATTTTAAATCCATGTGAAGTCAGAAGACAGGGAGTCAGTCAGAGTCTACAAAATGTCACAAATGAGTGCATGAGAGTGATTGTAAATGAACAGCTCGTCTCCTTGTGACACCCTGCTATCTCTGACTTCATACTGCTGCTTTTGTCTGAACAAGATGATCTCTGCTTTTCCCTGTTTCTGGAAGCAAACTTCATTCTTAACTTTTCTGCTACAAATATTGTATTTAAGCCGCCACTTTCCTCACTCTGACACTTCTTCCAGCACCCGACCTCCACACCGTGTCTTCTGTCATTCCTGTAAAATTCACCTCAGCTTGTTCTTAAAGTCTGCACTTAAATATAAATGTAGAACAAGAGCTAAATAACTCAGTAGTGTTGATTATTTAAAAAGCTCCAAAGCCTGTGATTGGATAAGAGCAGTGATGTGATGAGTAAATATCTGCTCATGTTCCTGTTATAACACAGATGTTACTAAGAATGAAGAAATGTTGAATGATTAATTATAAACAGGAGATGATGATGTTTCCCTTGAAGGAGAGATGATTACATGCTGTTGATCATGAAGTACCACATCCAGTTTATGGTTATTAATACACATTTTCCTTTTATATTCAGGCTGTGATAAACATCTTTGTATGTTGAAGACTCCGGTGTTCCTGCGTCTCCATGTTGGTGATAGAGAACATGCTCATAAACACATCATTCATTTAGTTATAACACATTAAACAGACTCAGAGACGTGAGAAGTGTGTGTTCATCGTGCACAGTGAATCACAGACTGAGTGAACACAGACAAGTGGAGTGACACAAGTCATCAAATCTGCCAGTTCCGTTATGAAACATATGAAACATCAGCCTTGTTGTGGTCGCTGCTCGTCCAAACACATTCATGGACCAAAATTAACTGTTGTATGACGCAGGTTTGATGGGTCATGTGATTATTCTGTGTTTTTGATTAGTGTTTTTTTTTTTTTTATTATTATATCTTTTTTCTCATGCATGCTTTTTTTATTGCTGTTTTGTTGGCTTTACAATTAAAACAACATTATATTTAAGTTCTTTCAGTGTCCATAATTTAATCAAATACATAAACAAAAAATGTTATACATGTGATTATTTCTGTTTAAAATTACGTAAAAAATTTAACAAACTTTGTAGCAATACAGTATGTTTGTAACAGTTCTTTAAGATGTTTTATGTTTAAAAACAAAAGATTGTTGCAATACACTTAAAAAATATTTATTAGTTAAATGTAATTTACTTTGCGGACATTTTCTATGTTAAAATATCACATTAGATGTAACGCCACAATCTCTTTTAACAGACAGTAAAGTTGACAGGAGAGTTGTGGTTCTGTGTGGTTCATATCACTACAGCTTGTTTATCCACTTTGCGTGTGGACGTGGGTCTGTTGGGGCTAGCAGGAGGGGTTAGCACCTCTGTGTTCTCTTCTCCCAGGTTCACAGGTTCTGGAACACGTTTGCAGTGGCTGGAGTGGATCCACTTCACACTTTCTGCTACCTTCACTGCTGTCCGTGTCACTAGGAGCTCCTGGAACGGTCCCGATCACCTCCTGGCCTTCCGGTTCTTTCTCCTGAGGTCCTTCACCACCATCCAGTCTCCTGGTTTCAGGTCATGTGACTTTCCCTCTGCCGGTTGTGACAAGACCTCCTTCACTTGTCCTGTACTCGAGATAAAACCTGTGTGTGTGTGATCTGAGGTGTTTGGGGGGTTCTTGTGCTTGGTCTTTTCACTTTTTCTAAAGAGTCAATTTTGTGAAATCGTTATCTTTCAGGTGAATTATGAAAGGAAACAAAAAGGAACAAGCGAACAGAGTAAAATTATTTATTTGTTTTTAATTAACTTTTAACAGATGGTTTATTTTTATATTGTATTATGTTTAAAGAAAAATTGTAAAGTATTGTCTGTAAGTGTGTCTCTCTGGTGGGCGGTAAACAAAGTAATTAATGTGTTTACTTGTGTGTGTGTCACATACGCTTTTTAAACACCTAGAACGTCAGTTATGAGACGACTTTTAATGGCCCTTTCATATGTGGCCTTTGACCTCAAGCTTTCTCACTCATTGTCTATACCGCTATATCCTCTATACAATGTCGCAGGGGGCCAATCCATCGCAGGGCACACATACACTTACTACAGGCATTTTTGCGAATGGCATATAATTAATGTAAATGTTTAAACAAAGAAAGCAAGCAAATAAGAAACATCCTTTATAAATACAAATGACATTTGATTTTGCTGCTTATCCTGGTTACAGGATCCTCATGATAAATGTTCCTCCTTGTCCTTCACACAGTATACTGGATTTTATCTCCACAACTGGCAAAGTACATAATACACCAGTTCTATATATATCCATGGTCATCAGTTAATAAGATAAAAATGAATATTTGTACTAATGTGTGAGAGACAGATGGCTGTAAACAGTCCTCGTGATCACCAGGCTGAGCAGCTGGGAGAGGAGATGCTGTGCTGGTCTACTAATGGGACAGTGAAGGGGACGCTTGTCCTCCAGACCGGACTGTCTCACATAATACCTTAAAAAAGAAACAGTATGTAAAAGGTTAGAAGTCATCACTCAGTGACCCTTATAATCATATTCTCATAAATTAATCATTATCATGATGGTGATTGTTATCATGAACTGAGAGTTAAAACAAGAAGCAGAGTGACGTCTGGTGGTTTGTGGAAATTCCAACAGCTGTAAACTCAAGTGGGATTTTATATTACATGTGAGAAATTATAGGATATAGGATGTAGTATGTTGTATGTTCAGTATGTACCTTCATGACATCAAGGCATCGATTCTACACGTCTCTGGAACTGAGCTGCAACTTAAACAAACATCATTTTACAAAACATCGGCTGTTTTAATGGTGACAGAGACACTGCTTAAGACGTCCATCCAAAATCTCCAACACAAGAAGAACTGCTGATTTGACAGCATATGATTTAGATTATTTTTATACTCATGTCCTCATTACAGTCATCCTGTAAGACAGCACTCCTATAAGAATAGCAAAGTTTGATTATAGAATAAAGATAAACAGTTAGAATAACTCTGTATTGAATGGGAGGGACAAATGCAGCCAACTACATCAACTACAACTACATCTTTACATTTAATGCGTCACCTTTCTGTAAGTGCACTTATTTTGTGATGAATGTGAATTGTGTTAACTGTGATGTTTCTGATAATCAGATTATTAAAATACTGCAGTAAATGGACGATCATTTGGATCAGTCCAACTCTTTTGGAGAAGGATTGGATCTCATTGGTTATCTGGTGATCTAAATCTGATACTAGTAGCTCATTTGTTTGTCTCGGCTTGTACACCGTCTTATAAAACCCAGTCGTCCACAACAGACTCTCTCACCAGAACTCTTCTTTAAGTTCTGTAATAATGGAGGTGTTCACACAGGGGTTGTGCTGCATGCAGGTCAGGAGCAAGTGGCACCGCTGGTACAGGAGGACAGCCTGAGACGGGCTCAAGGGAGACTCTGACTGTTTCAACAGAACAACATAGACATGGATCAACTCTAGTATTTAATCTACTTTTCCCAAAGGAATCACATTCTCATGGATTTGATATCAATTATTATGGATTTACCAGAAATGACAGAACCAGAACCACACGCTGGGCCTGATAAACCATAAACAGGAGCTAAACACAGACAGAGCACAACTTAGTGAATCTTACCATCTACTGAAGAGCTCGTTTTGATTCTAAAGAGATTTACAAAGAAAGGGTGGGATTTAAGTGTTTGAAAAACCCAGGAGAGTCAGAAAGTGTCCTACATTCTTCATAAGACTCACCTTAAAAAAACTAAACAAACAAATAAAAGTCTATAAATCTGCATCACTGGACGAATTTTGTAGTGAAGTTATGCAGCCAGGTCCATAAATATTGGGACAGCGACATACATTAATTTGTTTGCGATCACATCTTGAGTGTTTCATTTTAAATCCATTGTCCTGGTGTACAGAGACAAACTGACCAACATGGAGTCGCTGTCCAAATACTTATGGACCTGAATATATACAATAACATCATTATAAATGAGGAGTGTGTAAATGTGTGAGAGCACTACTGACTTTTTTCTATGTCTAATGCCAGAGAGTGGGAATCTACTGCACCGTAAGGTTTTAGAAATGAAATATTGTATAGTTTGTGTTATTACTGTTACTTATGTTTTATATTGCTAGTCACTGGTTATGTCCAGACACAGATGATTCATTCTTATTGAAACTATATCCAGTACAGCAATAACACAAACAAGACAGATAAGAGTGTTGTGTCTTACCTCTGTGTGAGATGTAGAATTGCAGTTGTAAGGCTTTAGCTCAGGATCACACACACCAAAGCCAAGAGCAAGTCTGCAGTCACGCTTCCCCTGCAACACATTAAAGGCTCCTGATACAGTAACATACTGTATAAATATACACTACAGTCACAGGCTCCAGTCATATCTGAGTTTACTCACTGCTTGGACGTTAGTGCGCTAAAGCGAGCAGCTCCTTTCTCCGTCTCACCGAGCATCAGGCTTATGGTCTGAAGCACTAACGTGGAAAGCCTGGAGACCGACACACAGTGTTGTAGTGAATCAGTGAGGTGGTGATGGTGTTCTGTTCCAGTCAAGGTGAGTCAGAGGTTAAAAGTGGAACAATCGCTACAAAAAAGTTGTGTCTCACTTCATATAACGCCTAAATACTACAAAGATGATGTTCACGTAATTTTGACCTAAAAGTAAATAAAAAGTGAAATAAAGAAACATCATGTCTAACTGTAGCACTAACGCTATAAATAGTTCAATAGTCGCCTCTTATCATTTAGTAGAAGAGATTACAGAGCATGGAGAGGACTTACTGTATGGACCTGAGGGGATTATTGAGTCACACACAGTGTCTGACTTCATCTAATCTAATTCAGCCTCCTGAGTTCTACTGGAAGAGTCTAACAGTGTTAATGGTGTTGAATGGTGTGTTTGGTTTGATCAGGTGACTCAGACTTACAGTAGCCTGTCTGCAGTGTGTAATCTGTCCTGAGAGAGCTGCAGGCTTACAGTCAGCGTTTTCACCAGGAACAGATAGAGCTCAGGTGTAGGGCTGCAACTAACGATTATTTTGATAATCGATTAGTTGGGCGATTATTTTTCCCCCTTCGATTAATCGGATAAAACCTAGCGCTTCTTTAATTTAATGTTTTACTTATAACTATTAAAAAAACATAAATCAGGGTATTATTTATGTATAAAAATAAACTTTTAAAAATGCAAAAGCCACATATAGAGTTTAATGATCTTTAATTTTGAAATGTATATATATAATGTTCAAAAAATACACTGACATATTCAGTTGTTAAGATATAAACAGCTCAAATAATGTAATTTTGTATAATAAAATGATGTGTACATAAATAAAACCACAGTAAATTTTTTTTTTTACAAGTTAACTTTGTAGTGGACTATAAAAAATACTGTAGAAATGCAAAAAGCTGATAGTCACAAATGAACTGTTATTTGCATTCGCTGAAAACCACAACAATCACTAAATGTAATATTCTACTGTTATTCGCACCGTGTAAATTAAGCTAATCTAAAGTAGCGCCATTTAACTAATCACTATTGCACTTAAACTATACAACTTTTACATGATGAAGATACAGTTTTTACTGACCCTGCTGACGTTTCGCCATCCGTAACACCAACATGTTTTCTTTTTAAGTGTTCGTGCATGACATGCCATGAAAGCTCGGTCTTAGAGGCGTTTAATGTAAATCACTCCCATACCTTGGATATGGCATGCCATATGCGCGCTTTTTCCTGCCGGCGCTTCTGTAACCTCCATTGCGCGAGCGGCTGTGTATCTGTGTGTATCTGTGTGTATTTGTGCATCTTGTGGTCGCGCTCCTCAGTGACGTGAGCAGCCCAACTAATCGATAACGGCATTCGTTGACAACGAATTTCATTATCGATAATTATCGATTTTATCGATTAGTTGTTGCAGCCCTACTCAGGTGACACACACACACACACACACACACATTAAACATAAATATAAAGAGTAAGTACATTTTATCAAGCTTTAAAAAAGTTTCATCGAGTATCATGAGTCACGCATGCACTTTTTGTTTTGAACACCATGTTTTTTCTCTCGCGTGCGTGTGTGTAAACGTCTCCCCTGCTCGGTCTTAGTGCTCGTCTCTCACTCGAATAATAACCGTGTGTGCATGTAAAGCATCGTTAATTTTGTGTGTGTGTGGGGGGGGGGTCGTTCCTTTCACACACGCATATATTATAACACACGTGTGCGCAATGTGAAGCAAAAACAAGTCACATTAGAAAGGTTCGATCCATTTTCTCTCTCTCTCTCTCAGCCTTCACTGACTCTGTGTGTGTGTGTGTGTGTGTGTCACTGTATATAATATTAACTATTGCTTCTAATATTAATTAATAATAAATATAATTTTATTGTTAAAAAATTATGCATCTCTCCTAATTAGACACTGTGTGTGTGTGTGTGTGTGTGTGTGTAAGTAAGTAAGTAGATAAGAGAGGGGGAAGGGGGCATGAAGTCATTCCTCCTATTCTTCTCGTCTTACTTTAGTTTTATATACACAGCGTGTACACACACACACACACATACACACCCACGGCGAGTACGCGCTTGCACACACACACACACACACACATATACACAGCGTGGGGAAACCCTTCTCTGTGGGGAACGAATAGTTGAGTTTTCATTATAAACATGCTGTAAAGCAGTAGTTATTCGATCTCTCTCACATTGACTCAGATACAACAGCAATGACTGATACAGTAAATCAGTGGATACAGCATGTTCTCAGAAAATCAGTGCAGTGGTAAATGCTGGGGCGATGCGCAACGGAAAGTAGCCTTGGCCCAGGAAACCCTTGGCCGATATTTTCCCCACAGCTTTCCGTTCATCCTTGTGCCATTTTGGTGACAGAGATGGCACTTTCATTTCTGCCCACTCGGTTGCACAATCTAAAAATTCTGTCCAAAATGCAGCATAGACATATCTCAACACACCATCTGCATCATGGCATTTTTCATTCAAGCTGTACTTTAAGGGCTAGTTAAGAATCAACTCATCTTTGAATTGACAAATCATTTCCTCTAACAGATGATGGGTTTCAGAAAGCAGCTCATAGTCTGCGTTGCCAAGTGAACGGATATTACGCTCAACATGATCTACTAATACAGGAGTGGAGGTAGACAAGGCAACATTAATGACGTCTTCTGTAGATGAAAGAATTGGAACAGTGTCATCTAGAGGGCTTGCAGATGATATACATCTTCTATGCCACCTACGATCACCTCTGAATCATAAGATAGAGAAGTAAGATCAATGACACCAACAACAGATAAATGGGCACTGGAGGTCTCATGGTTACACTGTTCAACTGTACCAGATGGTTTGCTTTGTGGATTATTTACACCAAGAGGCTTTTCTAGGTGTTGATCATGATTAATGCACTGTGTTGTCTTCTGCTGCTCTCCTAGAGAACCACTATGTCTGTCCTTTTTATTGTCCACTTCTGTCTCAGATGTGTCTATGTGCCACATTGTATGTAAAAAAAGTGTAAAATACCTAATTTTGAGAGTGTGTACAGCTCACCAACAGTAACGCTGTCTTCAAGTTCTGATTCCTTAAAGTCATAAATACTATGAGTGAATTCTTCCCATTTTCCTTTTTTTTTGACTTACCATGTGGAAAAAAATATTTCCTTGGCATGAGACATAAGATCTTTCTTGGTTGAGTCCTTGGATATATCAAGAATTCTGGTTCCCCCACCACAGCGTTTTCTGACTTGCTCTCCCTCATGAATCCCCCCAACTTGATTTTTCTTGAAGACTTGGTAGCATTTCTTTTCTTGCTTCCTTTTTTCGTTGGCCTACTTTCCTCTGTAGTTTCCTCATCAAGGCTTGTTTTTGTTGTCCTCATTTTCTTTCGCAGTTTTCCAAGAAGGGACATCTTCGAGCAGTTCTCTTCTTTTCGTTTTTGTTTGTCCAGACAGTACCGCCTTGTAGCAATCCTGTCTCCATACAGTGGTATGTAGCGTGCAAGGCGTTTCATCTAGTTCTCTGACAACTGAAGTATCAATCTGTAAATTAAAAACTTAGCAAAGTTAGTTTTAATGGAATGTGTGAGTTTGTTTTTAAGTATACTTTACAATGTTTATAATAATGGCTTTTGCTATTTTTTTTCTACAATTACATTTCACAATTTTACCAAAAAAAGAAGCCTATGTAAGATGAGATACCTTACAAATTTACATGAAAGTAAACCAAAAGGAAAAGTAAAACATAAAATTTCATATTCTTTAGCAAAATAAATAAATAAATAAATGTTAAATGAATTGTAAAACTAAACACAGCCCTTGTTAAATTGTATTGTATCTCTAATACTGACAGTATGTACACTATGTATTTATCTAAATTTGAGTCTTGAGAACCTTATTACTGAGAACACAGGCAGTGCCGATATCAATGTCTAGGACAGTTGATTGATTCTTTGTAGTGGATTATGTAATTGTACGTACAAAATACAATAATAATTAATAATGTTTTTAATACATAATACTTTGGGACTATTTTTGTCACAAAATTACCCTGTCCTGTTGCATTTGGTCAATATGTTTTTCAGGAACACCCCTCTTACGAAGAAAATCCCACAGACCAGCATCCTCATTAGTATGTTGCTGATGCGGAGCTAGAGCTGTCATTTCCTCCAATTTCAGTTGCAGTGAACACACTGGAAAAAGGATAACCATTACAGTTACACCTGTAAGGGTCCTCCACTAGAGGTCACTGTTTTTAGTTTGTAGTTTTTGTTGGCCGACTCAGTTTCCCAGCAGGCACCTCGGTCAGGTGATGCAGTGCACACCTGAACCGAGGTAGCCATCAACCAATCTATAAATAGCTGTTTAGACTGGGAAACTGGGTCGAGCATTTTTGGGTTTTACCACTGTCACATGTGTGGGCTTTTTGTTCTGTTTAGTTATATGTTTAGTTTGTGTTTTGATTTTAGTTGTGTTGACTTGGGCTCTTTTACCGGCAATGTCTCTGTGTATGTTTTGTGTGTCTGTGTTAGTGGAGCTGATTCAGTCCTGTCCTCCTGTGTTCTTGTGGTTAGCTAGAGCAGGTAAGTAGTTAGGTGTGTGTGTGGCTAGGAGCGTGCTTAGCTAAGATCTAGATTGTGTTACAGTAACTAGCATGCTTCTAGCCATAACCCCTTTGTGTCTCTAGCTATCCTGTGTTTCCTCTCCCCCGAGTTGCCCAGTGTGCCTAGTCTTTAGGTGTCCCCTAGCCTAGCCTTTGATGTGTCCTCAGCCTAGCCTTTGATGTTTCCTGAACCTAGCCTTTGATGTGTCCTGAGCCTAGCCTTTGATGTGTCCTCAGCCTAGCCTTTGATGTGTCCTGAGCCTAGCCTTTGCTGGTCCCCTAGCTTAGCCTTTGAAGGTCCCCTAGCCTAGCCTATGATGGTCCCCTAGCCTAGCCTATGATGGTCCCCTAGCCTAGCCTATGATGGTCCCCTAGCCTAGCCTATGATGGTCCCCTAGCCTAGCCTTTGATGGTCCCCTAGCCTAGCCTTTGAGGGTCCCCTAGTCTAGCCACTGGGTATCCCTTGTCTGTGTTTCCTCTCCCCCTAGCGTCCCAGTGTGCCTAGGTTTAGAGTGCGGTCCCTCCGGGCTTCGGAGTAACGACTAGCTTGTGAGTGCTGCCTCGCTTAGCCTTGGAGGGCTGCCTCGCCTAGCCACTGGGTAGTCTTTGTCTGTGTTTCTGTGCCCCTATTCCCTAGTGTGTTTAAGCCAGTAGGTAAGTATAGCTTAGTGCATGTTGGGGCTGAAGACATGCTTAGCTAGGTGTATGTGTAGCTAACTGCCATGGTTAAGCAATGCTTAACCATGTTTAGCTAGAAGCCATGCCTAGCTGATTGCCATGTCTTTAGCCCTTGTCCTGTCCCTCTCTTGGTCTCTCGTCTCGTCTCTAGTGCTTCCTGTGTCTCTAGTGCTTCCTGTGTCTCTAGTGCTTCCTGTGTCTCTAGTGTCTCCCGCGTCTCTCGTGTCTCCCGTGTCACTAGTGTCTCCCGTTCTCCCTAGTGTTTCGTTTCAGCTCCACACCTTGTTTATGTCCTGTTGTGTTTGTCCCCCTGTTATGTGTCTCGCCGCAGGGCGTGTTATGTTATGGGTCTCGCCGCAGGGCGTGTTATGTTATGTGTCTTGCCCTGTCTGTGTCTTACCAGAGAGCCCCTGTCAGCACAAAGTTAAGTATCGTTTAAGTTTGTTTGTTTCTTTGTTTGTATCTTTATTTATATTTTGTTTAATTATTATTAAAAAGACTCTTTTTTTGATTACACCACCCCTCTGCCTCTATGCCTGCTCCTTCCGCCCACGGCGTTCAACACCTGCCAATACACCCAGATCGTGACAGAATGCTCGACCCACCAAGGCATAGCAGAGGGGGCTGGGACTAAAGCGGCAGCCTCACGTGGAGGCCACAGCTGCAGCACCCTTCAGGCCTCACGTGGAGGCCACAGCTGCAGCACCCTTCAGGCCTCACGTGGAGGCCACAGCTGCAGCACCCTTCAGGCCTCACGTGGAGGCCACAGCTGCAGCACCCTTCAGGCCTCACGTGGAGGCCACAGCTGCAGCACCCTTCAGGCCTCACGTGGAGGCCACAGCTGCAGCACCCTTCAGGCCTCACGTGGAGGCCACAGCTGCAGCACCCTTCAGGCCTCACGTGGAGGCCACAGCTGCAGCACCCTTCAGGCCTCACGTGGAGGCCACAGCTGCAGCACCCTTCAGGCCTCACGTGGAGGCCACCGCTGCAGCACCCTTCAGGCCTCACGGGGAGGCCACCGCTGCAGCACGCTTCGAGCCTCACGGGGAGGCCACCGCTGCAGCACGCTTCGAGCCTCACGGGGAGGCCACCGCTGCAGCACGCTTCGAGCCTCACGGGGAGGCCACCGCTGCAGCACGCTTCGAGCCTCACGGGGAGGCCACCGCTGCAGCACGCTTCGAGCCTCACGGGGAGGCCACCGCTGCAGCACGCTTCGAGCCTCACGGGGAGGCCACCGCTGCAGCACGCTTCGAGCCTCACGGGGAGGCCACCGCTGCAGCACGCTTCGCGCCTCACGGGGAGGTCACCGCTGCAGCACGCTTCGCGCCTCACGGGGAGGTCACCGCTGCAGCAGCCGCCGAGCACCTCGAGGAGGTCCCAGCAACACCAGCAGGCCTCATGTGGAGGCCCCCACCCTCGTCCAGTAGCCCTTATTCAAGGCTCACCGCCTTCGGAGCGACACCCCAGCACAGCGTCCAGCACCCGGCTTCGATGTCGGGCACCCACTGCTGCACGGCGGAGGAAAAGCCAGTACTGCATCGGCCGCCCGGATTGGGGGACAACACAGCACTGTCTTCAGGGGCTCTACTTCTCAGAGCAATACAGTGCTGCCCCCTCCGCCCGGCCTACAACAACGATCCGGTGCTGCCTCCGCCACACAGTTGACTATTGGGAGCTAGCCCGTCGGGGTCGGGTGAAGGGACACCAGGGAAGTGCCCTGGGACCACCAATAGCGCTCCGGAGGAGCGGTTTAAGGGGGGGGGTACTGTAAGGGTCCTCCACTAGAGGTCACTGTTTTTAGTTTGTAGTTTTTGTTGGCCGACTCAGTTTCCCAGCAGGCACCTCGGTCAGGTGATGCAGTGCACACCTGAACCGAGGTAGCCATCAACCAATCTATAAATAGCTGTTTAGACTGGGAAACTGGGTCGAGCATTTTTGGGTTTTACCACTGTCACATGTGTGGGCTTTTTGTTCTGTTTAGTTATATGTTTAGTTTGTGTTTTGATTTTAGTTGTGTTGACTTGGGCTCTTTTACCGGCAATGTCTCTGTGTATGTTTTGTGTGTCTGTGTTAGTGGAGCTGATTCAGTCCTGTCCTCCTGTGTTCTTGTGGTTAGCTAGAGCAGGTAAGTAGTTAGGTGTGTGTGTGGCTAGGAGCGTGCTTAGCTAAGATCTAGATTGTGTTACAGTAACTAGCATGCTTCTAGCCATAACCCCTTTGTGTCTCTAGCTATCCTGTGTTTCCTCTCCCCCGAGTTGCCCAGTGTGCCTAGTCTTTAGGTGTCCCCTAGCCTAGCCTTTGATGTGTCCTCAGCCTAGCCTTTGATGTTTCCTGAACCTAGCCTTTGATGTGTCCTGAGCCTAGCCTTTGATGTGTCCTCAGCCTAGCCTTTGATGTGTCCTGAGCCTAGCCTTTGCTGGTCCCCTAGCTTAGCCTTTGAAGGTCCCCTAGCCTAGCCTATGATGGTCCCCTAGCCTAGCCTATGATGGTCCCCTAGCCTAGCCTATGATGGTCCCCTAGCCTAGCCTATGATGGTCCCCTAGCCTAGCCTTTGATGGTCCCCTAGCCTAGCCTTTGAGGGTCCCCTAGTCTAGCCACTGGGTATCCCTTGTCTGTGTTTCCTCTCCCCCTAGCGTCCCAGTGTGCCTAGGTTTAGAGTGCGGTCCCTCCGGGCTTCGGAGTAACGACTAGCTTGTGAGTGCTGCCTCGCTTAGCCTTGGAGGGCTGCCTCGCCTAGCCACTGGGTAGTCTTTGTCTGTGTTTCTGTGCCCCTATTCCCTAGTGTGTTTAAGCCAGTAGGTAAGTATAGCTTAGTGCATGTTGGGGCTGAAGACATGCTTAGCTAGGTGTATGTGTAGCTAACTGCCATGGTTAAGCAATGCTTAACCATGTTTAGCTAGAAGCCATGCCTAGCTGATTGCCATGTCTTTAGCCCTTGTCCTGTCCCTCTCTTGGTCTCTCGTCTCGTCTCTAGTGCTTCCTGTGTCTCTAGTGCTTCCTGTGTCTCTAGTGCTTCCTGTGTCTCTAGTGTCTCCCGCGTCTCTCGTGTCTCCCGTGTCACTAGTGTCTCCCGTTCTCCCTAGTGTTTCGTTTCAGCTCCACACCTTGTTTATGTCCTGTTGTGTTTGTCCCCCTGTTATGTGTCTCGCCGCAGGGCGTGTTATGTTATGGGTCTCGCCGCAGGGCGTGTTATGTTATGTGTCTTGCCCTGTCTGTGTCTTACCAGAGAGCCCCTGTCAGCACAAAGTTAAGTATCGTTTAAGTTTGTTTGTTTCTTTGTTTGTATCTTTATTTATATTTTGTTT
Source organism: Clarias gariepinus (assembly GCF_024256425.1). Lineage (NCBI taxonomy): Eukaryota > Metazoa > Chordata > Actinopteri > Siluriformes > Clariidae > Clarias > Clarias gariepinus. The sequence goes on from NC_071111.1 coordinate 26,197,637, forward strand.
AATTATTATTAAAAAGACTCTTTTTTTGATTACACCACCCCTCTGCCTCTATGCCTGCTCCTTCCGCCCACGGCGTTCAACACCTGCCAATACACCCAGATCGTGACAACACCAACAATTTTTCCAAAGTAACCATGTGTTAGCTTCCATAACATCCAATAGGTCAAATTATAAAAAAAGCACTATTATGCACATTAAACATTTACAATAAACTAAGCTTACAAAAGAGAAAGAAAGAACAAACAAAACAGCCAAAACAAATACAAACAAATGTAGACACTGATATATGGGGAACATTTGAGCTATGTATTACACTAATGTTTTTAAGGCTTTGCAAATATTTATAGCTTTGGATTGGGTAGTCTATGCAATGCTTACTTGCTCACTTGCTCACTCACTCACTTATCGTCTATACTGCTTTATCCTGTACACAGGGTCGCAGGGCCTGGAGTCTATCCCTGGAGACTTAGGACACAAGGCAGGGTACACCCTGGACAGGTTGCCAATCCATCGCAGGGCACACACTCACACGCTCATTCACATACTATGGGCAATTTGGAGATGCCGGTGTACCTAATCAGCATGTCTTTGGTCTGTGGGCGGAAACTGAAGTACCCAGAGGAAACCCACCAAGCACGGGGGAACATGTAAACTCCATGCACACAGATGCTGAGGCAGGAATCAATCCCAGAACCTGGAGGAGCAATATGACAGTGCTAAGCACTAAGCCCCCCTCCATGTTTTTTTGTTTGGGTTGCCATGTTGCCTGGCAAGTGGTGACAGTTGGTGCTTATTTATAAAGCAATGATAATTTTACAAAGCTCACACCTGTCTGGTGGTGGGAAGTTCAATTGACTCAATTGTTCAGTTTCCAGCTTCAAGTTATTACCCAAAACAGAAGAGGCATACAGTATTCAGAGAAACAACATTTACATGTTTTAATATAATAAGCTATTTAATAAATGTTCTAATAACTATATTAGGTGAGCTGTTTATTCGTCTTTGCATTGGTGAGAAAATATTTAGGTAATAACAGTGCATACAGTCCACAGTGTGTAGAGAAAGGAAGAGCAGGTGGACTTCACCGACACGAGTAGACTCAAGTGGTGCTCACTGCAGAGCCAAATGGGAGGAGCTGGAGCTCTAGCTCCTCCTCGCTAGATCTAGTGGGCGGGGCTTGAGACATCATTGGGCCAGGTAGATTGCCACACAGTTAGAGTCCATTCGAACTAGATGTACCTGTATCGCACGGTAAGAACACTGTACTTTAAAGATAAACTTTACATTGAAATGTTTATAAAATGTATATCTTACATTTATCGCTGTCTCGACATGACTATGGTTGCTATGTTTTCACACCCTTGAACAGAAACATTAATCAGTTTTTTTTTTCGTGTAACTAATGCTAGCATTCTCCCATCTCCCATGCTACATTTTAGCATGTGTAGTGTTTATATATAATCATAGTTTTTTTTTTATTTCAGATTAACCTGTACAGATGCATCAGACAATACCCCTGCTGTCTATCCAGAGATGCACAGTGTGCTGCCAAAAATACCACTGTACCTACTGTAAATCGGTTTACAACCATTTGCATGAGCTCCGGAATCATGTAGCTAATCACATGCGAAATGCAGTTCAAGAAGAAGGTATAAGTGTCGTGAATAATTTTAATTGTAGTACTGTGCGTGTGAGAAACACATCATGCTTGTTGAACCTTTAAGTTTTGCATTGTCATTTCTTCCTAGCATTTAAATCTTAAATATATTGTTCATTTAATATGTTCTCCTGTTGTGAAACTTTTGGGAATTTTGAATTTCACATACTTACGTTTTTCTGTATTACATTACTTAATTTCAATCATTATAAATATTAATAACATGTATATAAATACTCTTTATGTGGCAATCAGCCTGCAAGGGCTGGTGTAGAGTCTGTCAGGCATTTGTTCCAGCTGAGTAGTTGCATGTTTAGCTAATAGTTTTTAAATCAGGGCTTTATTTGGTAGAATTTCATGTGTTCTGCTTGGACAGAACAAAACCTTCACCTACACTGGCCTTGGTGTTTGGTGGCAGTGTGGTAAAAAATATATAAAAAAAGATCTTAATGTTGTTGGATCTTAATGTTGTTGTGCAGGTAGATCGCTGCACAGTTAGAGTCCATTCGAACTAGATGTACCTGTATCGCACGGTAATGTTTCACCACAAAACCTCAGCATAGGCAATGCATTGTATTAAACATGTAAATGAAACAATTGTGCTAATTTTATTCTTTCTATGTTTTAGATTTTGTCATCATCAAGTGTGGTCTAAAGTGCAGGCAATCACCACATTTTCACTGCTGTTACTGTACATCAACAGTAATTAGGCGTGACAGTCTTATTACACATTTTAAAATGTGTAAAAATTTTGATCTGGACAACCACCATTCCTAGCATCAGCAGCACGACCACCATCTCCAGCATCAGCACCTCTATCCCCAGCATCAGCAGCACCATTACCATCCCCAGCAGCAGTACCTCCATCCCCAGCATCAGCAGCACCATTACCATCCCCAGCAGCAGTACCTCCATCCCCAGCATCAGCAGCACCATTACCATCCCCAGCAGCAGTACCTCCATCCCCAGCATCAGCGGCAGCACCTCCATCCCCAGCATCATTGGCACCATCACCATCCCCAGCAGCAGCACCTCCATCCCCAGCATCAGCAGCACCTTCATCCCCAGCATCAGCGGCAGCACCTCCATCCCCAGCATCAGTGGCACCACCTCCATCAGCAGCACCAGGACCACCTCCAGCATCGTCAGCAAAAAGAGTACGCGTCCGGCAGCAAGTCAGGGTGACTTGCACACACTGGCATTAAAATAAATCAAAGGAACTTGCTGGTTCATATCAACCGAAGACATAGGCAAAGGGTAGACGTTATTACAGCAAAGCAGCATCTATCATGCTAATGCATTGATGCCAAAAATGGCATCTTTGCTGTTGATAAGTCATTTTTTAAGCCATGCTCTCCTATACATGTTCAAAAAAAGACATGGGGTGCAAGCCAAAAAATAACCTGTGAATTGGATGAATGCAACACAAATGCTGAATTTGCAGTGAGGAGTGGAATTGTTCCTTATGAGTGCATTCATCTTAAGTCATTGCTCTTCTGTCCCCACTCAGACACAACACCCATCATTTTAGATGAGGAGGTACTGACAGAAATTGTTGCTTGTAGGTTTTTTGGGGATGCAAGGAAACAGAGCTGCTTAAACCAACGAAAGGCAGCTACTGATGCAGGTGTTCCACTTTCTGTTGAGGTGACTGTTGGAGGACCTCCATCCAAAAAGTTCATTTCAGTATATGAGCCAAAAGTGTCATACCACAGCAGACTGGGTAGGGTAATAGCAGCATATGATTCAAAAAAGAAGTCCTGGCACTGTCCCTGTGCCAAAGCAAGACAGTCAGGTTTTCATAAATCAGTCGCAAAATGGCATCTTTTTAGTACTGACTGACATCTGTTCATGACTGCAGTAAGTGACATCAGGCCAGATCCAGCTGTGAATAATCAAGAGACAGATTGTGCATCCAAGGCAAAGCCAGGTGAAGATGAAGGACACGCATATCCTCCTGATGATGCAGGCCTTCGAAGGATGGTTCACTATTTAATGGAAAAAAAAGCTCTTCCTGCCCAACTACCCCAGCATTTGGTCACTGGTTCCAAATCTTTGCTGGATTTTCCAAGGTGGTTGATACCAAAAGAAACATCATGCATGGACTGTGCAGGGGAACTTACTGAAGCACTGCTCATAACAGCAGATGCCAAACTTATTACTTATACTGGTGTTGTAAATGGTGTCAAAATATATAATCCGTATCATCTTAGCAAAACCAATTTAAGTTTGATTGACTGATGATTGAAAGCAACCAATAACAATATTGTAATTTTTCTTTTCCTTGCATTTTTAAGGCTTTTCTACATACTGCAAGGCATGTCCTGACTGTGGGCTGATGTACAGATATCAAGAATGGAATGATGTGTAATGATGGAATGACGACCATATTCTCATCTCCCTTCATCTGTGTATTGTACTACGCGAATCACTTCAGGTAAGAACACATTTACTGTTTTACTGTTCTTACTTTTTGAATGTGTGCCCTACTATGTTTTATACTTTCTTAGACTCACCATTCTGTAAGCCGCGCAATTGAAGTCCTTGAGCAAACAGAAAATAAGACCTTCCCTAAAAAAGCCACAATACTCCATGCCTACATGCACTTTGAAGCCATGACCTCACACAACTACTTGTATTCTTGTTACAAGTGTGGATACTATCCACCAGTGGTGGTCATGGACCTTCACAGAAAGGGTGTATTCAATATGCCTGGTAAGTAACAGAACAAACAGTTTTTGATGAATAAAAGAAAAATGACAATTGTTTTTTAATACCTTGCTTAAATCTGCAGTAAGTGACATGGAGGCTCCACCAGCACACTTTGATGGCACTGTCGATATCAAGCTATTTTGGGACTCTGTGATGTCTGAAATCGTTTGCAGTGGCTTACTTCCCTGTAAGTAAGCCACTTACTTACTTGTGTCTGTTCACTTAAAATATAGGGCTTGTCTGTTCCACCACAAGAATACAGTGATAGTATTGTGATGTAGACTTTGCATGTTAATATTATTGTTTAATCACAATTGTGAACTATAGCAGGATTCTTAATTGAAGTAAATTTAAGCTGCTTGTTTTTTTTTTATATATATATATATTTATTTCCAAGGTGGCCGAAAGAACCCTTTTGTGGTTGTTCCATGTTATAACAACTAGGCTCCTTGGATTGGACCAAAAACTAGAAGGGATGACATAGTTTTTAACACAGAACATGAAAAGTTTCATGCACCAAGACAGGCTACAGAAATGGCAGATCTACAAATGACAGAGGAGAGGCTCCAAGATGCACTAATTAATCTCAAGGTAATGACTTGTTACACTGATTATTAATTCACTGTGTTTGCATTAAGCTAAATATTATTTCTTGTTAAAATAATAGGTGGACATGGTTAGAAAACTGTGTAAGCAATGTGGCCTGGACTCAAAAGGCTCAAAAATGGACCTTATCCTAAGATTGCGGGATGAAATGAAGAACAGGTCATCTTATGACAAGATCTTTGAGAAGGTCTGGGGAGCTTCTGGTAAGCTGCATCTTTCACTGTACAATTAGATCTGTAGTTGCATCTGTTTACTCCACAGTGATAACAAGTTGTTGTTTTTTTCTGCCAGGAGAATGTAATGTTTGTAGGTCAAGCATACAAGGTCATCTGTAGCAGTTATTAAACATTGTTTATGTACATTAATATTACATCAATTATGCGTTTTCCATAGGTGGTTGGGCAGTTGTTATGTACAGTGGTGTACTCCATGAAATTTAATTTAAGAGCAGAGAGTCCCAGAGACTATGCTGACATTTTGCTTAGGTAGAAGCACTTTCCAAACATAGCCATATAGGATTTTGCAAGAGGACTGGCAACACATACTAACTTGAGGGAGCCTGAAAAATTGCTATTTAGTCCACATGAGGGGCGGCTGGCTGAAGCAACCACAGAGAATGTGCAGCTGGCTGGTGAGGGAAAGCTAAAAGTCAATTTACCTTGGCTCAAAACAAAGAAAACAGGTACAGACGTTAACTGCCACCCAACCACCGGGTCATCTGACCACTACACGCTGTATGATATTTTCCATGAGAGGAATACAAAGGATACTAGAGATGCCCTTCGGAGGATTGGACTTGTCCCAGAACTGGCTGGCTGGGTTAACAGCCAGTGTGCAGAACAATTATTTGCAGACATGAGGAAGAACAATTATTTTTTTAATTACCTCACACCCTCTCAGCACATCTTAATGATACGGACCATGCTACACCACTACAACACAAAATGCAATATTAAAACTAAAGCCAGCATCCAGAAAGTAGTGGGCAAAGATGTTCAACTGCAGTTGGATCACAACGGTCAGATAGTACTGGGTAAATAAAGGAATCTATTTATTTTGTCAGTTGTTTAACATTGAGTGCTCATCTGTATTATCTTCTAATCGGTACTGTTGCGGTTTTGTTATCTTTGTTTACTACAGCCACAGCTGCACAGATACCAGATGAAGCAGTGGAAAGAGTACAATCCAGTGAGTGACAGAAAACTAGGTCTAAGTAAAAAAGCAATAATACATCTAAATTAAACAGTATGGATATTTTTTATCTTGTGGAATTTATCTCATTTTGACGTCCAAACTAGGTCCACTATTTGGACGTCCAACCATGACCACGTCATTTTGACGTTCAACATTTAACCTAATCTGCCTTATTTTTTTTGGATGTCATTTGGACGTCTATGGCAGTGGCAGTAAATGTGTTTTACAAAATAGAGCCTATCATCATATGATTATACATATGAATACAGATTATTTATAAACAAACAAGATTTATTATCTGTATGACTATTTATTTTTTTGGTAGATCATATATATATATTTTTTACATTTTCCTGTTTCCCTAACAGTTTTTATTTTATTTAAAGTATCTCATAATCAAGTTATTAAAATTTTTATTTTATATTGTATTGTGGCGTAGGCGGGGCGGCGGCTGACGACCATCATGCATTGCGGGAGGGTTTCTGTGTGTTCACCATGTTGGGGAAGTTTGTTTGCGCTAGTGGCTTCGGCCATGTTTGCCCCATTAGGGTGTGTGTGACCTGCTGAATGTTCTCTGGTACATGCTTAGGCTGAATTAGGTGTAGGTTTTGGGTGAATGTGTTGCTCATGCTATAGAGTGCTGTATGTAAATAAAGTACTCCTAGCCGTTAGCATTGGGTAGCAAGCAACCTCACTCGTTCTCCAAAATTCTTACTGTGGTAAAGCATTGCAGTATTAAATAAATAAAATAAATAAAATAAACAAATATATATATAAATCATGGTGGCCTATCCACCTTATTCCTATCTTACGACAGACTGTAATTGGAAGTCCAAAAATGACATGGAAAAGACGTCACTACGACGTCACGTAGCGCAGTGGGATAAGCATTTACTTCCATTATGGTTGAACCTGCACTGACATTAACATCCACTTGGTAGCGCTTGATAGCGTCTCAAGCCCCGCCCACTAGATCTAGCGAGGGGGAGGTGGAGCTCGAGCTCCTCCCATTTGGCTCTGCAGCGAGCACCCTCTCGATTTGTCTGCAATTATTAGAGTTTTAAATAGTAGTGTTTTTGTATTTATTATATTTTTAATCATACTTGTTAGTTTAGTCAGTGTGTCACAGGCTCACAGCCCCACTTACAGAAGTTTTCATTATTTTCTTCTTCTACACCCAGGCAAGTTATCAATTGTAAACAAAGCATTAATGTATTAATAGGTAAAATAAAATGCATCTGATTATAACGGTATGGCTGTTTGTTTATATATTTATTTATTTTGGCATGTACATTCTAATGAATTTTAATCAAGAGCTTGATTTTACAGTCACACAATGTCGGACCTGTCACATCCACAAGAGGGCGCTGGTGTGTCTGCAGTCCCGATGCGCGCGCCTGTTCTGTTGTAGACAACACTAATTTGTAATAATAACAATACTGTTAATAGTTTGTTCACCGTTCAAAAGTGTTTTTGATGTGTTTGCTTATTTCCGATAATATATCTGTGTGAGCAGGGGCGTAGCAAGCTTTTTAAAAGTGTGGGGGATGAATGTTGTTTATTTGTTAACAATAAAAATGATGAATACAATGTCAAAAGGGTACAAAAGGTATTAACATACAAGATATAAAAAGCTTTTAATTTAAATGAGTGATAGTGATACTAGAGTGATACTAAAAACACACTTAGAACAAACTTGCTAGACTTGCTAAAGATTTAGAATCAGAAATGCTTTAATAATCTCAGGAAAAAATTATTTTGTTACTCCAAATATACAGACAACATTTCATACAAACAACATACTGTATATTCAGAAGAAAAATATAAACAACTATGTACATATATAAATGCAACCAACAACAACAACAACTGACCAAATAACATATGACCAACTATATCTCTACACTGAAAAAAATAACTTGTAAGATTTACTTAATAAAATCCTCGTAACAATTTGCACACATAGATTTTAAGTAAATTTTATTGCTCCAATATTAAGTAAAACTCACCCGTAATTGTCAGGTAAAATCTACTTAACAATTAAATTAACAATTAAAAAAATTAAGTAAAAGTTACATAATTATATTTAATGCACAAGTTAGATTTATTTAAAATAATCTAGTAAAGTTAATTTATTGTTGTATCAGCAGGAACCTTGATTTTATGAAATTATTAAGTAAATCTTACTATCATTTTGTTTTATAAGATTTTCCCTTACTTGGTTTTATTAATTTATATTACTCCCTATAATAATGTACACATTGCTAATTTATGTTTTGCAAAGAAACTTAAGTAATTATTTCATCTATATCTTTCATAAATCACACAACTAAAATATAATTAAACAGTTTATTCACCAACATTACCAAATATTTTTGACATTCACAGTCTAGATACAGGTTGTCTTTTTAATAAATGTGCATTCAGATAAATTTTGCATCCATAGAAACATCTGCACAGCACCAGGGCCGGAAATACTTGTTTTAAACAAAATTGTGTAAAATAATAATAATAAATTAATTAATTAATAAAATACAGCATTCATTTAGAAATAAAATACAGCAGAAAATACATTAAACAAACTGTAAAACTTAATAGCCCTCTGTAGCAGTAAAGTTGCAACATTCAAATCAGCACTCTGGACTAGTGCACTTAAAAGTATGCCATTGAAACTTAACGCATTAAAACATTTTAAGCTGAACATGTAAACACTGAACATGTAAAGACAAGTAGTCAAGCCATATCAAATGCTTTAAGATGATAACTTTATCTTTAAAGCTTGCACTTTTGGTGATAGCTTGATCCCACCAAGTTCTAAAAGAACTTTCTGAAATAGCTCAAATGTGTAGCGCAGTGCTCGGGGGTCTGCAAGGTTTATGGCAAAAATTATTCCCATAAGCAGTGCACATGCCTTTGCAGTATTGCCACATTCTTGCAAAATTTCCTTTCCTTCAAGGATTATGGATACACCAACCGGTTCCTCCCCTTCAACAGCACGGACAACAAGGATTTTAAGAATGTGCAAACTGGCATCACTTCGTCTGTCCTCCTGCATAAAATTTACAAGTAAATAAAAAAAATATATATTATTTCGAGAAACAAAAAAATCTGAATTGCTTCAATCACCTGTGATGACTTCATTATCACAGAGAAAAAATAATAATAACAATAATTGATAATAAAAAATGACCATCACTTCATATACTTCAGATTGTTAAACTTGGGTTAAATTGCTTTAGCAATAATCTTGCATCAGTAAAACATTCTAAAACATGGCATGAGATGGCCACACTCCATATAGATTACTCTGCACCTTTACAGTGTCAGGAAATCCTATGATGAATGCTGAGTTTGTATTTAAAGGGTTAGTACAAACATGAAAATTCTTTCAATTATTACTCAGATTTATGCATTCATTTGCATTTGGTATATGCTTCTGTCCAATGCAACAAACACTATATTCAAGGTACAAGTTTTTATTTATAACTTGTAATTTACAATTACTTGCTTTTCCTGGGAATCAAACCCATGACCTTGGTAGCACCATGCTCTACTGTTTGAGCTAGATAAACTGTAGATGGTCATCACTAAGCAGGAAATGTCCACCCCATCATCTAACTTTATCTTGTAGTGAATTTAACATTTTAAATTGTATAATTAATAAGAAAACAATGCTTTACCAGGCAATCATCAGAGATCCTCTTCAGATTCACGTCTCAGCTCTACGCTTTGTTTCTGTGAAAATATTTACATTGTATCATTACATAATCTTTTATTAGTACAACTACATTTAGCCAATTTTTCATCTTTTGTAAGTTTGCCTTTATCCAAAGAAAATTACAAAAGAGAAAGGCATCAGGCATGTCAAGCAGTGCTACTAACACAAACACATGTTTCTGACATTGTTAGAAAAATACAAGATAGAACAGTGAGGGATTAAGGAAAAAGTGAGAAGCAAGAATCATGTGTGGAAAGATGAAGCATGCAAGGTCACAGGATGACTCTACTTCTTTTTCTTGTCTGCAATGCGATTTGGACAAATTAGAGCTTCTGTCAATACTGTATAAACATATGTACAGGTTCATTACAGTTGAAATTTAACTTGTAACTTATTATCAAAATTCGGATTAAAAAAAAAAAAACATTTATTGCTAGTGCTCTTTTACCATTTAATGCTTTAACACACCTGACTCAGTTTGTTCAGAAAGGACATCTCACTAGCGGACCTTTCTCTGAACACGCCGTTTTCACGAGAGGTGGGGGTAAGAAACACGCATCTCGTTCTATTAATCCGCGCGCTCGGTTCGTTATTATTTTATTTATTTATTTTTTAATTTTTACCACAGGACCCCTGGGGGGCTCCGTAGGTTCAGGTTTTTACACGAAAAACGGTGTTTTGTGAATCTCCACACTATTAAAAACTGAAATATTGCTAATTGTACGTCCTGAGATTAAGATGAACATTAATTGGGGGTCATGAAAGTGAGAATCACATCCAAAACAGAAAGGTAAACTTACCTCGAACACGCCAAACTCCAGCTCCAGCCACGCCGTGCTGTACCTCCGTGATGATCCCCAACCGACTGATCCACAGCGCGGGTACAGCGTCTCCAAACACGCATGCGCGGTTTAATTTGAAATTTTAACTAAACTTAAAAAGTAAAATTTACTTAATATTATTAGGTTTATGTGCAGTGATTATAAAACATGTAAATGTTACAAGTAAATACATAATAATATTTAACTCTTTCCACTCAGTTAATTTATTACACGAATTAAATGTGTAGGTATTTAAACTTTTACTTAGAAAATTCTAGTTCTCCTTGAAATGTATTTTTACAATGTAAAAATTATGATGGTTAATTTAATACATTTTACCACACCAAAAAATCATTTTTTTCAGTGTAATTTAAAAGAACCAAAAGTGCTCTTTCTGCTCTCCTTACAAGAGACAAACTGCTCAGCAAACTTTTTTCTGTTTACCCTGTCCAGCTTGTGAGGCGAGTTTGGGTCATTGTGCTGCGTAGCCATGTTTTCAGCCTCCGGAGGCTGCTGAAACTCCTTTCTGACAACTAGGAGGAGTCAGGCAACTGTTTCGACTTCGTCAAAGAGACCACGGACCTCTGGGGTCATTCCTTGAAGAACTGCAACAACTTCAGTACTAGACTGGAAGCTGTACTTCATTCTGAACAATGCAAGCTAACCTTTGAGAATGTCTGGGTTGATTTCTGGGTACTGTTGGACAACAACATGCATTTTTCCAGTTAATAGAACTTGTTCCAGGTGCCTTAACATTTGCATTCCTTCCTGCTCAAATCTTTCTATAAACTGCTTGTCAGCAACATCCAAAACTTTGTAGAATTCAGTCCTGTAGTAGTCAGAAGGGGACACATGTACATGTGCAGGAGCACTACCTGTGAAGCGCTAAGGTGGGATACAGACACGAGGAGCGGCAATAGGAGTGAGATGGAGTGTTTCACACATACTTGTTGCCTTCGTGTAATAAGCCTGAAAACTCTGAGTTTCTCTTTTTGCTGAAACTTTCCTTAACACAGGCAACAGCTGAAAGCATCCCATCTATGGTCTGAATTGTGCTCTGGAGGGACATATTCAAAACCTCCAACTCCCCTGTGATCTCCAAAGCACACAGAAGACCAAAGACTACATTTCCCTGCTGGAATGTGTCATAAAGCCCCTGTGCCTTAGTAGCCGCATCAAACTGACTCACTGCCATTTCAGCCAAAGCCTTGATTATGCACTCGTACTGGTTTAGCACAGTGGGGATGGCACTAGTGCCAACAGTCCACCTTGTTGGACACAGAGGTCTTATAGTGTGACATGGACACTCACCCCCCTCAGACCTTGCAATTCCCTTAAATATGTTCTTCAGTTTTAAAAGTATAATAATATAAATAATAGTATAAATAATTTAACAATTTACTGTTTTTAAACATTAAAAATAATATACACATTAAAATAATATTCTTCAATAGCCAACAGGTATGCAAACTGACATTATTTCTCACTTTTTTTCTCCTCAACAGATCCAATCAAACACAACAGGCAGGTCAGCTAATGAACAAACAATGCTCAAAATATCAAAATCAATTGCACTGGCAATAAACCCATAAATACATTGCTTAACATTGTCAATTTGTCCCTCCTCATCAATTTCCTGCCTTCTTCATCACAGTTACTTTATGCATTAATGCCACACACATAACCGAATTTAGCTAAGTTAGCTACTGAACACTATCCCAATTAGCAATTGCCATTAGTCTAAAAAACTAAATATAATACAGAAAACATTCGACATGTCAACAAAACATAAACAGAACATCTTCCCAAACATATATCAAGCTTATTTAAAAACCTCAAAAGCATAAACATTCAAAGTAGCTGGAAAACGGAGATGTAAATAATCATAACAACCATAAGTTCCCGCCTCCTCTGCACGAGCTGACCGATAAATCTAACACACCAAGAGAGGCGGGACTTAAGGCAGAACAGCCAATCATCAGCCGGTGTCATGTTTGAGAGGGAGGGGAGAGGAGAGCTGAAGCGAGCGGAAACACAGAGCGGCCAGGGAAACGGAGGAGCCAAGGCCGAGGTGTTTGTTTAAAACTGCGGGAAAACTGTAGAAAAAGTCTGGGTGTTGAACCCTCTCACCGGGAAAAGTGTGGGTGTTAAAACACCCACATCCCCCACGGGTGCGACACCCCTGGGTACAATAGAACATTGGAGGCCATCTTCAACCAGATACCACAATGACAACCATCAGGAATAGATAACCCTCTAAAATTGTCAATAGGACAACAAGAAAACTGATCAAAAAGCTAATCTACAGCAACATTTAAGGAGCTCAAGCAATATTCCTGTCTGAGTTAGGTTAGATGGAAGCCCTTTCTCATTTACATTTCACAGAGACAAACAAAATCACCCCAAACCATGCAACAGAATGTCTTATGGTTTGATGAGACCAAGTTATAACTGGTTTGGCATTATTCTATTGCCCTTCTTATTTTTAGCTTGGACCGGGGTTCTAGTGAAGGAGGAAATCAAAGGAAATCATCTATAGGTCCAAATACCAATCTACTTTGGCACATAACGTTCAGGTCTTCAAGTATGTTTTTATTATACATAAAAAAAATAAAAAAAAACAGTTAGATAAACTATGAATTACGTGATCAGGGTAAGGCGGACATACCAGTAATAACAACCACAACAACAACAACAACAACAACAACAATAATAATAATAATAATAATAATAAAACATGAACTGCAGCTGTAATGCATCGTTAAACAACAGTATTAAATATATAAACATAGCTGAAAGAACTGAACAATTAATCATGCAATTCATTTAGGAAAAAAAGTTAAATATTAAAAAAAACTATAAATTCCATGTCTAGCCCTATAATAATACAAAATGTTTATAACAGTTTCTTTGTTTCACCCTTGTGTTAAAGGTCTTTTGCTGGCATCGACAGGAAAAAGTTTCAACAACTTAAACTTTGACAACATTGAATAATGTTTATATGAATAACTCAATCTGTAAAGAAGCTGCATTAGGAATAACTTAAACGAAAGCTAAAGCTGCATTAGAAGTAAACACCATACAGAGGAGTGTAAATGCTAGTCAGAGATAGATTAAGCTAGTCAAAGGTGGGTTAAAGCTAAACTGAAATAAAGAAATGCTAGTCAAAGGTGAGTAAACGCTTATCAGAGGTGTGATAATGCTATTCAGAGGAAGAGTATACACTAGTCAGAAGTGAGTAAACATTAGAGGTGAGAAAATGCTAGTGAGAGGTGAGTAAATGCTAGTCTGAGTTTGGTAAACAATAGTCAGAAAAGGCTAATGCTAGTCAGAAGAAGGTACTAGAACACTAGAGGTGGCTTAGGAGACTTAAACATCACTTATGTGAATTTACTCCAAAGGAAAAAAAAAAAAAACTGACTGTTGTACATACTGGTTACTTTATTTATTTTTATTATTTTTCTCATTTTAATTTGGTAACCAATTGACTATATTAAAGAGTGAAAAAAGGAAGGAATCTTATTTTAGATTGTTGTTATCACAGCTACATGCGTGGGTGTGTAAACTATTTATAATTAGTGCATATTTAAAGTGCATTGATTAAACTAACCTGTGCTGCAAAGGAGTGTCTGTGGTTTCATTCTTTTTTCTTTCTCATAAAGTTTACAGGTGTGTTTTGCATCGTGTGTAACTGCTTTCCATCGATAACAACACTGAAAAATATGAAATCAACAGGATTCTGCTGAAACTCAAACAATTCTTTTTTGTGAAATCTTTTCATTTTTTATTTTTACATGGTGTGTGTGTGTGTGAGAGGGAAAAAGAGAGAGAGAGAGAGCGAATAGCTGCACATGTGCCTTAAGAATGCACTCAAATAAATGATTAACTCTGGGTTTGAATCAAAGCGGCTATTAAACACTCATGGATGTGTAAAGAGGACAGCGTATCAAATCAGACATGCAATAAGATGTGCAGTAGGGGTGTTTTTGGAATGTGCAACAGACTGTCATATGCGCACACACACGCACGCACACACACATTTAAAATGTGTGGTGTCACTATGGTGCTACGGAGAGAACAACTGTCAGTGTTGGCAGAATGCTCCACCATACCACACACACACACACACACACACACACACACGCACACACATGAAAGTCAGAACCCAACCAGTTCAGCATCACAGGCCTGCATTGATACAGAAAGAGATGCAGACATTCACTTTAGTCCAGTCTCCACCCTGAGCAGTCTGCTGTCTAAGAAGGAGTGGCCCGAAGAGGGAGGGGTGAAAGTGTGAAAGGGAGGGAGGGAGAGAGAGAGGGAGAGAGAAAGAGAGCAGGAGCGCTCCGCAGTAGCAGGGACCGAATCAGACGGTGCAGGAGCCAAAGTAGAGTGAGACGTGGCGACAGAGGAGTCTAACGCAGCCCATACATCAAGTGGTGCACAAAGAACTGAGGACTGAGAACAAACAAAAACAAATA
The DNA here is from genome assembly GCF_024256425.1 of Clarias gariepinus. Classification (NCBI taxonomy): domain Eukaryota; kingdom Metazoa; phylum Chordata; class Actinopteri; order Siluriformes; family Clariidae; genus Clarias; species Clarias gariepinus. The sequence goes on from NC_071111.1 coordinate 26,212,826, forward strand.
GATTAGATATTACTATAAAGAAAAAAAGAAGAAGAAGTGCAGTGTATGGGACCGTTCTGTTCTGGGACAGAGAGAAAAAACCAAGAAGGAACAATAAGACGTGTTTTCCAGAAGGACCATTGGAATCCTGCACTTTTACACAATCCATCTCTTTCTTTCTCTTTCTCACACACACAAACACAGTCCTAGAGCAGGAGATATCTATCTGTATTCGTCCCTGCAGCTCTAAAAGCGAGTGTGTGTGTGTGAGTGAGAGAGCCTGTCGTTCCCCTGGAGTCTACGGGACCATGGCACCTGTCAGAGACGCAGCAGCTCTTGGCTGAAGACACACACATGCACTCACACTTAACACACACTCTGAGAGATTAGGAGTACAAAGGTAAGAGAGGAGTTCAAACCTAGTGCAATGATGTTCAATTAATCTGGGACATGAACACATTGACCATGTGGATGTGTTAGAGCGAAAGAGGGATAGAGTGAGAAGTGTGTGTACAAGTCAGTGTGTGTGGGGAAATATAGCATGCAGTAAATCTGGGATCTCTGTCCAGTTGTTTTGTCTGAATTGTTTACTCTCATCTGCCAGGCTGAAATATCGACTTTTCTAATGCGGCGAAAGGAAAGGGAAAAAAAAGAACGAAAAATCATTCACATGTCCATGCAAAAAGCAAAAGGCTGTCATCATCAACATTTGATGAGATTTGGCTTTTTTTTCATCCTGAAGCATAAATGATTACTGATATGTGGAGCTGCATTCCCAGAGCCATGAGTTCCTCCTAGCAGAGCCGTAGTTAAAAAGTTTTCTACAGCAACACCTCTAGTTTTGGCTGTGAACTCAAACTAAAGGCTTGTACATTTTTTTTTTGATGCAATGTTTCTATAGTAATAAAACCCAGTTATAGTAAATATTTACTTGCTTTTACATCGTGTGCTCCGGAACAGATGTGAATTAGTGCGTTTTATATTAGGCAGGATTGATTTCTACATTGCCCAGGTGCAATTGGTTCACCTCCCCACTCCCCTGCTGGTCTAGCGTAACATTTTTTGTACTCCGCTCTCCCGTACACTTGCGTATTCACACTCTCCGATACAGCGGGTGGCAATATGTACCTACTTGGTTTGTGAGCCGACATTTAACACTAAACGATTAAACGAGAAAAACATGTGCTTTCCTACTTTATCAGCATAAAGGAGGCCAAAGGATGAGACTGGCACGTGTTACATGCACACAGAGATATTGGAGGAGACAGATGGCATTAATGGCATCATGTATAAACAGCGATCTCCTTCCATGCTCAGGTATGATTGGCTTCCATATCTGATTCGATCCAATGCCGGAGTGTGCTGTACTGAGCCCGAGACCACTTTTTCAAAGCGGATTCGGGTACGGTTCCTGAGCCTGGAACGATTGTGTTCTCACTGATCCAAATGAAACAGACTTTGGGGTTATGTGTTGTCTGAAATTATCCCAGGGCTCTAACGTGAAACCAGCCTAAATTTGACCCATTATACTGATATATTTGACACTTCGGCACTACTGTGTACCAGGAATGGACTCCCCTTGGGTGTTTTCACATTAAGCACGATTTATTCATACAGTACAATGCCTGGGTACGATTGTTCTCCACTCGCCTCACACATGCTGGCAAGCTTTTATATTCGTAATTTTGTTTTAAACCTGAGTACACTTGTGTATTTACACTCCAACACAGCAGGTGGCAGTATGCACCTAGTTGCTTTGCAAGCCACAAAAAAAAACACAAAGAGGAGAAGAGTACAAGGAAGTCATCCTTCGCACTGCGCCTAACATTATTACATAACAGTGACCCTCTCATGAGCCTTCCTACTTCATCAGCTATGGTGGTGGACTGTAGTAGTTGAGCTGTGCACACAGAGTAGACAGATAGCACTGATGGCATCACATACGAAACAGTAGTCCACTTCCTCTTTCAGAGACTGTATACTGCCATCTAATGTGCTGGAGAGTGTTGATACGCAAGTGGTTAAGTCACTGGACTAGTGATTGGAAGTTCCCAGGTTCAAATCCCAAAACCAAGTTGCCACTGTTGGGCCCTTGAGCACGGCCCTCAACTACTCAGAAGTATAATGAGACAACAATGTAAGCCACTCTTATCATTTCTTTTCATAGCACAGACAAGTGCTCTTGTTTGCACATTTGCACGTGCACTTTATGTTGTCTATAAAAATGTTACTTAGCTAGTTAGTTATTGTTAATTTATGTTGTAATTTATGTAAGGTCTCTCTGTCCTGTCTCTGCTAGCCAGTTAACTAGGCCTCTTGGTTAGCTAGTTTAGTGTCTCTGTTAATTTATGTTGTAAATTTATGTTGCATGTAGCACCTTGGTCCTGGAGGAACGTTGTTTCGTTTCACTGTGTACTAACTGTATATGGTTGTAATGACAATAAAGCCTACTTGAACTTGAACTTGAACAAAAAACATGAAATTGATCTGGGTTGACTTCCCATCTACTACAGATGTGGCTGGTAGATTAAAAAAAAAAAGAAAGAAGCTGGACTATTTCTTTAACACACACACACTCTAACACAGAGGTCTTTGGCTGGAACACTATGACTTTGTCCTCTCAGTTTCTTCACTTAAAAAACATGACATTCTTTGACTGACTATAAACACAGCTGACTGTGTGCGCTTAATTAGTATTGCGCAGGCTGGATAGCATGAACCGGGTGATGGTGCACGCCCGGATGTGTGTTTAAGTCTGTGCCTGTGTGTTTGGAGGCGTGTTTATGGGCTGGGTGTGCTCCTGACTCGATGATACTTTCTGGAATCATTAAGCTCTTTTTACTCATCATTAGTGTTAATTATTGTTTGGAGTGCTTTATAATAAGCGCTAATTGATATAAAGACGGCCTTACGTTTGAAGACGGTTCATTAAGGATGACATAATAGCTGCAGAAGTTCTTGTTTTGTGTGTGTGTGTGTGTGTGTGTGTTAGAGCTAAGCATCACCCTTGTACTTTTTCCTTTTATCTTCACAGCAGGGCCATTGCCAAGGTCATCACTTTGTTCTCACAAAATCAGTGCAGTGCTTAAGGAGATTAATAGAAGTCGTCAGGCTGGTGGACACTATATGTATGTGTGTGTGTGTGTGTGTGTGTGTGTGTGTGTGTGTTTTCTGCATTGAGCTACAGTTCGTGGTTAAAAACGGTCACTCTGAGCTTTTGGAACAGAGATTGCTGGTACAGCTGCAAAGCACATGATGGACACAAACACACACACACACACACACACACACACACACACACACACACACGCACATGGAGGAACAAATCAAGTGGTTTTTACAGCTGACTGAAAGAGGAAGGAGACAGGGGGTTAACACACTTTTTTTTTCCAGGGAAAAGTAAAAAAGCTCAAAACTCTCACATCAGGTAAGAAGAAACTGAAAGCTGCTCCCAGTCAGGAGAGAATACAGGACATGGACACGGACAGTAGCCTGGGTCAGAGTAACACAATGAACACACACACACACTCATGACCACAGAGTGTAAGACTATGAACAGGAAAACCGTAAATAGTTTATTTCCTTAAATTGTTTCACGATAAAGTGTTTAAAATCTCTAAAACTCTAAAACTCTCTCTCTCTTTCTCTCTCTCTCTCTCTCTCTCTCACACACACACACACACACACACACACACATTTAAGACAGCATTCCTTCACGTGTAAAACAAAACCCTGTGTACATCATTTTAATCAAGTTAAATTAAAAGTCCAAATAGTAAAATCTGGTTTTTTTCTATGAAGCACACCTAAAGTGTGTGTGTGTATAGGTACAGTACACACACACACATATTCTAATCATCTCCATCATCCTCGTAATCATCCTGTCTTTCTTTTCTATTCAGTCTTTCTCTAATGCTTACTTGCACCACAAACCCCCTTCATGTCTCTGTCTCCAGGATAACATTCACCCTCCCCTCCTGATACTCTGCCTCCCAATGGGGCTCAGCGCTGGGAATAAACACTTGTAAAACAACCATAAAGCGCTACAGTGTCCTTCAGCATTGTACAGAGACAGAGGAAGAGACGAAGAGTGAGAGTAAATCTTATCATCTGAAATAGATGAAGCAGTTTAGGACAAAAAGAGGAAAAATAATCAGTGATGCTGACCTTCTGACTTCACTTATCACTCAGTAATAAAGCTTCTGCTGGTCTGTTTGCTCAGAACAGTTTAGTTTCCAAGCAGCAACATTAAACCACTGTCTTGTATTTTTGTCTAATTCTTGGACTAACACATTTCTGAATGCAATCCCAATCATGTAAACACTCGGGAGTGTGAGACTGGGAGGTGAAGACTTAGTGAGTGAAGTCTGGACCTATTAGAAGCTGGAGACGTTCTCCTGTCAGGACCGAGCAGAACCTCACTGATTCCTGTACAAGATTGGAAAAGATAATCAAAACTACTGTAGGGATGTTAATCTTTAATCATTGTTTGATTACTGCTAATAAATTAACCAATTAAAATTGTACTCATCTATAGCATTAGTGTACCATAATAATGCTCCTTAGCTCCCATATTTATTAATCTCTACACTACAAGAGAGTGACCTTGTATTTTGTAAAGCTAATTAAAGCTTCATCAAAACTACAAAACCAGTCCACAGTGAATAACCAGGAGACAGTAGAGGTGAGTATCTTTATTCCTGAGTGTGGGATGAGTGGAGTTGTATTTGCACTGAGCAGCTGGATGTACAGAATGAGGCTGAAGTGCAGAGCCCTGCTGAGGGTCTGAGGCTGATACTCGCTCAGGTAAATCGAGTCGTCGGTGAGCAGCACGTGCAGAAACACCTTGTCGAGTTCCTCAGAAACCACGACACACGACTCGTAGTAGTGAATCCGCTCGTGCACGTCCCGGTGAGAGTGTCTCTTCAGAAACGTCTCCAGTTTGCTGTTGTTCCGACAGAGAGAGAAGTGTCCGAGATGGGACTGGACATGGAGTCCACCTGAGTCAGTCTGCTCCACACTGCCTTCCATCATCTGCTCTCACACACATCAGCTCATTTACTGTGTGTGTTTCTCACACACTCCACACACACACAGCTCTGATCTGAAAGGCTCCACACTGTAGTACAGAGAGGTTCAGACTGAAAACAGTCCCTCAGGGAAGTGCTGCTCAGAACTCAGGGGAAACACACATTCACACAGATATATTATCGGAAATAAGCAAACACATCAAAAACACTTCTAAACGGTGAACAAATTATTAACATTATTGTTATTATTACAAATAAGTGTTTTTTGTCTACAACAGAACAGGTACGCGCACCAGCGCCCTCTTGTGGATGTAACAGGTCCGACATTGTGTGACTGTAAAATCAAGCTCTTGATTAAAATTCATTAATATGTGGAAAATGTGCTCATGATGCCAAACCTTCTCATTTAGAGCTGCATTAAAAAAAATGGTGAAGAAAATAAGCCTATAAGGAATAAAGGTGTGGAGATGAATAAGAATTAAATGATTCTGATGGAAGAAATCTTGAGTTGAAGCAGACTGGATAGCAGATAGTGAGATTATAAATCCCTTCTATGTGTGCTATATGGTCAAAATGCTTTTTACACCATCAGAATAATTCTCCAATTTTCTTTCTACTCAGGCTACACAGGTGCTTGTTTAGTCACTTGTTATTTCAAGACTGGACTACAGCAACTCACTCCTGACGGGTCTGCCCCTGTCCACCCATCATCCTCTGCACCTGATCCAGAATGCAGCTCCACATTTTGTTTTCAATCTTCCTAACTTCTCCTACACCACCCAGCTTCTGCACTGGCTTTCTGTAGCTGCCTGCATCAATTTCGATATCCTGATGCTTGCCTACGAAGCTAAAAATGGCCTACAGTTACCTCTCAGCTCTAATCACACCGCGCACTAAACTATGTTCCCTCAGATCCTCCAGCACTGCTCACTCAGAAATTAAGGAAAACATACATTTAGACTGTTTTCTGTTCTGGCACCTAAGTGGTGGAATGAACTTCCTTTATATATTATAAGATATAAAAATTTATCTGTTTCTCCAAAATAAAAAGAAGAAAAAAAACACCCTATCCCAACAGTGTTTGACTGATGGTACTTAGTTAGTAACCCATTGTAAAGATCGATCCAATAACCAATATCCAATGTGTCGCTCTGCACAATGTGATGGTCAGTTCATGTGTCAAAATGATTCTTCATGCTCCCAGAACCACTCTTTCACAGTTTTCACATTATTTGTACTAGTAAGAAAAAAAAGCCCTATTATACCTTTAACTCCTGATGAAAAAAAAAGCTGTTAAAACACGGGCTAAGATAGTTTAAGCGGTTAACCCAGTTAATTTGTTAAAAATATTTTTTGAGATTCTGTAATTGACTTAAATATGAAAGTAATTGAGTTAAATACTACAGTCTATAATGTACATTAGTAGCAGATGAATATCTACTTAATTTGTAAGGGACCACCACTAGAGGTCACTGTTTTGTTTGTGTAGTTTTGGTTTGCAGACTAAGTTTCCCAGAAGGCACCTCGGTCACGTGATGCGGGTGCTCACCTGAACCAAGGTAGCTTATTAGATCTTCTATAAATAGCTGTTTATTTTGGGCAACTGGGTCGATCATTGTTTGTATTCACTGTCTCTGATGTGGGCATTTTGGTTTGTATTTTGTTTTACTAACCCTTGTTTTACTCTGTAAGCGGTGTGCAAGTCCCAAGGCTCTAGTGTAGAGATCATAAGTGTGATCGCTGTGTTTTAGTGTGTGTGGAGCTGATTCTGTATCGTGAAGTGTTGTGTTAGTGTCAAGTTTTGTGAGTATTGTTTGTGTGCCTAATGTGTTATTCCTGTATGTTTAGCTATGGCAGTGGTTCTCAAACATTTTCTGTCATTCCCCACCTAAGGGGGTGGGCGAATTTTCAAGCCCCACTTGTCAACAAAATGATAACGAAAACGGCCAAGTGTACAATTTATTGAAATAAAAATTTCTAAACCAATAAGATCAAATAACGGCAAGTTCAAAACAGATAAAATACAAGTGCAAATTGAAAAAAAAAGAGCTTTCTTTCAAAGAAGTCGAGTGGCTTATTAACATGACTGGGGTGTGTTGTCTCTAAGTGTCTTCCTACTTTGTTGGGTCTCTCCTCACACACCGGTCTCTCCTCTGCCCTCACCATCACCACCATGAATCCAAGCGCAACATATAGGCTTCATTATAGACTTTTTGGTTGATTAGGCTGATGATGCTGAATCACCTGCTTTTTTGTGGTCCATGTAACAAATGTATCCATTGACGTTATTATGCTAACTACATACAGTACGCTACTGACCCAGAGTTATGCTCTAAAATGCCCCCCCCCCCCTCCCTGCCACGGATTGCCTCCCCACACACATAATCTTTTTCAAATAATATATTAGAACATAAATTCATAGGTTTATGGTTTACAAATTATAACGAACAAATTTAATTATAAAATGAGCAATATAAAAATGTTGTATAGGGAAAAATATATATAAATTATATATATTTTTTCATATACAACATGTATATTTTTATATTGCTTATTTTATAATAAAAATCGTTTCCTATAATTTTTCACCACAAACAATATTTATTTAGTGTAATTTGTGATAAATAATTTGTTATTTGTACATTGACAAACCCCTGCAAAATAAATGTGCCATAAAAGAATCATTTTGGGGGATTTGTATTAATCGTCTCGACGGCTGTCACGCGCCTAGGGTTAATTATAATAGTAATAATATATCTGATAATAATAAACCTTTGAATGTCCTAATATAATAATTGATAGAGATTACGTGTGTATGTGTTGGGGGGCGAATAACACCTGTTTGTGACGGCGGTAAAGTTAGTTTTATATTCGCATCTCCGAATTTAATAGCTGCGTAAATAAACCCGTGAATAAAATACCCAAATATATTTCCTCTCTACATTGTCTTTCAGCTACATCCGCCTTAAATTATACATGTTTAAAAGCATAAACACCATTATTCTCTACGGCGCAACGAATGATTTAGGGATCATCACAAAATGCAGCACACCAACAAAACAAAAAGCGTAGAACGATATTGATCTTCCCTTCTGTTCAGCGCCTGAAGGATCAAAAAGCAACTTTGTTGCCACACTGGAAACTAGAAATGCCAGACTAGTACTGCCTGAAAAAATACAGAAACATCAGCATACACATTGGAATAAATGAAATGACATATATAATACCGAACGTTTCCTTATATATTGTTCCTCTGCAATTAACATGCCGACGTTAAACCGTTATTGTTGCACTATGGTTCCACTTTTTCTCTGATGTTATTTTAATTTACTTGTATTAATGATCCATTTCTTTGCGTGTGATTGTTTAGTATCGAGTGTCCGATGTTTATTGTCAATAAAGAAAAGCATGAATTAGAATATGTACTTTCCTATTATTTTCCACTAATTCCCTCCCGTTCATTGCGCCCCACCTGTCATGTCTGTATTCCCCACTAGTGGGGCGCGCCCCACACTTTGAGAACCACTGAGCTATGGGGTATGGTTAGCTAGGTGTCGGTTTAGATATTTGGACGTTTAGCCCCTAGCCTTTTCCATGATGTTCTCTCTGGTCTCGTCCTGTCTGTGGTCTTGTCTTGTCTTGTTTCAGCTCCATGCCTAGTTTGTTTGTGCGCTCTTAGCCTCTGGTTGCGCTCTTAACCTCTTATTTAAAGCTACAGAGCCTATATTATGTGTGTAAAGCTAAAGAGCCTATGTAACGCTATGGAGCCTATGTTATGGTTGTAACCCTACAGAGCATAGGGTATGTAAGCTCTGTCTTTAGTTGGAGTTCTTGATTTGTTTGATTAGTTTCTTTTATTTAATGTGTTGATTAGTGACTGTTTTGGGGGTAAATAAAGACTTTTTTTTATTATTATTTTAAATACCACCATCCCCCTCTGCGCCTATGCCTACCTGTAAGACCACAGCAACAACAGCCTAGTACCCCTAGATCATGACATTTCTTCGGTAATTTCTCTAAATTATAGCAGTAACAAAATATAATACATTTTCTATAACTGCAGTGCACAGACATTAAAGCCAGTTTCAAATCACAGGTTTATATTCATAAACTTTCTGATACATTAGCAATAGTGCCATCATACCCATGGACTTTTAAAGCAGGTGCTCAGCATTAACGTTTGTGTGTGAGTGAATCTATGTCTTAGAAATGTCTATGTACTGAACAGAAATGTCCTTTTTTTTATATGACATTTTACATTGCAGCAGAAGAGCTGCAGCTCCTGCTTTACATGTACAAAAATAGTTCAATTTCACTACACGCAAGAGACACTACTTGGCCCAGAGCTACACTGCTCATCAAAGTCAGGCCACATTATAACACACAAAGAACCATCTACACACTGAGGCACAAAATGATCTTGATCAAAGTCTATGGTCTATGTACAGTAGGTCTAAGCAATATGTCCTTACTCCTACACTTTCCATCAGTGAAAAGAGACCAGAGGTGGGACCAAGTCATTGTTTGGCAAGTCACAAGTAAGTCTCAATTCATTGCCCTCAAGTCCCGAGTCAAGTCCCGAGTCAAGACAGGCAAGTCCCGAGTCAAGTCCCAAGTCAAAGCCAACAAGTCTCAAGTCAAGTCCAAAGTCCTAAGGTTTGACTTTCGAGTCTTTTCAAGTCTTTTTAGCAGAAAAATCAAATGTATACAGATTATGTATGGTTGTAAGATCTGTATTTATTGAACAAATTTTTTTTATGAAAGAACATTGCTCAGATACATAAAAATACAAATGTTAGTAAATGCTAGTAGCAATGTAAAATGGTAGCACATATTCTTAATGAAGTAGGCTACTTCATACAAACAATAACGTTGTTTTCTTCACATAACATTAAAGAACTTTGCTCCCTACCTTGATACACTCACGTAGGCTACCTCATACAAACAATCCGGTGCTGTGTCGAAGTTGGTTCCCCAATCAGGATGCGTTTTTTTAGCCCCACCCCCGTGAAAAGGGCACAGGGAACGCGCATTTAGGAGAAGGCTCGCCCGCGGAGGGTTATGCGCGGACCACTGAGGTTCTACAGAGCGCGGTAAAGAATAAAAAGGACAGTTAGTGTTTTTTAATCCCTGACGAACTCTAGCCATCAGGATGTGTTTCCCTTGTTATCTTGGACATATTTAGAATGATGAACCTCGGCTGAGTCACTTGTAGGCTGTAAACATGTCAGTATTTAGTCTGATATTTCATATCAAATATGCCTTTTCAGCAAAACCATAATGCCAAAATAGAGACCCGTCAGATACAGTCTCAAGACATTAATAATAATAGTAATAATAATTATTATATATAAATTAATAATAATAATAATTAATTAATAATATAATTAGCATTTTATCCATGTGATGTCAATTCACTAGGTCACATTATTTGAATAAACCCAAACTGCATATGAAAGAATGGGTAGTGTATACCAGTGATTAAATGTAAACAATACAACGCATGTACTGACATGTTTACAGCCTACAAGTGACTCAGCCGAGGTTCATCATTCTAAATATGTCCAAGATAACAAGGGAAACACATCCTGATGGCTAGAGTTCGTCAGGGGATTAAAAAACGCTCACAATTTCCTTTTTGGCCTTTACTGCGTTCCGTAGAAGCTCAGTGGTCCGCGCATATAGACAATTTTTTATAGCCAAACGAAACTACCTTCGGTATCATTTCGCGAACTGGCGCGTGCACGTTGTTGTCACGTGTTGGACGCTGTCGAATCAAAAGAATCTACGGTACTTTGATTGGATGTCGTGCCGAATGCGCGCATGCGCTCTGTCACACACACGCGCACAGACACATAAACAGAGATAAAGCGGACCGTGTTAACATACTTTTTATCTTTGGGCTTTTTATGGGAAGTAGCAAGTCTTTACAAGTCAATAGGCGCAAGTCCAAGTGAAAGTCCGAGTTATTTATGTTAAAGTCCAAGTCGAGTTGCAAGTCTTTTTATATTTTGTCAAGTCGAGTCTAAAGTCATCAAATTCATGACTCGAGTCTGACTCGAGTCCAAGTCACATGACTCGAGTCCACACGTCTGAAAGAGACCACTAGACCCATCTCTGGGCAGATATTGTGTGATTGGCTGTCAGTAGAGATTGGCGAGTGGACCAAATAGGAGTGTTGTGTTCTTCAGGGCACCCCTTTGGGAAAAAAACACAAGGTTTCCTTTTCAGCGAGTTCCATGTTTAATAGTGAAAGTAAAAAGCCACACACACAATGTGACAAAAACTCACAGGATTGGGACTAAACAGCCATGTGCACTTTGGAGCAATGGAAATGGTTTGGTTTATTTAGTCCAGGTTGACCATATTTAAGAGCGATGGGCACTTCAAGGTAAAAGGTGAAGCAGATGAAGCCATGCAGTCATCATGCGTAATGCCCACTGTTCAAGCCTTTAAAGGCAGTGTTATGATCTGGGGTTGTTTTAGTTTGTCAGGTCTAGGCTCAGCAATGTTATGTGGCAATAAAATGAAGTCAGCTGAATATCTGAATGTACTAAATGACCAGGTTATCTCATCCAGTGCCAATGTACTTGAGTACCGTAATGGTCATAGTATTTGTGCACATAGATTCCACTATATTTCTTCAAATTGCTCACAATTGATAGAAAGTCAAAAATGTCCTAAAAATGTCCAATTTTAGATATGCCCTTACAATTAATGTTTTATTGCTGATTAGGCACTTGCATGACAAAAAAGGTGCAGTCAAAAATAAAGTTCCTAATATTTTAATCTCTATGGTGATTTAACTGATTTGTGTATTGCGTCTTACAACGTCGTCTGTCTCGTTGGCGATTTTACATGGTGCAATTTTCAATCTAGGTGACGCACATTAATGCTATTTTAATTTGAAATGGTATGGTAACCAAACAGTTTCTTTCTGAAGACGGAAAAAGCAGAAGAAGACAAGCAAGGTCAATCTCAAGGCAGTTCTGCTATACATAATACATGATTTATTGCTATAGTATTAGTACTTGTTTTAATAATCGCAATGATGCCCGTGATCACAGACAGACTTGTGTCACATATGAGTAGGGTTGCTAAGGTTGTAGAATAGAGAGGTGTATAGGCTAAATGTCTGTGCTAGGTAGTGGTACATACTGTACAGTTGCAGAATTAAAGAGTTAACTTAAATGTGCGTGTCTTTGAGTGCACACTTGTGAGACTGAGTGCTCTCTGTCATTGGGTGTTGCTCTGTTACCTGGATGCTGCTGACAGCGGCAGGAGATTTACTGTAACTGTACAGCGAGCAGCTCAGGATGGCAACTAGTCCACCATGTAAAGGAAAAAAACCTCAACAGAAATATAAATCAGAGCCCATGGCTTAACAGAGCATAATCTGTTCATCATCTTTGCAGTCGCACTTTTACTTTTTCAGGCACACTTGTACATATATTTGCATTACAATACTTTACTTGCAAACTTGTTTAAATCTGATAAAAAATGTTTTTACACCATGTATTGTATGTTGAATATTTTATACTTGATGCACATTTACACACTCAAACATTGTCATTTTATGTGCTTTTACACCAGTGGGCCAAGTTTTCAAGATCTCGCCTAGGGCCTCACAACGCCACAGGCCGACACTGAACACATCAATGGATTTGTAAAGTGGAATAATTTTCACAAAGCACGATTGTTGGTCATGAATTGGCTACTATGAGTCCTGACTTTAATTGAAATATTGAAAGCTTTTGGGAAATGCTGGCGAAGACTTTACTTTCCCAACTCTCCCATCATCAGTATTACCAGGGGTGGACTGGGACCAAAAAGTGGCCCTGGACTTCTTGGCCCACAGCAGCCCACATCATAATACATTGGCTCATTAATGTAGAGATACATTGCTGCTACTGATTTTATTCCATATTACATGTTCAGTTTGATTGTGATTCTTTTCACTCGGCTCTGGTAGATCAGGGGAGACGTGTTGGTCATCATCAGCAGGCACTGGATCATCCTCACTGACCTGCTGCACTTACAGCTTACACTGATGAGTGGTGTATCTTACACTGATGAGTGGTGTATCTTACACTGATGAGTGGTGTATCTTACACTGCATCATGATGATACCACCTGCGAAATGTTCATGATATCTCACAAACAAAAAGGCCGATTTGTCTTTTCCTCATAAAGTGTTTAGGTGAATTTCCACCCATACAAGTGTGACAAATATGCAAAGAAAAAAAATCAGAAAGGGGCAAATACTTTTTCATGGCACTGCACATGTAGTCAGATTGTTCCACTGGGATGAAACTGTGCCAGGTGGAGTTATAGCACTTTCAAAATCACACTAACTTTACACTGATCTGAATAACTTTGAATGATGAACTTCTTTGTTTTTTTCAAATATGACCCAATATATGTTCAGTGATACTTTTTTATTTACGTTTTTGTGTTACATTTTTATACTAGTAAGTGGTTTTACAAATGAATCTCCACTTTAATGATCCAGTGTATTATGATGTGGATGTGATGAGGATCCCTGACTGTAATGTTAGAGCCGTCAGAGCGGAACTGGAACTTTCCTTCACACCAAAGGCAGAATCTGTTCATTTGAAGCATTTCACAGCATTTACCTCTAAAGCTTTTTCTTATTTTTGTGTAACTTTCAGCTCCACCTTTTTTTCTTCCTCCTTTTCATTTATTAAAATTATTATTAATTTGCTCAAAGAAATTCGCTGCATCGAGAAAAGATCAATATCTCTCCCTCCGTAAATTAAAAGTGAAGGTGTCTGATTTATATTGATGGAGGGCAAAACATCCGCTTTATGTTTAATGTTGTTCACGGCAGCGTAACAGTCCGTTAATTCACGCTCGTGTAATGATGAGATGGACAAACTGCTCGATGCCCCCGTTCTTTTATTTGCTGCATTATCAGGTTATAGTACAACCTTTTGGGTGGATCCCGCACTTAAATCTAACTAAAAACTACTGAAAAAAAAACAAAACTCAGGCTCTATATCCCTGCAAGTATCCTTGTCTGCAGCCTGCAAATCGGTTGTAAGTAAATTATGACGTCGACGCAACGTTCCTCCCACAACTCCTCTCATTGGTGCCAAAGTGATGACGTTGAAACTTCCATTTCTGGTGTTCTTTGCTGAATGTTGAGTAGGTGCACCGGGTACATTTTATGACTAAATTGTTAATTTAAAGTGTATCGTTAGTACTTAAAGTAGGTTTTTGTGTGTGTGCTTTTTAATGCATTTGAGATGATGTGTCTTCCCCAGTGCATGCGTGGTATGTCATGGATACAGTAAAGTTTCCATCTATAACGGCTAGTAATTCATGCATATATATATATATATATATATATATATACAATTTGTCGCGGATGATGTTTCACTGTAAACGAGCCTCGATGTAATAAGTGTGTATCTTTATTGCAACAGTATCTGTAAAGGGTCTAACATTACTGAGTTCTTTTAAATGTATTTTTTTTCTTAGTAAATTAACTTAAATGGTTTCATTTTTAATGTTGTGATTTAATTTGCAAAATGTTAGGATTTGTTTATGTGAATAAAATCATTTAGCACAAAGACGAGGGCTTGTTTTTTATAATGCAACTTCTATATACAGTGGTGTGAAAAACTATTTGCCCCCTTCCTGATTTCTTATTCTTTTGCATGTTTGTCACACAAAATGTTTCTGCTCATCAAAAACCGTTAACTATTAGTGAAAGATAACATCCCGTGTGTGAGAGTCCTTAGATAAAATCGCATGGTTATCCTGCCTACTCGCTTACTTCCACGTTTGGGTTTACCATCCACGTTACAAAGGGCTAACCGCTAGTGCTAAAGTCTTCCGATCATCCCGGTTAGTTTGTGACACCTAATGTTTATTTTCAACCTTTCTTCTCCTCTGTGTCCTTCCAGAATCACACAGCTGTAGATAGGGTTGTGCAGATAATTGAGGCCACAGAGGGAGAGTCTTTGCCCAAAGGGGACCTAATCATGCAAGCATATCTGCACTTCGAAACTTTATGTGATTTGGACTACATGTACTCCTGTGTGTCCTGTGGATACACTCCAAGTACCGTGATTATGGACCTTCATAAAAAAGGAGTGTTTAGCATTCCAGGTAAGTATAAAGTTATTATATATTAGTTGCATTGGTTTCTTATTTCTGTTTCTGTACTGTTGCTGTGTAAATTAATTCACATATTAGGCTTTCATTTGAGTTTTTTTATTTTATTATTTTTTTTATATTACAGTGAGTGAAATCCCATCTCCACCTGCAACTTACGATGGTCATGTTGACATAGAAAAATTTTGGGATTCAGTGGCAATGGACATGTTAAGCAGGGGGTTTTACCCAAGTAAGTTTTGATTATAGATATTTTTTTCCAGAATATCCCATTTTTATAACTGCTTTTGATATGAAGCAGGTATGAAAACAGAAAAATAAAACAGGCAGCCTAGGATTAGTTTTTTCTGTTTTCAGCGTAAGGCTTACTTTTGGTTAATGTTTTATTTCTGAAAAAGCAAAATTAATTTTGGTTCATCTTAGCCCACAATTTTTTTTTTATTAGTTTAAAGCATAAACATCTGATTTATTCATTTTTTTTTTTTTTTATAGTAAACAAGACTTTAATGTTTCCTGCCATTATGTTTTTCTAGCAGATTAATCTTGATGTAAAAATTTATAATGTTTAGGCTAAAAAATCTGACAAATGGACAGTAAAGATTTTTTTTTTTTACTATTTTATCACTTTTTGTATGGTTATTTTATGTTTGTTGCATTAAATTTCTATATTTTTCTTCTTCAAGGTGGTAAAGAAAATCCATTTACAGTTTCACCAAGTTATCACAACTGGTCCCCATGGATAGGTCCAAAAACAAGGCAATCAGCCATGGTACTGTATTAAACACGGAGAGTGCAAAACTACATTCTCCAGATGGAGGAAGTGACATTGATGTGCCTTTTACTGAGGAAAGGCTTGGAGATGAGCTACTCCACCTTAAGGTACATATTTGTTTAAATTGTTTAGTGTTTTGGTTTACCATATAATGCTATTATAACACCGTTGCCTGTATAGCACGATGGTGTGTATTTACGTATGTATGTATGCAGTCAGAAACTGATTATACTACTTACAAATTTGCATACATGATCAGATTGCAGATTTGAAAAAGCTGTGTAGAAAGTGTGGGGTTGATGCTGTTGGTTCCAAAATGGATCTCGTCCTCAGACTTTGTGATAAAATGTCAAACAGAGTCACATACAACAAGGTGTTTGAAAAGGTGTGGGGTGCTTCAGGTAAGTTTTTTTTTTTTTTTTCTTTTCTTTTTTTTCTCTTCGTATGTATTGTTTGAATGGGTTTACTGGTCTTTCAAAAAACTTGTAGGTTTTCATTTAAATGTTTTATGTGCTTTCAGGTGGTGTTGGAGTAATCATGTGTCCGTGTGGTATTGTATATTCTGTCAAGTTCAACCTGAGAGCGGAGAGTCCCCGTGACTTTGCTGATCTTCTTTTGTCTTGGAAACATTTTCCACATATAACGATTTATGACTATCCAAGAGGGTTGGTGGAACACACAAATAAGCGAAAACCACTTCACCCACCTTTCCATCCCTTTGAGGGCAGAGTACAAGACCCTACCCCTGAAAACATACAAAAAGCAAAAGAAGGGAAGTTAAAGATTCACCTTCCCTGGCTGGCTCACAAGAAGACGCTTGTGGATCCTGACTGCCACCCAATCACTGGTTCCTCAGAGCACTCAGATTATTCAAAAACAACCCAATTTTTGAATGAAACCCTAGATGTGCAAGAAACACATGCAGGTTGAGCTTGTTCTTTAAATCAATAAAGTTTATGTGCTTTGCTTAATATTTAAGATTTGTTTATATTTTCTACTTCTGTACAGCTGTCCAGTCCCAATGTGACCCTGGGTGGTGTTCAGGTCCTGTGGTAACAAGCCTAGCCTCTGTTAAAGCAAGCAGAACATTTTGGGGATCTATCTAAATCTGGGGCAACAGCAGTTGGTAAGTTACATTCAGGAATTTTATTTTGCAAAATACAGTTGATCCACGTAAGTTTTTTTTATTTTATTTTGGTGGTTTTGTTTTTTCTTTTTTTTTCTGAATCCTAGCTTAATAATGCTTTGGATGTCAGAAAATTTCCAGATGAGCAACTTACAACTGTATACAACATAACCCTAACACGATCAGACCTGTGCTCTCTAGGCCTGGAAAAAGACATAGAGGGAACGGTAAACAGCTAAGACACATAATATTTCCATATAGAATTGATCAATGATGTTTATGTTGAGTTTCCGTTATTTTTATTTTTTATTTATTTTTTTTTTTTTTCTTTAATTACAGGTTCTCAACTGTTGCCTTAAAGTGCCAGAGACCATAGCAAAATCACACGTGATAGAGTCTGTATTTTGTGCTCAGATTGCTTAAGCTGCTTAAAGGGATAGCTTAAAGTATGTTCTTTTTTTTTATACAGAATGTAAATGTTTTTTGTGCCAATTCATATCAAGTTGCTACATGGCCAAATAGGATGCTTGAAGAGCAACTTTTACACTTGCCTGTATGTATTAGTCACTTCCTGACCAATGACCAATATAATTTTTTTAAAGCTGAATACAAACATTGACTGGTTTATCTTCCCAACCTGGGTACCAGGACATTGGATGGTTTGTGTAAGTAATTCTTAATCTTTAACCCGTTTAACTTGTGATTTACTTATGTCTGCTTCTGCCTGAATTTGTGCTGTATGTAAACAATTATTATTTTTGTCAATATATTGAACTGTGTCCATGTGTGATATTACAGGAATGCATCCTTAGTTCAAATTTAAGCATATCTACCCAGAGCAAGTGTTTTGCAGTAAAGGAAGAATGGAATATTTTTCATAAAATGCTAAAAATGTATTCTCATCTACTTTTTGATTTATAAACTGCTGTTGTCATCTTGTTGTCTGGTGAATGTATTGTCACATACTCACAGATTATGAATCCGGGAAAGCATGATATTTATTTCCTTGATCCTCTGCATGGTGGAATATTTAGTCAGGAAGAATATGTGCAAATCTACAGGTTTTATAGTGCACTATTTTGAGAGGTTGTGGTCGTTCATAACCACTGAGATTTGTACGCATCTGAAAGCTGAATAAATGAGCAAAGGATTCAGCGTTTGTATAAAATGTATAATTCATAAGTATAAGTATTCCAACTGTATTTCCTGTTTATCGTGGCAGCGATTTCAATCCATTTCACTAACCAATGAGAGGAGTTGTGGGAGGAACGTTGCGTCGATGTCATTAATTTACTTACAACCAATAAGAATCTATGTGCGCCCCAGATTCAGCCCCGCCCCAATCTGCAGGCTGCAGACAGGGGCTTCTCGAGAATTAAGTGCGACGGAAAGACTGTGCCTCTACTTGGATTTATACGGATTACATAATAATATATTTACTAATTTATTAATATTTATTTTTATTTAACTTGCTTTATTTAAAAGTAGACCCTTTAAGATTTTTATAGATATATTTCTCATGTCGGTAAGTGAAGTATTCGCGGAGTTTCAGTCAATTTTAATGACCCGTTTTAGAAAGATATTGGTGGGTATGGGATATTTACATACCCTTCATAAAAAGTACAAAAACTTTTTATCTTTACTGTCAAAAATTAAATAACAGTAAACTTTTTCTGTTTCATATCAATAAATATTAACATTTTTTTTTTTTTGCACTTTTTAAATGTCAGAATTAAGCGAGGGACAATTTTTATGTAATTTTTTTATCATTTCAAAGTCAGAAGTATACATACACTAAGTTTATTATGTCTTTAAACAAAATGAAAACCCCAGATGATTTCATTCTAAACTTACGAAGCTTCTAATAGGTTTACATTTAGGCATTTGGCAGACGCTCTTATCCAGAGCGACTTACATTTTTTAATCTCATTACACATCTGAGCAGTTGAGGGTTAAGGGCCTTGCTCAAGGGCCCAACAGTGGCAACTTGGTGGTTGTGGGGTTTGAACCTGGGATCTTCCGAACCGTAGGCCAATGCCTTAATCACTGAGCTACCCCTGGCCCCTAATAGGTTCTAATAGGTTAATTGATTCCATTTGAGTTGATTGGTGGCACACCCCAAACACAGAGCCTCTTTCTCTTTCTTTTCACGGTCATCTGTTCAGACAATAATATGCAAGTATAAAAAACATGGGAATGTACAACCATCATACCAAATGTTTTTTTTGGTGCGAAATAAGAAATCAACCCCAGGACAACAGTAAAAGACCTTGTGAAGATGCTGGCTAAAACTGTTAAGACAGTGTCATTATCCACAGTAAACGAGTCCTGTACCACCTAGAGCTGAAAGGTTACTTTGGGAAAAGAAATCCATTACTTCAAAACCACTATAAAAAAAGCTAGACTGCAGTTTGCAACTGCATATGGGGATAAAAATATTGTGGAGACATGTCTTGTGGTCTGATGAAACAAAAATCTAACTATTAGGCCATAATGATAAATATTATATTATGATGAAAAAGGGCAAAGCTTTGAAGCCTCAGAACACCATCCTAACTGTGAAGTATGGGGGTTGTAGTATAATGTTGTGGGGTTGCTTTGCTGCAGAAGAGACTGGTGTCCTTCACAAAATAGATGGCATTATAAGAAAAGAAAAGTATGTGGATATGATGAAGCAACATCTGAAAACATCAGCCAGGAACTTAAAGCTTGGGCGCAAATGGGTCTTCGAAATGGACAACGACCCCAAGGATACCTCCAAATTAGATACCAAGTGGCTTAAGGATAACAAAGTCAAGGTATTAGAGCGGCCATCACAAAGCCCTGATTTCAATCCCATGGAAAATTTGTGGGCGGCACTAAATAGGCGGTCTAACTGTTTAAAATACCTGTAGGCTAACTGAAACATATTTTATTAAATAAATAAATAAATAAATACTCACTTTCAAAGAATATAAACAAAAAATAACAATCTTCACCTCTTTATAGCATCAGTCCAACAGGTGGGAGTCTTATACAGTAAATCATGTGATTGCATCTCAATGAAGGTAAATTACTGGCTCAACTTGATTTTTTAATTTTTCAAGAACACAGTGTTACCTGTTGTCTTAACAAATATCTCTGTAAGAAGTTCGCCCAACAATACAGTATTAATTCATTCAACATTTGTCTATTTTTTACAGTGTGGGCTGCAGGTGTCCCAATGTATTAATGCTCTTGTATTAGCAGCACACTAAACACTGTACATTCTTTGTCACAAAATTTGATAATGCACGTGTAAATTTCAGTATTTCAAAAGATTTTTTAAATATAATCAAAATGGTTAAAATTGAACAAGCTTAAAGGATCCTGGCTAAAAATAAATAAATAAAATAAAAAAAAGCTGAATGTCCTAAACCATACAAGTTTTCAGTGTATTCTTTCAGTAAACATCCTGAACTGAGAGACTTGGTTTCTGGCAATTTATTGAAGGGATTTGTTAGCCACTTGTCAGGCTAGGGTCAGCCTAATTCATTCCATAGCAAGGACAGTCTTTCAAACACAGACACACACACACACACACACACACACACTAAACTTACACCATTTCATTCCACTTTTATTCATAATTTCACTTTTTTGTATATTTTTAACCTGGATGCTATAATCTCTAAATACTGTATTTTATTGATTTTCATTTTGACTATCAATCATATTTACACTCATTACATTTATTATACCTATATTGCAATACAGAATCTTGTTTTGCAACTTTGTTTGGGTCGGCTTTGCACTCTAAATGAACTTTGTACTGGTCGGCTTTTTAATGTTTTAACTGTGCTCATTGACACACCTTCACTTGTGCGCTTTATGTTTGGGATTCTTTTGGTATAATTTAAGATATGTGTAGTCTCAGTTGTGTTGTTTTATATAGCTCTCTGGTCCTGGAGGAATGTTATTTCATTTCACTAGGTACTGTAAGTACAGTAAATAACAATAAAAGCCGCCTTAACTTCTGACTTTGCCCTATCTATAAACATGCATTACATCACACAGAAAGCACAGTTTCTTTATTTATTATATTTTATTTATTTTAGTTATTTCAAACTTGCTTCCTCTTGGTTTTTGAATTTAGACTTTAGCAATATTTTCTTTGTGTATGTAAATGCTCTTCACTATTAAATATAGTTAAAGTTAATACTTTTGATTTTTTATTTATTTTTTACTGTGCAACTTCACCAAGTATTTAAGTGCTCTCCATATTTATTTTTATTTCTTCCACAAAGTGGAAAGTTCGGCACAGTCCTTACAGGTTTTAACAATTTGTTAAAAAGTTATTTTAAAAATTCCAGTAATTTCAAATCTCCTTAATTGCAGGACAGTAATTTGACACTTCTGAAATTGTGACATTTTGTCTGGAATCTTTTGTCAAATGTTTAATATATTTTAATAAATTCAAATTAAAAGTCAGTATCATTTTAACAGTAAAAAAGGTTTCTCTGAATTTCAAACTTCATTAAATAAGTTGTAGCTTTTTTTCTTGTAAATTATAATCAGCGTTGGGTATAATAATTTTGTAATCTAATTACTTTTTCCAATCATGCAGTAATATAACGCGTTATATTTTAAATGCACGTAATTTAATTACAGTTACCTATTGTTGATGTATATATGATTGCATGTAACAGTACCAACACATGACCAAAAGGTGGCGGTGTTTGGCAGGTGTATATAAGGGAAGGGCCCCCCTTTTTTCTCTCTCCACTCGGCTCTTGAAAACTGCGGTAAAGCCAGCCGCGGTTCAGAAAAACACGGTCAAGCCAGCCGCGATTGATTTTAACGTGCGCGCATATTACAGTGATTACGGTAGTTTCAGGAACTACACAGAGAGCACGCGCTTTTAGAGCGCTTTTCATTAAGACGCCCAGGACTGAGAGATAATACAAAATGCTCGTGAATTTTTACTTGCTTATTTATTTGCATTTCTGCTTTAATATCCGTGTTATTTATTATTTTTAAAATGATTATATATATATATTTATATATATTGTAGCGTTTCTACCGCTAAGCAGGAACTTGGAGAGACAAGTGAGCTTCCTGGCTGCCCAATGCAATGGCTGGGAGTATTTTAATGGGTTTCCAACACAACGGCACATGCACAATCACAGTCACAAACATAAGACACACATTCTAGCCCTCACACACACAACCTGGCTGAACCCACTAATTCAAACACCTTTCCCCAACAGGGTGACCACATAACAACCCCTCCCGCAAAGCATGATGGTTCCCAAACGAAACCCCGCCCACGCCACATTGCCCCCACCCGAGCTGTGACCGTCCCCGGTCACCACGGCGCACTCAGTCTAACAGGCGTGACGGTGGTCGGCGCTGGCGTTGGGAACGCCGGAGACTTTTTGCGGGGGAAGGGGGGCCGTCGCCCTCCTCCTGAGGCGGACTGGCCTCCACAGAATCCGACGATGCCCTGGCGTGGGGCTGATAAGGAGCCAGGCGGTCCCTGTGGAGCACGACCAATCGCGACCGCCCCGTCAACCGCACCCGGTAGACCACTTCAGAGAGCTGTGCAACGACCGTGCAGGGGCCCACCCAGTGCGACATAAGCTTAGGTGAAAGCCCCCTTTTCCTTCCGGGGGAATACACCCAAATTTGCTCCCCAGTAGCAAAGTTCCGCCCCCGGCTGTGAGTATCGTACACGCGGCGCTGCTTAACCCCGGCGTCCGCCAAGTGTCTACGCGCCAACTCGTGGACACGGCACAGTTTGTCTTTCAACGAAAAAAAATAATCCAAACCCGGTTTCGTGTGTAAATCCACTTGTGGAGGGGGCCCGAACACCAGGTCCACAGGCGTGCGCAACTCGCGACCGAACATTAATGCAGCTGGCGTCAGTTGTGAGGACTCCTGCACTGCGGTACGATAAGCCCACAGCACGAGAGGCAAATGCTCGTCCCAATCCTTCTGCCGGTCGCTGGTAAGCACGGCGAGTTGGGTGGTGAGTGTTCGGTTAAAGCGTTCCACGAGGCCGTCACTTTGTGGATGCAGGGGCGTGGTGCGGGTCTTTTTCACCCCGAGGCGCTCGCACACCGCCGCAAACACCTCCGCCTCGAAGTTACGCCCCTGATCGCTGTGCAACTGCTCCGGGACGCCGAATCGGCTGAACACCTCATCCACCAGCACTCGAGCCGTGGTGGAAGCGCTCTGATCAGGAACAGCAAATGCCTCCGGCCACTTAGTGAAATAATCCATGGCCACCAGCACATAACGATTCCCGCGATCGGAGATGGGGAACGGCCCCAGAATGTCTACGCCCATACGTTCCATGGGCGCCCCCACCCGAAAGTCTTGCAAGGGTGCTCGTGAGCGCTGGGTAGGGCCCTTCTTTGCCGTGCAGACGTCACATCTGTGAACAAAAAGTTCACTATCAGTATGACAGCCCGGCCAGTAGAACCGAGCACGCAACCACCGCAGTGTTTTAGTTACCCCGAAGTGTCCCGAACCTGCATGCCCATGAACCATCCCCAAGATACAATCATCCTCAATGTCGGCCACAAAGAATGGATGAAAAAGAATGATTGTACCTACTTGTATTCGCACTGTGCGGCAGGCCCGTATCTCCAGATAGCTCCCCGAAACGGTGCGAATGTTCACAGCTGGAGCCGGCAGCATACGACCGCGATCGCCTTGTGCTAGCACTCCCCAGCGCAGCAGCGAAACGGTAGAGCCGGTGTCCACGAGCGCTCGTAGCGAAACGTTGTCCAGGCCACAGTTAACGTAGACCCCCGCGCGATTTCCTACACGTCCTGACCGGAGGTTGAGACCGGCACTCGGGGAAACAAAGAAAGCTGTGGGAGGCGGCTTCCCCTCGGCGCCCCCCGAAACTAGTTTAACGGCTGCTGGGGTACGTTGTCCTCAGGCCTGAGAGCATTGCAGCGGTAATCCGGCGGTCCCTGGCCTCGGCGACGTCGCGGACTCTCGGAAGCGGTGTCGAGGCCTAGCCGCGACGGGTAGCCCTGTCCCCGGCCAGGTTCACCTACCGAGCGGCCCCGAGCAACGGGAGGTCGCTCGGCTCTTTCGCGTTACGGTCCCCTGCGCCGAAGCGGAAACAGAGCGACTGCTGCAGCTTCAACCAATCCCCCTGCTCATCAGCCCGGAGATCTTGCAACGCGCGCAGCGCGTCACCCTCCAACGAGAGGGCCACCCGGACGGCTGTTTCTGCCGGGGACCAGCCCGCGAATTTGGCGGCTAGCTCTACTTGGGTGATGTACGCGTGGGGATCGCCGGCGCCGTTGTAGGCCGGTAGGCGCAGCTGCAGGTCGCTTCGCTGGCGGACGGGGCACGGAGCTGTAGCTTGCTCCGGTGCCGGCGCCGTGTCACTGGAGGAATCCTCTCCGAGGTCCAATGCCGGAACCTGGAACGCGCCGCTCCGGTCCGGACGCCGCTCTTTGCCCGCGCTGGCCCCATCAGGGAGGGTCTTCTTCCTCCTCAGCTGCTCTGCTACTCGGCGGCCTATTTGGATCCTCCGGATTTCCTCCGGGGTGCGCTCTAACTCGCGACTCTCCATCCCACTTCTGACACCAATTGTAGCGTTTCTACCGCTAAGCAGGAACTTGGAGAGACAAGTGAGCTTCCGGGCTGCCCAATGCAATGGCTGGGAGTATTTTAATGGGTTTCCAACACAACGGCACATGCACAATCACAGTCACAAACATAAGACACACATTCTAGCCCTCACACACACAACCTGGCTGAACCCACTAATTCAAACACCTTTCCCCAACAGGGTGACCACATAACAACCCCTCCCGCAAAGCATGATGGTTCCCAAACGAAACCCCGCCCACGCCACAATATATATATATATATATAAGATATGACTGCACTTTAGAGGGGTACAAAGACCCGGTTTCTAATAAGTAGAAAAAAACAATGATCAGTTCTTATTCAGGACGTCCCATACTATGCAAATAATATTAAAGAAAATCCACATTCATCAGGTTCATCAAAAATAAATTTCACATTTATTGTAAGTAATGCAGTAAGAGCATGTGTTTTATTCACAATAAACAGTAATTATTAGAACGCAGACAAACACAACAATACTTTAATTACTAAAGCTTACTGTGACACAGATTACAATGTAATACATGTAGTTAAAATGTGTATTAATTGTATTAAGAACACAAATCTTGCTGGAAAATAAAATCATCATCTCCGAAAAGCTTGATTATGTGTCAAGTGACTCCTGAACCAAAAACAATGTCAGGAGCATCTGTGCAGGGCTAAGGAGAAAAAGTACTGGTCTCATGCCCAGTGGTCCCAAGTCCTGTTTTTAGATGAAAACAAATTTTGCATTTCTTTTGGAAATCAAGGTCCCAGAGTCTGGAGAAAGTGTGAAGTTTCCACAGTCAGTGATGGTTTGGGGAGCCATGTCATCTGCTGGTGTGGGTCTATTGTCTTTTATCAATTAAACACAGCTGTATACCAGGACATTTTAGAGCACTTCATGCTTCCTGCTGCCGACAAGCTTTTTGGAGATGATGATTTTATTTTCCAGCAGGATTTGGCACCTAAGCTGTGTCAAAGCCTGATTGCCTCCATGCCGCGCCGCCTTGATGCTGTAATTAGTGCAAAAGGAGGTCCAACAAAGTACTGACTACACAACATTAACACACTTTTCAGAAGGCCAACATGTGTTTTAGATCCTTTTTTTATTGGTCACATGAAATATTCTAATTTTGTGAAATACTAGATTTTTTTTTTTTTGTCTTTAATCTATAATCATCAAAATTGAAACAAATTGTAATGCCAGGCTAGCAGAAGGAGCCCTAACCCTACACTGACTGTTACCACTCTCTCTGCTGCTTCTTTGGTTACTTCCTGTTTGGCAGCTATATAAAGAAGGCTATGCCAAACAGAACCTTGCAAAGTATTGTTTTGCTGTTGTGGATTCTACTTAGCGTTTTCCCTGTTTGCTCACTTGGATTTTGACACTTGCCTGTCTTTTGGATTATGCATTTGTCTTGCCTTGGATATACTGTTTGCTGGTGTTCGACCCTGCCTGTCTTGACTACGATCTGTATAATAAAAGCTTGCACTTGGATCTTACAACGCTGTTGTCGAGTCCCCCTGTTACAAAAAAAAAAAAATGATTGAAATATTTCACTTTGTGTGTAGTGAACTAATATAACATACAAGTTTCACGTTTCGAATCAAATTACTATAATAAATGGACTTTGCCTCGATATTCTAATTTTTTGGCACATACCTGTATTTGAAATGTAGTGCAGCAAAAATGACAACATTATGACCCTGTGTTTTGTTGTCCTCTGTGTAGTTCTAGATTATTTAAAAAATGCTTGTGAAAGTATAAATTAATATTTTCTTTAGCAGCACATGTACTATGTATCTCAGAAGACAATTTCATTGTACAACATTCTTAAACATGTACCTGTGTAGGTAAGTCTCTGCAGCGCATAAAGTTGTTGGACAGACATTTGTAGGCTGTTCCTTTTCCATGGCGGCCAAGATCACCTAGACAATTTGGAAGTAACCCATTTATACCTTTAAATTATATAAGTAATAATTCACACAGAGTATACAACATAATAATTCAAACTTTTCACACTGTTGAGCGTTTTCAAAGTGAGGGGAATGTTTTTCATTTGCATACAGCTACTTACAATTCACATATCTGACATTCTTCAACTCACACAACCTCATACACGTACAACTAAAGTCCACTTACCCAACATAAGACCAGACCAGAGAGGTGCCTGAGGTAGGAAATATTTTAACAGGCTAGGCATGAATGTAAGTGAATTATACTCATTTGTCTCCCCATTTTCACATACAGGTGCATTTGCCATTATTTCTTCAAAATGAGTGTGAAATGGTGTTGGTCCCACTTTAACCTGCAAATTGATAATAATTTTATTCTGTATTTAAGGGGAAAAAAACTACTAGAAACATACTAGCATTGTACCATTATCCCTATTTCAGTATGCCATAACCACATTAACCAGAATATTAGGCTGTGTCACAAACCTGAAAGTCATTGTCACCACAGTAACTTCCTTCATACGTGCCCATTCTTTCCATCCTGTTCTGAAGATTTTGGAGGTGCTTTTGTACATTGTCACCACTATGGGAGCTGGAGAACATGACTGTCATGCTAATAATGATGTCATCCATCTCCATCAGTGTGGCAGCACTTGTCAGGAGTCCAAAAAGATGCATGGACAGTCTGTAGTGTTTTGGGGAACTGACAAACAAAGGACAAATGTAAGTTTAACATATAGTATTGTCAGAAATTCTGAAAAGTTAATGAAGGTACAGTAATATGCTTACATCTTAACATTGTTTTACAGTTTTTTGGGATTTCTCAAGTGAACAGTAATGTTAAAGCACAACAATACACTACATAAACTGCCAGAACATGTACCCATATTTTCATACTCATAAATAATTCATCGGCTGACACAAACAAGTAGGGAACCACCTTGAATAATTTGGAAATATTTGCTAGTACCTAGGTTTGGTACTGTTATTTCATTCCTGTTAATTTATGTTAATTTCCATAATTTCACTACAAACAATAAAAAAATAACACTTTATTTGCCTAATTTAATATGAATTCATTGTTACTTTCCTAACTGTTAAAACATAACAAATACAAACTTACTGTTTCTTGCAGAACACTTTCGCATTCCTCATAATGTGGCTTAGGCAGCGATGAAGAATTGGCATCTTTCTGATATCTTTGAACCATCCAGTGATAATATCCAGTGATGATGTCATAGTACATGCAGATCAATCTCTCCAAAGGAAGTTTGCAGAAAGTGTATGCAATAGACTGCATTAGCACAAGGGACCCATCACACATTACCTTACTGGTCTCCGCACTGATTTTTTCCCAAACAACTTGTAATAATCAGTTACATGATTATGTAGAAATGATTCCAGAAAAAATAGTACAGATGCAGTAGTGTGGTGGCAGGTTACATAAGTTGCTACAGGGATGGGAGAGCGGCCTTTAATAGAATGTCTCACCATCAACTCGTACACATATATGGGTGCTGATTCTCCTTGTACTTTCTGTATAATGCTTCCTGTGGCATCGATATACACAACATCATCTCTGCATCTCTGATGGAAAAGCCGGGTTTGTGGCTTTGGACCATAGCATTACTTCTTTGAGATGTAAGAGCACCTTCTGTAATACATCATTATCTTCATCTGTTTTTTCTTCAACCATTTTCTGAAGACTTAACAGTTCATTGTCATGTCTTCTGAATTTTTTCCGTGTTTTGAAAGCTATATTTTTGAGGACTTCAGGTGTGGGTGATCCTGATTCGAAGACACTAGGTTCGATTTTTTCCAGAGACTGTAAATGTAAGGCTCTTGGAAGGATTGTCTCTAACTGCTTGCCAATAATGTCTCTCTCATCAGCTTGTTTGTAATTCAGCCATACTATGGCAAACCTCCACTCCCTGAAATGTCACCCAGGCTTTCAGAGTACTCTCGTCATGTACAATCACTTCAATACAAACAGGGCAATCTGCAAATCTGCAATAGGCCAGGCAATGGAATATAGGCCCTCTTCTTTTTGACACTTTCGTTTTGACTGTATGCCTTTTGAATGCTATGCTGCAATATGGGTGGACAGAACGTATTCCTTTTACTATTACATTTGTCCATTGTAGGTCTTTGAACTGGTGTCCAACCTGTTGTTTACGTAGGTCTGTCCAATCCTTTCTATCAATAATAAAAATTAAAAAAAACATGGGCCTGTCGGCAAGGTATATTTAAAAAAAAGGTTGTCAGCTGAACCACTGTCCGCAGAAGAAGGTGCTGATGAATTGTTAGATAAAAAATAACTGCATATCAAATTTGTTGAGTCAATTTGCAAAAAGATCTCACCCTGGCAGAAGGAGATTCACCTCCAACAACATTCTTGCCCTCAGACTCTATGTCGGTTTCATGTGGACTTGAAGGGCTGTGTGCAAGAGACCACTAGAACATACAGAGAAACACACAAGTTAAAGTGTTTATGAGGAAAAGTGTATGCCATCTGTATCCCAAAAATCTTTGATATTACCCTGGGAGAAGGAGACTCAGCTTTCCCAACATCTCTATCCTCTGGATTGCCAAGAGAAGGCTCCTTGGAAATACAATGGTGTAATTTGTAAGATGCTCAAACCCAGACAAACCAAATTGAAGTATTATTAACAAAGACGCTAACTGAATGCAACGCCAAAGTTAGTGTGTAACAACATATGCCCCAGACAATAATTACTATGTTTTTACTGTTCCATTACTTGATTTAATGTCTATGCATCTCTATATTACCTTACACGTTAACCCATCGTAAGTATAAACTTGAAAAGAAACTTAATACACATATCCTCATCCCTGTTCTCTCGTTGAAATATTACCTGTAGGTGGGCCTGTGCAATGTTTTTCAATCTTACTTTGTTGCAAAGAGAATTTGGAATTTGCAAAGACTGGCAAAGTGTTCCCCAGGTGCCAGTAGGGAGATAAGCACCTTCATCTTTAGCATGGCCTTGTAGAGCATGCTTTATGTCATGCGGCGTGATCTGAATGTTACGGCCCTGTGTGTGGAAAATGTAAATATGACAAACTTTATTAACAGACTGATATAACTGAAACCAAAAAAAATATTACCTCATAAAAGTAATATGATGTCATTATTGATGTCATCTTACCTTTCCAAAGGTGGAAAAGAAGTATGTTCTGGAGGGCAATGAAATATTTACAATAATAGTAATGAACAGCAAATTCCTATTACAACACATTTTATTTTAAACAAACTTATTTAAAGGCTTTACTGAAAAATCTATGCAATATTTCAGAGAAACTCTACTTACCGAAGTCTTCGTCCAGGCATGACAGTATTTCTGAAGGTTGAAGGGCGTGGTTCAAAAAATATACATTATAAATATTGTAAATATTGTTATACTACGAACATGTACAGATATTATGTTTGTATAAGTTGAATTGAATACATTAACTTAATTTTTTAAGCATTAAATTATTTTTATCTTCTTGTAATAATGATAAAAATAGAAATTTTGGGATGCAGCAAGATGTGTACGCAGCGTCAGTTTGATAAATATGGACAGTCATTACAATAATGTAATCGCTGTTTGTTATAGTATGTATGTTCAAATAATTATTATATTAAACCAAAAAGTTATTTTCAATGTTTTATAAATCCCTATGTTTTTTTTTTTCTGTAATGCTTATTTATTTACCTGCTTAAAATGAGGAAACTGAAATAAGACTTAAACACATTGTTGCCCTTTACTGGACAAGTTTACTTTTACAGACTTTCGCTATCATTTATAAAAACACCTGTGTTAAACTGTTAGGCCCCAAAATAAAGTTTAATACATTGTGGGAAATTCAGCCATCAACCTTCCTTTTTTGTTTCTAAGGGCTATTAGAATTATGGGCTATTAATTATAAAGAATACTAGTATGTGTAGGCAAAGGCCAGGGAAACTTTTTAGAAATATGGTTTTCATAGGCGTTTTAAGGGTAATAATGTCACATATCTATAAAACGCTGCAGTGAAATAGTTGGAGATAATGTGTGCATATAGTGTGGGATGTCCCGAATAAGAACTGGTGGTGGTTGTTTTTCTACTTATTAGAAATGGGGTCTTTGTACCCCTTTAAAGTTAATAATGCCCCATATCTCATAAATGCTGCAGTAAAATATTTTCATATGAGGTGTATATAGTATGAGATGCCCCCTATGAGAATGGGCCGTTTCAACCATTTTTTCAACTTATTAGAAATGACGTCCGTATAGGCCTCTGAAGTGTAATAATGTCATTATTCTTGATATCATCTTTATGATAATTATTGATTTCTGATTCAGACTTTTAAACCTATTGTAAACATATTTTGCTATTTACTTTCATTGCAGACGACATTACACCTAATGAATGCACTCAAAAATAACAGAAATTATAGAACAGTGACAAATGAATACACAACTGAGGGATTTAAAATGAGTATATAATTGATTTTGTCTTCCATTTGCATATAATTTATCTGTAAACACAACTACATTTACACTGACTGTAGAAGAAGAAATATACAGAAAACATTATTTAAAGAAAGACAAGTGTCAAAGATATCGCACCTATAAACAATAAGGAAAACAATAAATGCAAAACACCAGTTTCGAAACATGACACCTTTTTATAATCACATCACAGTCGCGCTGGGCTTTTCAAGAAAAGTGCTCTGAAAGCGCGTTTTCTCTGTGTCAGTTCCTGAAACTACCGTAAGCACTGTAATATGCGCGCGCACTAAAATCAATCGCGGTTGGCTTGACCGTGTTTTTCTGAACCGCGGCTGGCTTTACCGCAGTAGCAGGAGGGGCCGGTCAGTGAGGAAATGTTCAGTAGTTAATTCACCTACTGTACAATCATCGAGCTAAACGATAGGATGGTGCTACATCTCCATGGGTCTGCATTGAGGCGCTTCCGAGCAAAAGGACGCAGTAACTTTCGTTTCCGATGTCATGTGCTAAAATGGCCCCCCGCCACAAACTGCTCCCCCTTATCTCATAATTATGAGATACTAAGTCATGTTTATGAGATAAGTCCCGTGATTGTTTTTATTGTGTGAATGCAATGCGCTTCCGTACAGCTCCACCGTTTTTTACTCCCATTTTCATCCATGGACATTATTATTAATTTTATTTCGTCTGTCTCAAGGGTCAATATATAAAGGGTTAATATCTCTCTGTGTACATTAGAAGTTAAAGGTGTCGTGTTTCAGAACACATGTACAGTACATTCACATGCACACAAGCACGCGCTCTTTGTCAGCGGCACCCGTGCGATCGCCGCCTCATCCATCAGCGGAGAAAAGAGATGAAATATTTATTCTGTTTTTATTATTGCCGTCATTTTATTAATATATACTGACTGGGCCGCCCACTTGGAAAACCCCCGTTCCCCCAGACGGCCAGTCCGCCACTGTTCACAAGTTTGTTACGGCTGTTTTTCTTCCCATAATCTCTTGCAATTTCCACTAAATGCAGATGCAGGATTGTGACGCTAGATGGCAGAGTTGTCCTATTTAACAGGGTTAACATGAATCATTTCTATATATGGATGTGTATTTCTCAGTATTTGTGGGAGTGTGATTGTTTAAAACTGGACATTTTAGCCCTTGCTTTGGCATGCTTGACATTACTTAGCTCTTGGGGAAAACTGTTTTCCTCTCTCCTGTACATATCTGTACAGTAATAAAAAAACAATCTTTGTGTGAGTAAGAAATAAAAGAGTGAACCAATTCACTTTTAATGAACTTTTAGAGTTAGAATTTTAGATTTAACAACAACAGAGTTAAAATTCACACATAAACTAACACAGTAAAAAGAGGCAGGCAGACACAAATGACGTTATTAAACAGTTGTGCACACACCGAGATATTGACCCTTTATATATATGGTTAAAATAATAATAAAAACCACTTTTTTTAATTACAGTATTTCAAACTTGGATGGATTTATACCAGACTTTAGCTAAATGTTTTTTAGGTGGAATTCAGGTGCGATTCTGGAGCAACATACCACCTACTAATACCAGGACTTAAACAAATATAAGCCAGACTCGGTATAGCCTTTTTTTCTATCTTGGATAAATTACTTGTTAGTTAAAATAATTATTAATACAAGTTTTTTTTTTTTTTTGTTCTTACACTACACAAATGCTCTATCAGACATACTGTACAGTTGGTACGGAAAGTATTCAGACCCCCTTAAATTTTTCACTTTGTTATATTGCAGCCATTTGCAAAAATCATTTAATGTGAGCATTGTCAGCTGTAAGGTCTTAGACAGGTGTGTGGCTTTTCTAATCAAGTTCATTGAGTATAATTAAACACAGCTGGACTCAAATGAAGACGTAGAACCATCTCAAGGATGATCAGAAGAAATGGACAGCACCTGAGTTAAATATATGAGTGTCACAGCAAAAGGTCTGAATACTTAGAACCTGTTGCATCTTTCCCAAAAAGACTCATGGCTGTGTTAGATCAAAAGGGTGCTTCTACAAAATACTGAGCAAAGGGTCTGAATACTTAGGACCATGTGATATTTAAGTTTTACTTTTTTAATAAACCTGCAAAAATGTTAATTCTTTGTTTTTCTATCAATATGGGGTGCTGTGTGTACATTAATGAACGAAAAAAAAACCCAAATAATTTTAGCAAATGGCTGCAATATAACAAAGTAAAATTTAAGGGGGTCTGAATACTTTTCGTACCCACTGTATATGCAGACACCACAAACTCTGTCTTGCATGGCTTTTTTATTTTTCATACCCACGGCCTTTGAATTTCCAAAAAGCATGTAAAGCCTTGTACAACAGTGGTAGTTTAGTCTGATCTTATTTTACTCAATTTGAAACAACTTAGTTGGTGTCTTCTGTTAAACAGTTGCCAGCCAAAAACAAATGTTGCACTGCTTCATGCGCTTTCTCTCTCACCCTGATACATCCATTGCTGTAGAATTGGGTCAGTCTGGGCTCATCAGACCACGTGACCCTTTTCCATTGCCACAGAGTCAATCTTGACACTCTAACAAATTAAAGCCATTTTTGGTGGTTTTCCTTATGGCTAAACAGCTGTATAGTCCCAATCCTGTGATTGGGTGTGTTTGGAAATGCTCTTATTTACACTATTTAACCTAGTTAATGTTTTTACTGTAGATTTACTTACCATGAAAATTCAAGTATTTAAGTGATCTCAATTCAATTGTTTATTTTTTATATTGTTTTCAGTGCTTCATGCAGGATAATAATTTGAACAATTGTATTTATTTTGTGTTTATTAAAAGTCAGTAACAGTTTAACAGTTGAAACAAACAACAAAAATAGATGATCTTAAATAGGTTGTAGCGTTTTTTGTAAATACTAATAATTTACATTTTAAAGTCTACTGTTCTAAAGCTAATGAACTTTAATTTTAATGCATTTCACTACATTTCGTACTGTGTATGTTTGTGTATGTGACAAATAAAATTTGAATTTGAATTTGAACTCCAAACATCCTTTTAAGAGCTCATCAGGCCAACTCTCTCTCTGGTTTGTTGGCGGGTCGCAACAAACTTAAAATTGTGCATATCACCACCTACTGTAACGATGTGTGTAATATTAAGGTTTTTTGTTCTTCAGTTAAAAAAAAAGCAGTGATGATTGCATTATCCTGTTTATATATCCACCTCTAATCCTGTACTTATAAGAAATGTAAACAATGCTCTACTACTTTCCCTCGTTTTCTCCCACGTCCCAAGAATCCCTAGCAAACTCCATTCTCTCTCCAGTTCATACATTTTATCTTGTAATATATTCCTCTCTGCATTATATTTTTACACCATAAAATAACATGCTCAACATTTTCAGAGACGTTACAAACATCACATTTATCTGTACTGCATTTTCCCATTTTGAAGAGTGTTGATTTAAGTCCAGTATGACCTAGTCTAATTCTTGTAAGAACCACTTCTTCCCTTCTATAATTTCCTTTAAAAGCCTTCACCTTTGTTGATTTCTGTCTTCTTCTTTGTCTTTCGGCTGTTCCCTTTCAGGGGTCGCCACAGCGAATCATCTGCCTCCATCTAACCCTATCCTCTGCATCCTCTTCTCTCACACCAACTTACTTCATGTCCTCTCTTACTGCATCCATAAATCTCCTCTTTGGTCTTCCTCTAGACCTCCTGCCTGGCAGTTCCAACCTCAGCATCTTTCTACCGATATATTCACAATCTCTCCTCTGAACATGCCCAAACCACCTCAATCTGGCCTCTCTGACTTTATCTCCAAAACATCTAACGTGGGTTGTCCCTCTGATAAACTCATTCTTAATCCTATCCATCCTTGTCACTCCCAAAGAGAACCTCAACATCTTCAGCTCTGCTACCTCCAACTCTTCCTGCTGTCTTTTCTTCAGTGCCACTGTCTCTAAGCCGTAGAGCATCGCTGGTCTTACCACTGTCCTGTACACCTTTCCTTTCATTCTTGCTGATACTCTTTTATCGCACAACACACCTGACACTTTTCTCCACCCATTCCAACCTGCCTGTACCCGCCTCTTCACCTCCTTTCCACACTCTCCGTTGCTCTGGACCGTTGACCCCAAGTACTTAAAATCCTGCACCTTCTTTACCTCTGCTCCCTGTAGCCTCACCGATCCTCCTGAGTCCCTCTCATTTACACACATGTATTCCGTCTTGCTGCGGCTAACCTTCATTCCTCTGCTTTCCAGAGCATACCTCCACCTCTCCAAATTTTCCTCCACCTGTTCCCTGCTCTCGCTACAGAGCACAATGTCATCTGCAAACATCATAGTCCATGGGGACTCCTGTCTT
The DNA here is from genome assembly GCF_024256425.1 of Clarias gariepinus. NCBI lineage: Eukaryota > Metazoa > Chordata > Actinopteri > Siluriformes > Clariidae > Clarias > Clarias gariepinus. The sequence continues at coordinate 26,248,283 of NC_071111.1, forward strand.
ACCTCATCTGTCATCCTGTCCATCACCAGAGCAAACAAAAAGGGGCTTAGAGCTGATCCTTGATGCAGACCCACCTCCACCTTAAACTCTTCTGTCACACCTACAGCACATCTTACCACTGTCTTACAGCTCTCATACATGTCCTGCACCACTCTAACATACTTCTCTGCCACTCCAGACTTCCTCATACAATACCACAGCTCCTCTCTTGGCACCCTGTCATACGCTTTCTCTAAATCTAAAAAGACACAATGCAACTCCCTGTTACCTTCTCTGTACTTCTCCGCCAGCATCCTCAAAGCAAATACTGCATCTGATGTACTCTTTCTAGGCATAAAACCATATTGCTGCTCACAAATGTTCACCTCTGCCCTTAACCTAGCTTCCACTACTCTTTCCCACAGCTTCATTGTCTGGCTCATTAGCTTTATACCTCTATAATTGCCACAGCTTTGCACATCTCCCTTGTTCTTTAAAATTGGCACTAATACACTTCTTCTCCATTCCTCTGGAATCCTCTCACTCTCCAAGATCTTGTTAAACAAACTTGTCAAAAACTCTACTGCCACCTCTCCTAAGCACTTCCATACCTCCACAGGTATGTCATCAGGACCAACAGCCTTTCCACTCTTCATCCTCTTCAACGCCCTTCTCACCTCACTTCTACCAATATTTGCTACTTCCTGTTCCACAACAGTCACCTCTTCTACTCTTTGTTCTCTTTCGTTTTCCTCATTCATCAACTCCTTAAAATACTCCTTCCATCTTCCCATCACCCTCCTGGCATCTGTCAGTACATTTCCATCTCTATCTTTAATCACTCTAACCTGCTGCACATCCTTCCCATCTCTATCTCTCTGCCTTGCCAACCTGTACAGATCCCCCTCTCCCTCCTTACTGTCTAGCCTAGCATACAAGTCCTCATATGCTCTTTGTTTGGCCTTTGCCACCTCTACCTTCACCTTACTCTGCATCTCCCTGTACTCCTGTCTACTCTCTTCAGTCCTCTCAGTGTCCCACTTCTTCTTAGCTAGCCTCTTTCCCTGTATACACTCCTGGACTTCCTCATTCCACCACCAAGTCTCCTTGTCCACTTTCCCCTTACCTGATGATACACCAAGTACCCTCCTACCTGTCTCCCTGATCACATTGGCTGTAGTTGTCCAGTCAACTGAAAGCACCTCCTGACCACCCATAGCCTGTCTCAACTCCTCCCTGAAGACTACACAACATTCTTCCTTTCTCAGCTTCCACCACTTTGTCCTCTGCTCTGCCTTTGTCCTCTTCGCCTTCCTCACCACCAGGGTTATTTTACACACAACCATTCTGTGTTGTCTGGCTACACTCTCCCCTACCAACACTTTGCAGTCACTGATCTCTTTCAGGTTACAACGTCGACACAAGATGTAGTCGACCTGAGTGCTTCTGCCTCCACTCTTATATGTCACCCTATGTTCCTGCCTCTTCTGGAAGAAAGTATTTACCACTGCCATTTCCATCCTCTTTGCAAAGTCCACCACCATCTGTCCTTCTACATTCCTGTCCTGAAAACCAAACCTGCCCATCACATTTTCATCACCTCTGTTCCCTTCCCCAACATGTCCATTGAAGTCTGCACCAATCACCACTCTCTCCCCTCTGGGTATGCTCTGCATCACTTCATCTAACTCACTCCAGAATTTCTCCTTCTCTTTTAACTCACATCCTACCTGTGGGGCATAACCACTAACAACATTGAACATTATCCCTTCAATTTCCAGCTTCAGACTCATCACCCTATCTGATACTCTCTTCACCTCTAGAACATTCCTTACAAACTCCTCTTTTAGGATAACTCCTACTCCATTTCTTTTCCTATCCACGCCATGGTAAAACAATTTGAACCCTGATCCTAAGCTTCTAGCCTTGCTACTGTGGCAACCGTTATATCCCGAAAGGCGGGAATTTACAAAATTTATTTAATCCGACTACGCCACCCTGGTGGGGCGCCAGGGAAATACTCCCAATAAAGACACACAGGTAAGCTCCACCTATCAAAGGCAAGAATAATGAGTACCTGAGACGTGGGTAGCAGTACAAAAAGGATGGTTTATTCATTAAAAACAGACAAATATCTATTTGCTCCCAAGAGACACAGAAGCAATCAATGATAATTTATAAAAACAGTCCTCAGGGACAGAGGAAAAAGGGAACAGAAACCTACAGGACAAAGCAGGCCGGCTGCAGCTCAGAAAATCATTCAAAAACCCCCCAAATCCACATCAAATTAAGTGCCATGCACTCACTACAAGAAAGAATTATGTTGATACCCTTGCAATCGGTGAAGCACACACCACAAATGCATGCAGCCAGCTTTCTCTGTCCTGCACAGTGCCTGGCTCCTAATCACAACAATAAAGAAAGAGAAAAACACACACACACACACACACACAAAGCGAACACAATTGTGTAAAGTCCACACAATTCCCACTAAAGAATAATCACATCAAACATAAACAAAACAGAAATAAACAATTTCACAGACTCAATAGCATATGGAGGAGGGCACCAAGTCATCTCCCGATCCTATATACGACCGAGACCGGTGCCTAAACGCACCAAATTAACACAACAAAAAAAAGGACAACAACAACACAAACATTCGCGCCGTCACAACAGAATACACAAAGCAAACATGCAAAACAATCAGCCAGGAAAGGCAATTCCATTCACACAAAACAAGAACAAAAAGCAATCAAGAGTAAAAATAAGAAAACAAAAAGAAACTTAAACAGCATGCACACCGTAGCTACCAGCCCCACGGCCTACAAAGCAGCCGAGTCACAAGCAAGCAATCTTCTTACACATAAGCAAAACAGCAATGGCGTCGCCGCTAGCATTATCAACTAGGAATAAGGCGAGGAGATTATAATAGTCCACCACACTCCTAGCATGAGGAAAATAAACACATTAACCTCCATCTATTGACCACATGGAAAGACAAGCACAAAATGTATACTTACTTGGTTTAGACAATCGCCCGCACGAAGCTGCATGAGTACTCACCGCCGATGCCGCAGCTCAATCTACCGGCCGGCTTTCTCATCCCGCTAGCGCCGCTGATACTATAAAAATACACTAAATATGCTTACTGCTAAAGTAAGAACAATTTATTATGAATACCGGCATACCTAAAAGCGCGCTCCGCCGAGAATAGCCCACACGTCCATGCCGTCACCTCCACTAGAATTAAACTGTAAATAGCATTGATTAGCATTAAGCTATTCACCTAGCTACACAGTCAATAAAACCCAAGCCTACCTTAACAGGGATCAGGAACGAAAAGGGACACGCCAGGTTGCAGAGGACCCAGACACCACTAGTCAAAATAAGGGTCCTTAAATAGACTGCGTTCCCCGTATTAATCTGATAGCCACACCCCCCCAACGAAGCACATTTCAAAACAAACATTTACCCTGCCACATTCTACCCCCTATTTTTTTATCGGCGTCCCGACGATGACTGAAGGACCCATACCCTTAGATTACTCCGTATCCATGTCCCATGGCCTAAACCAAACAGAAATTTTATTTGAGACAGGGCTTGGTGTTACAGCCGTCCTCATGCCTTCGGCTGCAGCACGGGGTAACCGGTGCAGATTTGAATGATGGCCTGCGGTAGTCCGCCCTGTTCTCCGTAGAGAAGTACTCGGACCACTTAACTGACTCACTGACAAATGCACCGGCCCTGGTAATACACTTACTACAGAGTTAGGAGCCTCAGGGCCCCCAACAACTGTGGTCCCCGCGTCAGCATTTGCAGGCCTACTAGGTGACCTAATAGTATCCCGGGAAACCTGTACCGGAGGAAATTCTGGCACCACCATAAACAAATCAATTTCTTTCTCTAAGACTTCTGGTGTCGACACCTTGGTCTCCAAAGGGGGGGAACGGGGAGAGACTGAAACCGCACTATCCTTCTGGATCCGGGCCTTCAAGGCAGACCGATGGACACATCTAACCTTCCCCAGATCATCCACTGGTGCGATGGCATATACTGCCCCAACCTCCTTAGGGGCTCTAACCACCTGATACACCACAGGGCTCCACAGATCCTGAATTTTATGACGACCTCTGGCGCCATAATCATGCAGATAAACCAACTGACCCTCCCCCAGTGGTGTATCATGGACATGAGCATCGTGTTGTGCTTTACGACGACCTGCTGCAGCTTCCAGTCTTCCCCGTGCCCCCTCAAATGCCACCCAAAGCCTAGCCTGGTGCTCCCTCATCCACTCATGCACACCACCAACTACAACCTCCTGGCCCCTACCCAGGAGGAAGTCCACAGGGAGTCTTGGTTCTTGCCCAAACATTAAAAAGAATGGGGACTCACCAGTCGTCTGATGAGGGGTAGTGTTATAATAAAACAGCACTTGTGGAAGGCATGAGGCCCAGTCCCTTTTTCTAGACACAGGCAGGGCACGCAAAAGGTTGTGCAACGTCCTGTTAAAACGCTCGCACTGCCCATTCCCTGCTGGATGGTAAGGAGTGGTACGCGATTTTTCCACCTTATACAGTGCACAAAGCTGCTGTACCAAGGAAGACTCAAAATTACGGCCCTGATCTGAATGAATCCGACTAGGGACGCCAAACTTGTAGAACCACTCCGCCACCAAAACCTGGGCCACTGTCTCTGCCCGTTGGTCTCGTGTAGGAACAGCCAAGGTATATTTTGTAAAAACATCCGTTATTACCAGCACGTTTTCCAATCCTGACCGGGTAGGTTCGGCCTCGAGGCCAACAAATGACCCATAAAACTATTGGGAAGATGTCGTGTATCCTTTGAAGCCTGACACCTTTCGCACTCTCGACACCATCGTACCACATCGGCTGTCAGGCCTGGCCAAAAACAACGCTGTCGCACCAACTCAGTGGTGCGTTCCACCCCCTGGTGCCCGTGCTCCTGGTGTAACTGTGTCAGTACCTCGTGACGCAATAGTGCTGGTAACACCACTTGCAACACCTCCTCTCCCCCATCAGAACGAAACACTCGGCGGTCCAATACCCCGTCCTCCTCACACAGCCGACCCCATTGTCGCAAAAGAGTTACCACAGCCTTGGGTAGCTGTCGACGTTCCTCTAAATTAGGTGGGGCTCCTCGCCTCCAAAACCTTAACACTTCCCCTATAACAGGGTCCTCATCCTGTAATGACTGCATATCCACAGCCAAACCAGGCAGCACCGTAACTGCTGCTTGAGAAGCCATCCCCACCTCACCAGCCTGCTGTACCACAGTGGGAAGCGCTATACCAGGTAGTACCCCCGCCAAATCACCCTGACTGGAAGGACCCTGTCGCGAAAGGGCATCCGCATTCCGGTTGCTCCTCCCAGAACGATACCTTAGCTCAAAATCAAAAGAGGCCAACTGCGCCGCCCACCGCTGCTCTGTGGCCCCGAGCTTAGCCGTAGCCAGGTGGCTAAGGGGGTTATTATCAGTAAAGACGACACACTTCTGCCCCAGCAAATATTCTCTAAACTTCTCAGTCATGGCCCACTTGAGCGCCAAAAATTCCAACTTCATGGAACTATAGTTTGACATGTTGCGCTCAGTGGGCCTAAGACTGCGACTAGCATAGGCTATAGGCCGCACCTTCCCTCCCTGTTCCTGGGACAGAACTGCTCCCAACCCTCCATGACTAGCGTCTACCTCCAAGATAAAGGGAAGGGAGAAATCAGCATACGCCAATACTGGGGCAGAAGTGAGCCTGCTCTTCAGTTCCTCAAAGTTCACCTGGCACTGCTCTGTCCAAGCCACCCCAAACCTCGACTCTGCTCGACCCCTGGACTTACGACCCGCAAATTCAGCTACTAGACGATGTAGAGGAGCTGCCAACTTGGCAAAACCTTCTACAAACCTCCGATAATAACTGGCAAACCCCAGAAACGACCGAAGCTCTGCCACCCCCGTAGGACGTTGCCATTGTTTCACTGCCTCTATCTTACTTGGGTCTGTCGACACCCCCTTAGCCGAAATTATGTGTCCCAAATAACTTACCTCCTGTTGGAAAAACGCACACTTAGCTAACTTTGCCTTTAGCCCCTCTCGCTCCAGTCGACTCAGAACCACCTCCAACCTATCCAGATGTTGTGCTACGGAAGAAGAAAACACCACAATGTCATCCAAGTATAAAAGAAGGGACTGGCACTGCTGATCCCCAAACAACCTCTCCATCAACCTCTGGAAGGTGCCTGGGGCATTGCAGAGCCCAAATGGCATACGATTCCATTCAAACAGACCGAAAGGTGTACAAAAGGCAGTCTTATGTCTATCCGCCTCGGTAACAGAAACCTGATTATAACCACTGGCGAGGTCCATGGTGGAGAACCACCGGGCCCCCGTCAGTGAATCCAAGGTTTCCTCTATCCGTGGCAAGGGAAAGGCGTCTTTTCGGGTTTTTGCATTCAGCTGACGGTAATCCACACACATGCGCATGGTCCCATCCTTTCTCTGACCAACACAATAGGAGAGGCATAGGGGCTACAACTCTCTCTAATAATGTTATTTTCTAGTAGCTGGTTTATGTGCGTTTTCACCACATCATACTCTGACGGTGGTATCCGCCGATACCGTTGACGAACTGGGACCGAGTCCGTTAAGGGGATGTCATGAGAAAGGAGCTGCGTGCATCCCAAATCACCTTCGTGCGCAGAGAAAACTGTATGAAATTTTAACAACAGGGATCTTACCTGGTTCTGTTCAGACTCTGACAACACGGACAGATCAAGACTCTTGATTTGTTCCACTACTGAAGGAAGAACAACAGAAGTCTGTAAATTTACGGACACAGCAACTGAATTACATTCTGAAACACCACTAGGCAAGCTCACCATAAATGCCTGGTGCAAGGTGCCCAAAACGGAGTTCCGAAAAAGCATTATGTCAGTCTTACCTACGTTGACAACAGGTACATAAACTGTACCCCGAGTCACTCGTAGTAAGGCAGCAGATGCCAAAAGTCCGGCAGGCAGCCCTGTTTCTGGAGGTTCGAAAAGCACAGTTCCCCCAGCAAAGTGCTCAGAACAAGTAGCAGCCACCACTTTCATAGTGCCGCCTGGAACGCGACAGCCATGACGACCCCGCAATCGCACCTTTCCAATATGGCTTGCCTGAGGGGTGGCATCTACCTCATGACAATGTTGTAATGCTTGGACCACCAACTGGGAGGCCTCTGACACAGAAAGTGCATCAAAAAGGGCAGCACCGTGCAACCCAAAGAGCTCCTGATAACACCGACTTAAAACATTCATCCCCAAGATCCCAGGGACTCGAGCACCAGTGCCCTTAGGGGGATCTCTAACAACCAATACGCCACACCCTGAAATTACCTGGCCACAAAGCTCTACGTCCAACTCAACATAACCAACGTACGGAATTAACGATCCATTAGCCGCCTGAAGCTGCAACCAGTGACATGCCCGGAGACGATCCTGGCCCAATGGTACAAAGAGTTCCACAAAACAACTTTCCGTAATCGTAGATACCATAGAGCCAGTATCGATCAAGCAGGGCACTTGTACACCTCCCATACAAACGACAAGGTGTGGACATGATGCCATTAAGTGTGGCAAAGAAGTTAACGTCATTGAGTCAGGGCCTTTCCCTACCGAACGGTGACTCAGCAGCTCGGTGGGACCTAGTTTTCCGACGGCTGAACAAAAGTTGGTCCAACCCTTGTCGAAGAAGGTGACTCATGGCGAGCTAAGGAGGGAGAACGAACACGTTCTTCATCACATTCACGGGCAACGTGACCTGGTTTTTGACACCGGTGACAAAGTAACACTTCGGCACGAGAGGGCCGGCGAGCCCGTTGAGGAAACCGCATATCTGCAACACTTCAAGTAAGCCGATCCAGCTGCTGCTGCTGCAATTGCAGCATCTCCCGCAACTCCCTCAGCTCTGAGTGAGAATGCCCTTGCACCCCGTACTGGATGCCATATGCCATTGGGACGGACTGACTTCTACCCCTTGCCCCTCCTGGCATCCCTTCTCGTTCCCACCTAATTGCTTCCCCCCGTACCTCCAATAATGTAACGGCGGGCTGACGACGGACTAACTGCTTCAATTCCCGGCGGAGAGCACTATCAGCAACATACTCTACGAACTGATCACGCAACACAATATCGGAATTAGGAATAGCATTAGCCGACTGTTGTTTAACCCTCTCGAGGAGAGACATCAAGACCAGGGAAAACTCTAACAAAGATTCCCCATCTTCTTGTTTCCTGGAGAAAAAAGCTTCTTGGAGCGCTACATATGACTGGGAGCAACCATACAGCTCACGTAAAATCACAATAATCTTGTCCGGATCTCCCCGTTCCCCACTGGGACGATGTCTAATCTCCTCCCGGGCTTCACCTTCCAAGTGGTCAAAGAGGAAAAATGCCCTATCAGCCTTAGACAAACAACGAACCCGCATACATGCTTCGGCCTCCTCCACCCACTCCTCAATGCCTATACCCGATTTACCACAAAATTTTGGACACCGCCGATCCCTAGGCACAAAAACAAATCGCTCCGGTGCCACTAAATCGACCTCCGCTGGCTGGGATGGGCCAGGCGTGGTTACAGCAGCAACAGGGACAGCATTGGAACCGGAAAGCTCACGCTCACGACGCAAACGGTCATTGTCCGTCCTCAACTGGGCCACCAGTTCTCGCAACTCCTGCATCTCATCCTCCATACTTGCCCACGAAATCTAAAGCACACTGCTGTTTTGCTTATGAAAAAAAAACACAAAAAAACAAAATCACCAAATATAAATATACCCACGACTCAAGAAAATTCCTTGCCTTACCAGGTGGATCCTGCCGATTACGCCAAAATGTGGCAACCGTTATATCCCGAAAGGCGGGAATTTACAAAATGTATTTAATCCGACTACGCCACCCTGGTGGGGCGCCAGGGAAATACTCCCAACAAAGACACACAGGTAAGCTCCACCTATCAAAGGCAAGAATAATGAGTACCTGAGACGTGGGTAGCAGTACAAAAAGGATGGTTTATTTATTAAAAACAGACAAATATCTATTTGCTCCCAAGAGACACAGAAGCAATCAATGATAATTTATAAAAACAGTCCTCAGGGACAGAGGAAAAAGGGAACAGAAACCTACAGGACAAAGCAGGCCGGCTGCAGCTCAGAAAATCATTCAAAAACCCCCCAAATCCACATCAAATTAAGTGCCATGCACTCACTACAAGAAAGAATTATGTTGATACCCTTGCAATCGGTGAAGCACACACCACAAATGCATGCAGCCAGCTTTCTCTGTCCTGCACAGTGCCTGGCTCCTAATCACAACAATAAAGAAAGAGAAAAACACACACACACACACACACACAAAGCGAACACAATTGTGTAAAGTCCACACAATTCCCACTAAACAATAATCACATCAAACATAAACAAAACAGAAATAAACAATTTCACAGACTCAATAGCATATGGAGGAGGGCACCAAGTCATCTCCCGATCCTATATACGACCGAGACCGGTGCCTAAACGCACCAAATTAACACAACAAAAAAAAGGACAACAACAACACAAACATTCGCGCCGTCACAACAGAATACACAAAGCAAACATGCAAAACAATCAGCCAGGAAAGGCAATTCCATTCACACAAAACAAGAACAAAAAGCAATCAAGAGTAAAAATAAGAAAACAAAAAGAAACTTAAACAGCATGCACACCGTAGCTACCAGCCCCACGGCCTACAAAGCAGCCGAGTCACAAGCAAGCAATCTTCTTACACATAAGCAAAACAGCAATGGCGTCGCCGCTAGCATTATCAACTAGGAATAAGGCGAGGAGATTATAATAGTCCACCACACTCCTAGCATGAGGAAAATAAACACATTAACCTCCATCTATTGACCACATGGAAAGACAAGCACAAAATGTATACTTACTTGGTTTAGACAATCGCCCGCACGAAGCTGCATGAGTACTCACCGCCGATGCCGCAGCTCAATCTACCGGCCGGCTTTCTCATCCCGCTAGCGCCGCTGATACTATAAAAATACACTAAATATGCTTACTGCTAAAGTAAGAACAATTTATTATGAATACCGGCATACCTAAAAGCGCGCTCCGCCGAGAATAGCCCACACGTCCATGCCGTCACCTCCACTAGAATTAAACTGTAAATAGCATTGATTAGCATTAAGCTATTCACCTAGCTACACAGTCAATAAAACCCAAGCCTACCTTAACAGGGATCAGGAACGAAAAGGGACACGCCAGGTTGCAGAGGACCCAGACACCACTAGTCAAAATAAGGGTCCTTAAATAGACTGCGTTCCCCGTATTAATCTGATAGCCACACCCCCCCAACGAAGCACATTTCAAAACAAACATTTACCCTGCCACACTACCTTTCCACCTGGTCTCCTGTACACACAGTATATCCACCTTTCTTCTCTGCATCATATCAACTAACTCTCTTCCCTTCCCTGTCATGGTCCCAACATTCAAAGTCCCCACTATCACTCCTAAACTCTTGCCTTTCCTCTTCTCTCTCTGCTTACGAACACGCCTTCCTCCTCTCCTTCTTCGACCTTTATTGATTTCTGTACATTATAGTATTGTCTCCCTTTGCAATCTGTGTCCCATATCATTAGCCATGAGTTCTCTACTGCTGTTTTGATTATTGACTTGGCCTCACCTTTTTCAAAGGGAATTTCCATTATCTTTTCATCCTTTAATTTTAATGCATTCTTAGCTTTTGAATCTGCTTTCTCATTACCCTTTACACCAGCGTGTGCCGGCACACAGCATAACTGTATTAAAGTTCCAGCTCTTTGTATCCAGAGCAATTTCATTGATATTTCCTTCAACAAGTTATCTCTTTTTGTTTCACCAGCATTCAGACTCCTAAGAGCTGGACTAGAATCTGAACAAATGACTGCTCTCTCCGGTCTTATTTCTTCATCCGCTGCAAAACTAAGATTATGGCAACTATTTCTGCTGTGAAAACTGACAATATATTATTAATTCTTTTGTTTTATAATTATATTGAATTCAGGTATATATACTCCGGCTCCAACATGGTTGTTTCCTGGATCTTTGGACCCATCAGTGAAAACTAGCAAATAATTAAAATATTTCCTTTTAACATACTCCAAACATCCAATATTATCTATATTATTTTCAATCCATTCTCTCTTTTGTTCTATAAGTTGCAAATCTACATCCGGAACTGGCAATATCCATGGAGGTACATTACCCCATACAGTATTGGGTCCAATCGATAACCTATTTACTCCATATTTTTCTGCTACCAAATTAACACTCCAACCAAATCCTGTGCATTTCCGTTTTTGCGAATATCTTCAACAGTCTTCTATTACCTTCGTCGCGGGTTGCTCCTCTCCAGGTTCCTTTAACTTAACCCAGTATGACAATGCCAACTTTAATCGTCTTAGATGTAATGGTAATTCTTCAGATTTCACCAGTAATGCATTGGTCGGAGTTGTTTTAATAGCTCTAATACTACGTCTGAGAGCTCTATACTGTATTCTATCTAGTTTATCCGAAGTACTTTTGCTGCTTCTCCATATACCATACATCCATAATCTATACTGGATCGTATTAAGGCCCTATATATATATATATATATATATATATATATATATATATATATATATAGAAGCGATTGTTTATCTGCTCCCCAATTATATCCAGAGACCGATCTCATAAGGTTCAACACTTTATTACATTTTGTCACAATCTGTTTAATATGTGTTTTCCATATGCACTTCTCATCAAACCATAACCCCAAATATTTAAATGTTGTTACCCTTACCATATTTTGACCATACAGTTTAAGCTGAATATACCTTTTATTTCTAAAGAATAACATATAACCAGTTTTTTCAACTGACATCTTAAAACCCCATTCATACGACCATCTTTCAAACTTTATTATGGCACTCTAAATACTCTTAATCACGTGTCTAATATTTTTCCCTCTTTTCCATATAGCCCCATCATCTGCATAAAGTGAGGACCCTATATCTACGCTAACATTGTCAAAGACAGAATTTATCATAATGTTAAACAAAATAGGGCTAATAACACTACCCTGCGGAACACCATTCACAATATTAAACTCATCTGGTAGAGCATCACCTACCTTAACTCTGAACGTTCGGTTAGTTAAAAAATTTAAGATCCAATTGTACATCCTCCCATCAATACCCATCTTATGAAGTTTAATCAATAGTTCTTCTCTCCACATTGAATCATAAGCTTTCTCAATATCAAAATACACTATAGGCATAACCTCTTTTGTGCTAATTGCTTTTTCTGCCTCATTGCTAACTTTTACTAACGCATCAATAGTAGATCTACCTTTGCGGAAACCATTTTGATATGTGCTAATCAATTTCCTTTGCTAATCAATTTCCTTTGGCAAATAATGTGCCAGTCTGTGGACAATCACCTTTTCCATTTGTTTGCACAAGTGAGATGTTAGCGCTATAGGTCTGTAATTTCCTGCATTATCTGGGTTTTTGCCAGGCTTACTAAGGCACTTTTCTGTAATGCTGCTTTCAATTTATAAATTGTAAAATCAATATTAAGGCAGGTATCATCACTTTTCTTTAATATGTCTGGATATTTCCTTAAAATATCCTCTTTCTGTTGCTTATGCTTTTCATCTAAGTAACTTCCATTATGTATACTTGCAAACTTTTTACCCCAAAGATCGTCTTTCTCCTTATTTGTAATTGCCAAATATTTTTTTTTTATCAACTAACACTGGAATTTTATCATATTTCCTTTTCCCACTAATTTTTTAATCATCAGCCAAACATCATCCAATCTTATTTCTCTACTGATAGCTGAACAGAATTGTCTCCAAGCATTCCTCTTTGCTATTTTAATTATTTTCCGTGCCATAGCTCTCTTTCTTTGATATGCAATCAAATTCTCTTGACTCAGTTGATTCCTTGATATTTTAAAAGCTTTATTTCTAACCAATATAGCATTTCTACAATCATCATTCCACCATGGAACCATCTTCTTTTTCCCGTTTATTTTGCTTTTGGGGATGCATGCTGTTGCAGCATTGACAATCAATTTCATCACTGCTTCTGCACAAGCGTCTGTTACCTTCCATCGATATTGCTTCCATAAACTCTTTACAATGTTCTAAAAATTTTTCCCATTCAGCTTTATGTAAGCACCATCTCTCCACTATACATTCTTGCAATGTATACTATAACCACTATAACTTCCTGCAAATTTAGTTCAAAATTTATTGTACATAAATTCATATTATAATCAGTTCCTGTGATTATATCATTCATTACTTTCAATTCACATATGTTACTTATATTTCCTGATACCAGCGTAAGGTCAATGCATGAAACTGAGTTTCTTACATCCACTCTAGTGCCACTGCCATCATTAATACAGACAAGCGATCTCTCATCCATAAGCTCTTTAACTATTTCCCCATTTCTATCTACATGATCACTTCCCCACAAATTATTATGGGCATTTAAGTCTCCACACCATATTTCTCTTATATCCACACTTCCACTGATCTCTTGGAACATTTCCATTGATAGCCTCTTACAGGGATTATAGAAGTTTATTATTTTTATGTTTCCTCTGAGACTACATACTTCTACTGCTACACATTCATACTTGTTTGGAACATTAATCCTTCTGTATGCTAGAGAATCTCTAATAAATGTTGAGCTTTTGTCACATCTAGCGTAACTATACCCAGACAGAACAAATTCCAAATGTGGTCTTAACCATGTTTCTTTAACACAGATAATGTCAGGTGTATCATTCAGATCTGCAATAACTTTTTTAAATTCTTGCCTGTTTGCTATTAGACTTCTGGCATTCCATTGGAGGATATTAAATACCATCAGTAGACTAATCAGCTTGAGACAGTCCATCATAGTTGGTAGGATTCAACATCTCATGAATCATTTCTGCTTTGATATCTTTAATCCCTAATAACTTTGTTGCTGCCTCCACGACAGTTTTTATTCTATCACTTTTTCTCTGTTGCTGCATTGCCACATTCACAATTTTACATATGAAAGCTACAAAGTTGATTTTATCCGTAATCAATGTATCCTCCTTTATCTTTTTAACTAATTGGTTTATTTCTACATGACTTATTGCACGAGATGGGATTTCTATTGATTGTCTTCTTACTGACTGACTTGGGTTAGCCACCACTGTATCCCTGCTTCTGGCAAGGTCAATTTCCTTCACTTTTTTAGCTGCATCCGCATATGAAACTTGGTTGTATATTTTATATTTCTGTATCTCTCTAGCCTGCCTTTAAACTGGGCACCCTCCAAAAGCAGCACCACAGTTACAGCATTTGATTTTTGCATCTTTAGCACATTTACCGTATTCATGCTCCCCTTCGCATCTAGCACACATTTGTCTTCCTTTGCATTTCCCTGCAGTGTGTCCCATTGTTTGGCATTTAAAACATTGCAATGGGGCTGGAATATACTCCCTTACGTCATAACTCAGATATCCCATTCTAATTTTCTTAGCCATACTCTTTTCAAATTCTAGAAGTACTGAAAGACTATAACTTTCACCCCCCTTCTGTTCATTTGCAATCTTGTATCCTTCAACACCTTTCCTCCTTTCACTTCTTGCATTATTTCATCTATTTTCATTGTTAGTGGCACATCATATATAACACCTTTCATCTTAGCTGCGTTTCCTGGGATATGTGCATTAATTATTTCTCCATTCAATGTTTCAGCCTGTAGAAATTTCTCTCTTTGCAGTTTATCTTTAGCAAAAATCAAGCGTCTCCTGTTACTTAAGAATTTAGATGAGCAAAAATCTTTATTTTGCCCATTTCTTTTTCTATAGCTTTTGTCAGTTGAAGTGGATAAAAGTGTACTCCTTCTTTTTTTTTAAAGTTATCAGCACTTTCCATTCAGCTTGTTCGTCCTCATCCTTCCCATTTTTCTTAGCAGCCCTTTTTTTTTTATTTATGTCACCCATCTCTAATCCTAAAGTAGAACTTTCTGAGCTAGTATTCCTATTTTTCTTTTCCTCGTAACATCCTGCCAAGCCATATCGTCACTTTTACCGTCCGTACTTTCACCCATGATGATTACATCCACGGTACAGCTGTTGCTAAACCCGCCAAACCTCTGTTCACGTCTGCGGCGTCCTCCACTTGTTTTTCCTTGCAAATCCCCCCTCTGTTTTATTTTTACAGTTTAAAAATATAAAATTATTATTAAAAATGGCATCATATTAATTGTACACAAACGTTTAATTAGGAAGAAATAATTAGTATTAAATCAGTTGTTTGTTTTAATAAATATTCAACACTTCATGTTAATATCAATTATTATTGATAATAATAATTTATAAAAAATTACTGATATTTATTTATTTATTTATTTATTCACAGATTACTAGCCTATATAATACAAAGGAGTTCTTGATTTAATTAAAGTTTAAATTATTTTGCTATATTATTATGATGTCGATATTAATGATAATAGATTTATAAATCCTTTTTCGAGCTCCATATTTTTCACGCTTCAGCGAGACGCACTGACTTATGGGAAAGTTTTCGTTTCCTCTTCCGGTGAAGTGAAGACCCGTTGTTCACTTGTTCCCTACGCCGTTCGCAGTTCCCTTTCAACTGAACATTTTCGCTCCCTGTGGTTTGGAATCACACTTAACATAGCTGAACACACTTGTGAAGTATACTTCGCAGGGTACTTCAGGCTGAGCAGAACGCACCTATACTGTGTACTTGGAGCAGGGAGTAGGGAGCACGCTGTGAAGTACACTTCGGAATGGAACACAGCCATCGCCTGTAACGAACCGAAAGTGAAAGAGTCAATGTTTATGTTTTATCAAGGACAATGTCTTTAAAGCAGAAGATATTAATGTAACACAACAGGGCCGGGTGAATAAAGGTGAGTGATTTATTTATTACTAACGACTTTATATAAGGATAATGCAGATATATTGTAAATTAAACTCGTGTAAAACTCAGATGTAGGAAATGTGTAATGTGTGGGATACAGGTAGAACCTAAAGCAGGTTTTAGTCGGGTATTACTGTATAAGACCGATAATCCTATATAGAGATTGTACAGGAGCTTTTTCTCATTCTGCATTTGGGATTTATCGTGTTTTGTGAAAGTGACACAGCTCTACCAAACGACTGTTCAGATAACCGATGCAAGAACAAGGTGCAGTGAATTCTGGCAAATGAAGTAAAAAACAAAAAGAATGAAAAACAGACAGTCCTTGGCCGCGAGGCGCCCTCTAGCGGTTTCCCCTGACCAGGACACAATGTGTTGCACTTCTTACAGTAGTTTAATAAGTAAAGATTAAGATGAAAATTAGCTGTAAGGTAACTTTTGGAACAGAACATCAAATGAAAACATTTATGTTTAATATTTCCCAAAAGAACAAATTTAATGCAAGTAAAAATAAATATTACTATTAAAATTAGAAAAACATTTGAAAAGTAATGATATTCAGTATAAAAGTGCGCCCCCTGCAGGACATGTGGCCACACATTTTACATCAGATTATAAAGATTTTAAATATCTTACATGACCTGGATGTTACTAAGATTAAACTATAATCTGTATATTGAAAATGTTTAATTGGCAACAGTTAACTGTCAAGCAAATATATCAATTTTAAAAAAGTTTGTTTGGCATTAGTAAATGTACAGATATATTTGACTATTTTAAGATATACAGTGCTGTAAAAAAGTATTTACCCCCTTATTGATTCTTTTATTTTTTTGCATATTTGTCACACTTAAATGGCTAAGATTATTAAATACATTTTAATATTACACAAAGATAACCCAAAGTAAATTCACAATACATGAGGATTTTATTTATTATGGGAAACTCCTCCAAATCTTCCTGGCCCTATATGAAAAAGTAATTGTCCCCTTGATAAATTGTGAACTGTGATTTTTGTAAAGCTGAGTTAAATTTCTCTTGCCACACCCAGGCCTGATTACTGCCAGACCTGTTAAATCAGGAAATCATGTAAATAGAACCTGTCAGACACAGTGAAGCATGCTAAGGGTGGCACAACCAATTATTAGGTTTAGGGGTAATTACTTTTTCACCTAGGGCCGGACTTTCTTATCTCCAGCCTTCTGGGTATCTAAGAGCAGGACCTGATTCATTGTGTTTTTTTGGTCAGAGTAGTAGAGTAGGTCTCTCAATATGAGGATATTTTTTTTAATTTCCTTCTACATATTTTTATTCTGTCTTTATTGCACTATAGTCACATCCTTCATTTATTGCATCCTCTCTTTTATTAGTATTTGCTGATTATATATTTCCTGGTAATTTTATCTATTACTACTTGCTGGTGCACCTTATGTACAGTTTAATTCCCAGTTTCATGTATTTTTATCTTTATATTATTTGACAGCATTTTTACCTCTTTAATGCACCTTGAATTGTAAATGGTGTGTTCATGATTTTTTTCCCTTTTTCATCACCTTACAATTCTTGCTTGTTTCTTACTTATATTCAGTATGTATAATATAATATTATAATTATAATATGTAAACTGTAACAATACAATTTCCCTTAGGGATTAATGAGGTACTCTGTCTGTCTGTCTGTCTGTCTGTGCGTGCTAATGACTAAATTCTGTAGGACAGATTTTAAGCCAAAGGATGATCATTGTTCTTTAGGTCAAAGATGTGAAAATGATTGTGTGGAAGTTTAAATTCACATTTGTTTTTGTGTTTTTCAGGATTGTAATCCACTGAGATCAGACACTTCAGGACTTAACTGCTAGTTTGTGGATACTAATATTGAAAGATGGAGACTGATGATCCGGACACTGATAACGTGTCCCCACTCTCTAAAAAACACTTACCTAATAGATCTTGGTATTTCAGTCATTAAATATTCATATCCAAATTACTAAGTGAGCACATATGAAGGAAGTTTAAACAGTAAAGTGTTTCACTATTATTAACAAACTAACAGTCACCATGAAATGTATTCTGTTCATTGCAAGTGAAATTTATCTCTCATTAAATTAACAAGTTTAAATAATGTTGTGCAGTAAACTCCAGGGAGAGAGATCAGGATCAGCAGCACCCAGCTGTATCTCCATGAAGAGTGATGGGTCTATGGATCAGCCTCTTCATTTTAAAGCTGGAGACTCCTCACCTCTACACAGGTAACGTCTCCTCACTGTTAATGTCACTGCTGAAGTCACAGTTAAAGGGAAATTCATATAAATCAGGGGTCGGCAACCTTAAACACTCAAAGAGCCATTTGGACCCGTTTCTCACAGAATAGAAAAGAGTTTTGTGGCTCCCAGTGTTTTAACATCTAAAATGAAGATGACACTGCATATATCATTTTTTTACATTTATACTGTATAATTACATATAAACTATAGTGTGTTGCATGTATGAAATCAATGAACTGCTACAGAGAAAACTACATTTTATTTCTAAATGAAACAAAAAACTTTGGGAAAATTTTGAAAGACGCTGGATTGAAGGTTACTTTCAAATAAAATACTCAATGTCTATTTGTGTCCTCCTTGTATTTATGAAATAAAAAACCGAACTTTCACTTGCAGAAAGCCAAAAATGCCATCTGCTTCAAGTGCCGTCATCCTGTCATTGTGTGTACTGTACTGTAGCATACGGTCAACGGTCAATGGAAACCTGGGGATGAAAATTTCAGTGCCGCACATCGCCAGTTGTGACACATGATTTGAGTGACAAAAAACTAGACATGTTTTATTTTAATGTTAAAAGATCACCATAATCTTTCAATTTAGAATTGCATAAAAAAACTAACAAACTAAAATGAAATGTATTTAAATGAAATACTCATTATTTATTTTTCAAAGCCACAGCGAGCCGCGGCAGGGTGATAATAGAGCCGCATTTGCCTCTGGAGTCGCGGGTTGCCGACCCCTGTCCTAAATAAAAGCAAGGCCTACCTTTATGAAGGGCACAATTTCATCATCGTCAGTATTATCAGTGTGCTTATGCTTAGCCATATGCTTATCTAAAAGAAGAACCATTATAAGTAAAGAAAATATACATGTTAAAGAGGCATAATAAAGACAGGAATTGCCAAGTTGGTGGAAAAATCTAGAGATAATGGGAAAGATTTCTGAGTTATATTGCGTTGTAATGGAAAATTTTCTGAGATTATATGGACCAGGAAAGTACTGAGTTAAAGAGGAAACATATTTCACATCTCTGGGCTAACAGAGACGTCCTGCTAATTTTTTATGTGCCCGCCCTTTAAATCTCATAATGCAAATGTTTCTGTGATTACTAAGATTTTAAATATTGGATGTAAGATGATTTATTTTGTTTTAGTATCAGCTGAACTTTGAAATGCATTTTTGCACGGGACAAGGGTTGTGGGATTTAGCCCTACTTTACTTACACTAAACTCACTATCTGGTTGAAAACGTCCTGGGCAGTGTGCAGACCAGGAAAATTTATAAACACTTATTGTAATGTACTTATATGTACCTCAATTCTGAATTAATTCTGACTCAAAAACTCCCAAACTATGCCTTCAAGGCTGATGGTTAGACTATAGTGGAAATGTTTAACTGCAATTTTTATTCACAGTGATCTACAGAAGGCAGGAGACAGATTAGCAAAGTGTATCATCAGAGATACAGGGTAAGATCAAATCCCACATGACTGACACACTGACACACTGCTGTTATAAACATCTCTGCTGTTATTAACTACAGAGTGATTAGATTATAGAAAACATACAGAAGAATAAAATAAACACACAGTGAGAATATTATAAAGAGCTATCAGTGATAACAGGGCAAATTAGGTCTTAAAGATTAATTATTGGACCCCATGTCTCATTTTATAGGCACGAACCAGAATCTGCTGCTGTAAATGAATTCCAGGAAAAGTTTAAATTAAATCTGATGAAGAAGTTTCAGTTCTTGAATGGAGTGATAATAAACCTGGGAACCCAAACACTCCTGAATGAGATCTACACAGAGCTCTACATCACAGAGGGAGACAGTGAAGAAGTGAATAATGAACATGAGGTGAGACGGATCGAAGCAGCGTCCAGGAGAACAACAACAGAGGAAACACCAATCAAATGCAATGACATTTTTAAGCCCTTATCTGAACAAGACGAACCCATCAGATCTGTGCTGACAAAGGGAGTCGCTGGCATCGGAAAAACTGTCTCTGTGCAGAAGTTAATTGTGGACTGGGCGGAAGGGAAAGCAAATCAGGACGTCCATCTCATATTTCCACTTCCTTTCAGAGAACTGAATTTGATGGAGGACCAGAAACTGAGTCTGATGGAGCTCCTTCATGTCTTTTTTAAAGAAATAAAAGAAACAGAAATGTTAATTTGGGAAAAGGTTCTGTTTATTTTTGATGGATTGGACGAGTGTCGTTTTCCTCTAGATTTCCAGAACACAGTGAGAGTGTGTGATGTAACTGAATCTGCATCAGTGCCTGTGCTGCTGATAAACCTGATCAAAGGGAATCTGCTTCCCTCTGCTCTCATCTGGATCACCTCCCGACCTGCAGCAGCTGATCAAATCCCCTCTGAGTGTGTCCATCGAGTCACAGAGGTACGAGGGTTCAATGACCCACAGAAGGAGGAGTACTTCAGAAAGAGGATCAGTGATCAGAGCCTGGCCAATAACATCATCACACACCTGAAGTCATTAAGAAGCCTCTACATCATGTGTCACATCCCAGTCTTCTGCTGGATTTCAGCCGCTGTTCTAGAGAGAATGTTGGGTGAAGCAGAGAGAGGAGAGATCCCCAAGACTCTGACTCAAATGTACACACACTTCCTCATCATTCAAATAAACATCATAAGAGAAAAATACTCAAAGAAGCAGAAGAGTGATGAAGAAATGCTTCTTAAACTGGGACAATTGGCTTTTGAGCAGCTGGAGAAAGGGAACCTGATCTTCTATGAGGAAGACCTGAGAGAGTGTGGCATTGATGTGAGAGAAGCAGCAGTGTACTCAGGTGTGTGTACGCAGATCTTCAGAGAGGAGTTTGGGCTTCACCAGAGTAAAGTGTACTGCTTTGTTCATCTGAGCATTCAGGAACATCTCGCAGCTCTGTATGTGCACCTGATGTTCAGGATAGACAATAAAAATGTTCTTGAAAAGAGTCGAGCTTCAAAACAGATGAAGGAAGAAATTACAGTTTTAGGTTTCCACAAGTCTGCTGTAGTTGAAGCTTTAAAAAGTCAGACTGGACATCTGGATCTTTTCCTTCGCTTTCTTCTGGGTCTCTCACTGGAGTCCAATCAGAAACTCTTACAGGTCTTAGTAACACAGACAGGAAGTAGCTCCCAGAGCACAAAGGAAACAGTTAAGTACATTAAGGGGAGGATCAGTAGAGAACGTTCTACAGAGAAATCCATCAATCTGTTCCACTGTCTGAATGAACTGGGTGATAATTCTCTAGAGGAGGAAATCCAACGGTACCTGAAATCTGGAAAACAAAGTGAACTCTCTTCATCACAGTGGTCTGCTCTGGTGTTTGTGTTACTGACCTCAGCACAGGAGCTGGAGGAATTTGACCTGAATAAATATTTCAGTCCAGATAAGATAACAGATGATGTTCTTCTGAAGCTGATGCCTGTGATTGCAGCATCCAGGAAAGCAACGTAAGTAAAGCTGAATATAACTGTTCTACTGTTACAGTGTTGGAGATTGGTAAACTTTAAACACTTCCACAAATACAATATACTGCCAAAAGTATTCGCTCGTCTGCCTTCACATGCACGTGAACTTGAGAAACATCCAATTCTTAATCCATAGGGTTTAATGTGATGTTGTCCCACTCATGGGAGCTATAACAGCTTCAACTCTTCTGGAAAGACTTTCAACAAGAGTGTGTTTATGGGATATTTTTTTTACTATTCTTCTAAAAGTGCTTTTGTGTGATCAGATGTTGGACGAGAAGGCCTGTCTCGTAGTATCTGCTCTAATTCATTCCAGTAGTATTCTATGAGGTTGAGGTCAGCGCTCTGTGCAGGCCAATCAGGTTCTTCCACACTCTTGGATGAGCCTTTATGGATCTTATTTTGTGTACTGGTGCGCAGTCATGTTGGAACAGGTGTGGGGTTGTTTTTCAACGCCTTTCAAAGGAACTCTTAATGCTTCAGCATACCAAGACAATTTGGACAATTTCATGTTCCCAATTTTGTGGGTACAGTTTGGGGATGGTCCCTTCCTGTTCCAACATAACCGGGCACCAGTGCACAAATCAAGTCCTTGAGTCCTGACCTCAACCTGATGAAACACCTTTGGAATGAATTAAAGCGGAGACTGCGAGTGTTGTATAAAACACTCTTGAGTCTCTGGTTTTGTTTCCAGACGATTTCGGCCTTTATTGCTGATCAATAACAGACAGAGCCGATCCATGAAGCAACTAACTCCCTCGTTCATTTCCCACATTATATACTGTATGCTTCAACCCCTGCAATAAAGTCAACTGTACATTTCTTCACATCTCCTCACATCTGGGTCTTATTAGGGTCCCCATTAAGCCCACAATGAAGGTGCCCCACTGTTTAGCCCAATTTTTATATACAGTCACATTCCATAATGCATATGTTAGACACACATGTACAGGTGCATCTCAATAAATTAAAATATCATTGAAAAGTTGATTTATTCAGTAATTTCATTAAAAAAGTGAAAGTCATATTATACAGATTCATTACACACAGATTGATGTATTTTAAGTGTTTATTTCTTTAAATTTTGATGATTATGGCTTATAGGTAATGAAAACCCAAAATTCAGTATCTCAGAAAATTAGAATACAGTGGAACCTTGGATTATCAAAACACATGTAAATCAAAATGAATTTCCTCCATAAGAAATAATGAAAACTCTAATTATTCGTTCCACAACCATAAAAAAATAATACAAAATATAAAGTAAAAATAAAACAAATTAACCTGCAACCTTAACTTAACCTTTAAAAAAAGTAAAGTGTTTGTGCATGTGCTGTGTACTGTATGTGAGGACTACTGTGCTGGACGACTTTCTCACACACACACACACACACACACACACACACACGCGCACACACACACATGTATAAGCTTGCACAGACGTTGACTATATAAGTGAGAGACGCGAATTAAGACCAAACATGTCAAAGTTGAGAAGCATGAGCTACTGCTTCAGGCAGAAATTGTCCCGTGACAAGAAGACAAAGATATGGCCATGTGAAATTGCTAATTCGAATTTGACCTGGGGTGGTGGTAGAGGGAGCAATATTGTGACTCGAAAATAATTATTTGATCCCCTGTAGATTTTGAAAGTTTACCCAAAAGTTTCCAAAGTAATGAACTGTCTATATTTTTATCATCAGGTGTATTTTAAAGGATATACAGTAGACCGAATATTACATAAAAATGTTACATATTACAAAAATGTTATAAATTGAGTCGAATTTCAGTGTAAATTAGTATAAGTATTTGATCCCCTACCAACCAACAGTAATTCTGTCTCCCACAGACTGGTTATGTGCTCAGGTGGGACACATTAATTTAGGAAGGTGTTCTAAAAACTCCTTATCTCTGTCTTACATCAAACCTCATCACCATGGGCAAGACCTCAGAGCTGTCAAAGGGTGTGTGTGTGTGTCTGTGTCTGTGTGTGTGTGCGCACGCATATTTGTGTGTGTGTGTGTGTGTGTGTGTCAGGCTGTGGCAAGTAAAACTTAACTTAGCTTTCAAAAAAAGTTTATTTAATCACAGTTCTTTGATGATTTAGCAATGTCAGGGGCAGTTATGTTTTCACACAGGGCCAGGTGGGTTAGAACAACTTTTTTCCCTTTAATAATTAAAATCATTATTTAAACACTGCATTTATTTCAGGTTATCTTTATGAAATATAAAAATTTGTTTGATAATCTCAATTATTTAAGTGTGACAAATATGCAGAAGAAAAGTCAGGAATGCTCCCTGCACACACACACACACACACACACAACCCCAATTAAATCCATGCTGCTGTTATTGAACTTGTATGACTTTGTACTGTATTTTATTGTATTTTAATGCCAGTTCATAACACTGCATGGATAAGATCTTTGCTACTATCAGTCTGATTCCTAAATAAAATTTTAATATTTATTTATAGTGCTAGGAACAAACGCCACTGTGTCACCATTTTTTATAAATATAGACATTTTTAAGCTCCATCCTGAGCTTAAGCGAGGCATGATGACTGATGGAAATATTTGAATGTTCAATTATTTTGCACCGTATGCATGTTTAGGTCTAGTGTCCCTCTGTGAATATTTTCTGGTGTTTGTACTTTTAGTATTTATGAAATAACAAGCTGCAGTGAAAGATTTGAGGAATTGTTTGATAATTTGCACTAACTTTATTTCATTATGTATTATTTTCTTTCCTTCAGTATCAGGTGTGATGAAGTTGGAGTGAAACGTTGGTCAGCTCTGGTCTCAGCACTCAACTCAGAAACCTCCAATCTGAGAGAACTGCATCTGACTGTGAAAACACTGGATCTGTCCAACAGTAAACTAGGAGACTCAGGAGTAAAGACTCTCTCTGCTGTACTGGAGAATCCTCACAGTAAAGTGGAAAGTCTGAGGTAAAGTCATCTCTGATTTTGATGGGTTTATTGGAAGCCAGTGGGTTTATCACATGCTGAACTTTTCCAGTGTCAAAGTGAAACAACAGATGCATGTGACTGTATTTATTTCAGCTGTTACAACTGACATTTGAAATATTCAACAACAACAAAAATAAATAGTGCCTACCTTACACACCAGCCTAATCACCTAGATGCTCTCCAGCAGCTCCACGTAGGGAAGCAGGTGTGTAGCACAGAACTCTGGGTCAAAAACAATATATCACTATTTATATTCATAAGAACACTCAGGGGCTGATGAACCTCATTAATAGAAAATTCAACAAAAACATGCAGTATTATGTGTAATGCAACAGGCATGCAGGAGCCGTGAAACAAAGAGAATATATGAGAGCAGCAGGGGAAACTTGGACCCTCCAGAAACAGATGAAAAAGAGAAAAAGTATGATATTATATATTGTAGCAGTTTTTTCCACAGGTCTGAAATGCACTTGCGGTGTGTCACGGTGTGCGCCAGTGATAGCATGCACCTAAATCTTTTGTCGCTCCTCGCTCACTCTGTAGGCTCACTAGGTAGGCTAGTAAGGGCACAGCTGGGGGGTTATCACCCTTAATGGATCTCGGGCTTTCTCCATGCTATAAAAAACACCATACAGAGTAGACTCGTGCTTAAAATGCAAATAGTGAAATGCGCTTGCGCTGATGTCATGAACCCCAGTGACTTCGAAGATAAGTACTGAATGCAGCTGTTTGATCTCCACCATAAGGACAGCCGCAAGAGGACTGCACAAGCTCCCGCAGCACATTCACTCTCGCTTAGAGACAGCGTGATTCTGCTGCCGAAGATAAAAAGGCTGCTGTGCTCCACATTAAGGTCCCCCTTCCCAGCCGGAAAGCTGCACAGCCGCTGGAAGTCACACGGGAATCTTGTCTGGAAATCATACCCAAGAGGCAAGCACTTAACAAAGGCTTGGTATCAGTTTGGATTTTATTCACAGGAGTGTGTATTTCACCAAGGTCTTTGTTCTGAAGTTCCATTTATCATCATATTGGTTTTACATATGTGCCATTAGAACTCCACTGACCTTTGCTAGGCCGTTTTGGGAGTTGTAGGCCTTGGATGGCATGTTTGCTGAGTTGCATTGAGGGCATTAGTTGCCAATGTCTGCCTGGATCTGACACTAATGGAATCATGCATGTGTGTACACACAGATAAGACTAAGTATATTTCTCTCATAGGGTGAGTCTACACAGCTTCTCACTTCCTGTTATAATCTCTGTAGACTAATGTCACTAAATATTGTTAATGTTTTGGTTAGTGTTAGTTATACCTTGTGATTGGTGAAGAGAGGAGAGATAGTTCAACATAACAGACATCATATTTATAACAAGTAAACCAAGATTAAAATCTGGTGATGAAGAGTGTCATTGTGTCTCTCTACAGGTTGTATAAGTTTGGCAATCCGTGACAGGGAGGCATTTTAGTGCATAACACCAACTT
Source organism: Clarias gariepinus (assembly GCF_024256425.1). Lineage (NCBI taxonomy): Eukaryota > Metazoa > Chordata > Actinopteri > Siluriformes > Clariidae > Clarias > Clarias gariepinus. The sequence goes on from NC_071111.1 coordinate 26,274,468, forward strand.
TACCGCGGTTCATCTCCATTGCTCAAATTTCCCCCTCTTGGTTGGCGACTGCGAGTGACGTCACTCCCCATACAATCACGCCCCACAGTATAGACCCGCCCCTGACGCTGATTAACAGGTTTCTGTGTAACACGTTGGAAATGCAATTGCAAATGGATTAGCGATTGCGTTTGAGTTTTGGCCATCTACACGCGCGACGCAGAGAAAGTGAAAAAGCGTGAAAAATTGATTTTGCTGTTTAAATATGACAGGCTCATGACTTGTAAGACATCGGAAATGCAAATGGACTTTGTGTGTGATTGTCATTGTGCGTTCGCGAAGGCGAAACAGCAAACGGTAATGCAAAGTTTATAATTGCATTTAAATTATGGCACACTTTGTGCGTCCACGTATGGGAAACGCAATTGCAAATTTGCAATTCCTTTTGAATATTGTCCGGGATATCACTCCATAAATGCCACCAACACGTAACTCAAACTTCATTTTAATTTAACACGTACACAGTGTAGGATTACAAATTTGTAAAATGTTAAATCTAGGTTCCAACATAATAGTTTATAAACGGAAAGAGTTATGTACATTGGGTTTTACATTTTGAGGTAAAGATGGTGACATTCTAAGAAGATCAAGTCTGGTAGCCCAGGTGTCTGAGACATTAACCTTTTGTCTTTATGTACTTCCTGACCACTGGGTAGGGTCCCAAGGTAAATCTAATTGGGAATCGTAAGGCCAGGCTGTGCCTTTGTGTCTATGATAGTGTGAAGGTCTGGGTGATACTGTCAGGCTGATTAGATTAGCACCTATTCATTTGAAACACACTGTTATGCTGATGAACTTCCGTTACCAGGCTGATTCCTGTACTACACTATGCTTTGTTTAGATCGTCTCCACCTCTTTTTATCCCTCCCCCTTAAAAAGTATAAACTCTCCAGAGCGGAGATTTAGTCAGACTTGGCTACAGTGAAAGTGACTACAGCGACGCACAGCGAGTTCTCAATGAGTTAATTTTTAGCAATCAACGGTTAATTGTTAAACATTTTATATCTATGTGTTTATTTTTCTATTTATGTTTATGTTTTGCTGGCTAAATACATTTTAGGCAGAGATGTCTGCTCGGTCTTGGTAATTTGTTTTAAAACCCCCAATTCTGTGAATTCCCCCAGCAGCGAAACCGGTTTGATGACTTCACACCTGTTGTAAAGGTGAGATGGGGGATTACAGTAACTGTGGGTGCGCTTCACCTCGGAGCGCGCTGTCGCGTTGTATTCAAAGAATAGACTAAAACAAAATCATGTTTGCTTCAGTATTGGAAGCAATATTGTATTAGGCTAACTTTATTTAAGATTATACACTTTTGTATTCTTTGTTCACACACGTGGGCATCTTTAAATTTTTAGATATTGACCCTTTCTTAATGCAGCGGATTTTCTGAGCAAATTAATAATAATTTCCATGAATGAAAAGCAGGAAGAAGAAAAGGTTACGCGAAAATAAGAAAAAGCTTTAGAGGTAAATGCTGTGAAATGCTTCAAATGAACAGATTCTGCCTATAACAGGTCAGGGACAGTGAGGCTGGACTCAGCAGCCCATCACATCCCACATCATAATACACTGGCTCATTAAAGTGGAGATAAATTTAAAAAACTACTTACTATAAAAATATAACACAATACAAAAACGTAAAACAAAGTTTCACTTAACATATATTGGGTCATATTTGTAAAACAAAGAAAAGAATAATAAGTCAAACAACATATAAAACTACAATATTTTCAGTGACCAGTAGCACCAGTCTCACAGAGAGCCAGAAGGCTTATAAACAGTTTGACAGCAAAATTAGACATTTTGTCAGTATTGTGATTTTTTAAATTTATTTATGTATTTCAAAAGATGCAAGACAATACTGCCAAAATGTATCATTTACATGCTGTTAGAAAATATTCTTTGCATTGTCTCTTATTGAGTCACAAGGGTGGTAAAAAGCTATTCATATCATTCAAAGTTATTCATTTCAGTGTAAAGTTAGTATGATTTTGAAAGTGCTTTAACTTCACCTGGCACAGTTTAATCCCAGTGGAACAATCTGACTACATGTGCAGTGCCATAAAAAAAAGTATTTGCCCCTTCCTGATTTATTTTTTCTTTGCATATTTGTCACCCTTGTAGTGGATGTCCAGGGCCACTTTTTGGTCCCAGTCCGCCCCTGGCAATAACGAATGGAGAAAGCGCAGTCAAAGCCCGGGGATTCTGCGTTCCGCGGGGGGCCAGTCGTGAATAGCTGACACTCAGTGACAGCCAATGAAATTGAAGCATTTTTGCCGCTTTCCATGTGGTGTGGCGTTGCTTAAATAATAGTATAAAATCGTCCAGACGCTGGTTCGAATCCCGCTCTGGGTGAAAATGTACTGTAATAATTTTGAATCCTTTTACACTTTTTGCTTATGATAATCATTAAATTATAGCAACTGTGAGGTGAGTGCTAATGTGTTTCATAGCTTAAGAAAAAAAAAATTCTCAATTGCAAACATGCATTTACTTGTGCATAACTTGATAATGTAATGGCTATATCGTGGCATTTTAGCGCATAACATATTATACGTATGTACGTATTACATATTATACATCTTTGTAGTCCTTTTGCACACACGCGCGGGTGCGTTATAATAATAATAATAATAAATTCGGAGAACTACTACTACTAATAATAATAATTCTAAATGAAAATGAAGAATAAATACATATCAGTTTGAGCTTGACACGTTTATGAGCTCTGTCGCTTGCTGTCAATAGGCGCCTAAGAGACATAACATTTTTCGGCCTCAGTAGACACACAATACTTTAGACTGAAACACGACTGCCTCCTACAGGTAATGAAGGGCATTTTCACAGCTTGCCGCGCGCAGCCGCGACAAGTCGTGGGATCCCTTTTCCGAAAACGTGCGTTTTTAAAGGCCAGATCTGTACTAGCACTTCGCTATGGAAGATGCGCATCAGCATATGAATCAGTAAAGTCTCAGATTAGAGTTATACAGTGTATATGTATGTATACCTAAGATAATTGTGTAAGTAAAACCCCCCCTCAAAAACTGCATTTAGAACCAGTTGAGTTACCCCTTCCCTTCCTCACAGTGGTTCGGCCCACTGCCTGATTTCCCAGTTCAAGTCAGGTGTGTGGCTGCAGCTCAATTAATGTTAAAGTAACACGACAAACACCGTTTCCCATGCAGTGTTTTATTTCTGACTACTTGGCATAATGTTAACATTAACGGCCACAATTAACATATTGTTTAGCTGTGCATTTACTAAATGAGCACTGTGCTACGTCCGAACTGACACCACTGTATGTTTTTGTATAATCAATATCTATCCTGTTCGAAGTGTCTTAATTAATTTTAAATACAATTTTAAACCTTTTTTTTATTCCTTGTTTTTATTGTTGATAATTTTTTATGATAGTTTTACTTTCTTTATGTAAACCAATTTGAATTTCCATTATGTATAAAATGTGCTACAGTATAAATAAACTTGCCTTGCCTTGGCTTGCTTGCAGTGTCAGATAAAATGACAGAGAAAAGAAAAATGGACATAAGATCATTTTTCAGTGCACCTAAACGTCAAGTAAGTACAATAAGTTCACATATTAAGGCAATTTGGCTTTAAGAATGGGTGCTTATGAAAATGCTAATGTCACAATATCAATCACAGGCAAGAGAGACAGAAATTATTGAGGGACAGGTAGACCAGGGTCAATCAGATGTACAGTGTCAGGTAAGTGTGGTGCTTTTTTGAAGGGATAATGACAGATATTTTGTTTTTTTTGGGTAAACAATTTCTTTAATGTTTTCGGAGTTCTGCAGATGAACATCACAGGCTCACCAATTTACAGTATAATCTTTCAATTTAATAAGTGTAATGTAAACAAGCTAGTTATTATGAGTATGGAAAACATCTTTTCCTGCATTTTTTCTGCTTCAGGAGTCAGTCTGTTCTGAGACAGTGAGAGTAGAGGAAGGGGCAGATTCAGAACCAGGTAGGGAGCCGGAGACAGCGGAACAAAGAGATGATATTGCCAGCACCAGCACAGGGAGCACAGTTTTTAGTTTAGATCTCAGTGCCTGCACAAAGCCGTACCAACCACCTTCCCAGTGTATCGAAAAACAAATACTTTCAAATAGGTCACAGACATTTTAAGAGAAATGGTATCAAGACTTTCCATGGCTACATTACAGTCCATCAGTGAAAGGGGTCTTATGTTTTTACTGCAGCAAAGGTGTTTCAAACCAGTCCTCTTTAGGTCATAGACCTGATGCTGCTTTCGTTAGTACAGGCTTTAGAAATTGGAAGAAAGCCATTAAAAAATTTACAGCTAACCAGACCTCTCAAGCCCACCAACATTATGTGACTGTGACTGCACATCAGCCAAACCCAATCAGCGCCCAGTTATCTAGTGCATGGCGTAAACAGCAGGAGGTGGCAAGACATTGCTTGAGGAAAATTGTTAGCTCTGTGCGGCATGTGGCAAGGCAGTGACAATCTTTAAGAGGCCATACTGAAGAAAGTGAAAATCTCTATCAGCTCATAAAACTTAGGGCAGAAGGGGATGATCCAGTTTTATAAGAATGGTTAACAGATCGTGCCACTGCATATGTAAGCCCTAAACCACAGAATGAAATCCTGAACATTATGGCCAATACAATAATTTGAGGGATTGCAAGTGAGATTAGGTCTCCAGCCCTTGTTCAGTTTTCTGTAATAGTTTATGGGACCCAGGATATTTCTGGTATTGAGCAGGAAAGTGTCTGACTGCGCTATGTGTTCCATGACCTTATGCCACACGAGGAGTTTATCGGGTTGTACAGTTTATTAAAGACAACAGGCCAAGGCATTGCAAAAATGGTTACTGATGTGTTGTTGAGGCTTAATCTGCCAATGTCTGCTTTACGTGGGCAAAGTTACGATGGTGCCTCCAACATGGCAGGAAAGTACAGTGGTGCACAGGCAGTAGTGAGGGAGCAGCAGCCATTTGCCCTCTATGTGCATTGTGGGGCACATTGTGTCAATTTAATCACACAGGCTGGCTGCTCAGTCTCCCCAATGATCCGGGACTGCATTTCTTGAGTCCATCAGTTAGGCATCATTTTCAACCAGTCAGGAAAATTTAAGAAACATAGTTACCTCTGAAAATGAACCACACTGAAACCTCTATGTCCAACCAGGTGGACTGTGCGTAATTCTGCTATAATAGCTGTGCTAGGGCAGTATGAGCGGGTCCTTGTTAGTCTAGAAGAGATGGCAAAAAGTGTGTCTAGGAAAGCTTCAACTGCTAGTAGCTTATTTGAGCACTTCAGTAAAGGTAAGACTGTGTTGGGTCTTACACTTGCTTCTGCTTTTGTTGGAGAACTTGAGTGCCTAAACATTTCACTGCAGAAGACGACCCAGGCTGTCTCTGGTATGCAGGATGCAGTAGATTGTGTACGATCCTACCTTCAGGAAAAGAGGAATGACAAGAGCTATCCTGAATTGAACGAGAAAGCTACAACATTTTTTAAACTCCATCGAATTAGTTGACCCTATTGAGACAGCAAATTCAAGGCGTTTTGCTGGCAAAGCAGTGGACCATTACAGGGCAGAGTTCTTCAAAGTATTGGATTGTGTGAAGGTTCAGTTTGGTGAGCGTTTCAACCAAGACAGTCTAAAGTCTCTGCAAAGCTTAGAGAATGACTTTTTTACTGGATTGTTAACTCATTCAGTAGATAAGTACCCTGAGTTGCACAGAGGTACTCTTGCAGTACAGTTTCCTCTCTTTCACCAGAAATTCTCCTATAGCAGCAGTAAAGAGGCAGCAGAGATCCTAAGGGGAATGCTTGTGAAGGTGCGTGGGTTGTTTGACTAAGTTGAGGTCCTTGTCAGAATTTTGTTGGTGGTTCCAGTGTCCTCATGTGAAGCTGAGAGGAGCTTCAGTGCCTTGCGGAGACTAAAGACGTGGCTACGGGCTACTATGGGCCAAGACAGACTTAACAGTCTGTTAGTCTGCAATGTGCACAAAGACAAGCTTGACAACCTTATCATAAACAACATATGCCAAGAGTTTGTGGGGCCCAGTGATACCAGGAAAAACACATTTGGTGCTTTTGTTTAATGTCCATTCATCAATGTAAGTTTGCTTTAAATTGCAGATTTATTTATTTTTTATTTTATGTTGTTTACATAGAGCACTTACTGTAAATTTATTATTTACTAATTGGTTTTGTTACAAAACATTACTTATTTTATATATCTTTTTTACAATAACAGTCATGTTTAAATTTTGTTGTATGTTGATGGCTTGACTGTAAACAACATTAACAATGCAGTGAATAGTTTTGAAGTAAAATCTGCTTTGTCATTGAACCTGAGAAAAACTTTGGAAATAACCATAATGGCTCAGTCTCCATGCTACAATATATCATATCTTTATAAGTACAATGTGACTGTATTATTTGTGTCCCCTTCAAAAATTGCTCATGAGAAATTTTATTTTTATTGCCCCCCCCTACTGTTAAATGGAATTTACGCTCATGCACACACACACACGTTCTCTCGGCTTTATAGCCCCCACCCACCTCCACCCGGCTTTAAACACACAGAAACTCCGCTCTCTCGCGATTCAACAGTAAGGTGCTGTTTAATTTGTTGTTGTTTTACTTTACAGCAGTGATTTCGCTCGTATGCGCTCACGCGAGTGTGACTAGAGATGTTCCTTGCTCATTTTTAAACGGTTAATTTTTAAACTGTTTTAAAAACTGTCTTTCCGTTAAAGTGTGCACACACACACACACACACACACACACACACAGGGCATGCGTGCACAAATGGAAACACTTATCTGTCGGGATTTATTTTTACTTTTTTTTTTCAATGTAAATGCAGGTTAAATTTTTTTTTTTTACTTTATATTTTGTGTTAATTATTTTTATGTATTTATTTTTTTGGGCTATAAAATGAATAATTTAAGTTTCCCATTATTTCCTATTATTCCTTCTGGAACGAATTATGCTCGTAATGCGAGGTTCCACTGTATTTGATTTCTTTGATGATTGTATGCAAAGATTCGTCCTTGTCTGTTGTTGCTAGGGAATGCTGTTAATTTTAGAAAGCCTTTGGTTAGATATAAATAACATTCATAAATTTCATTAGACACAGTAAAGTCACCAGTCAGCTGCTCCAATGAAATTTCGGTATCTGGAATAAAAGAGAAAGTTGTTTAATGGCATCACACATGATCATAATTTGTTTATGGCCTTCCAGTGCACTTTTCCTGTTAATTAAATTAAAATTAATTGTAAAGCAATATACTGTAGGTTTGTTTAAACAGAAATGCAGTTATACAACATGGAGGACATGAATCGTTGTCACATATAATCTGTACAAATGTTTGTCATGTTAGGTGTGTCAGGGGGAATACTGGTCAAAGTCAGTCAGTCGGTTTTGTCTGAATCAGAAGTGGGATGCTGCTCTCAAGCAGATTCTCATACTTAATTTCGATCACACGGCGCGTTCAACGCTGCGCAATTTGGTTTCCAGCTTGTGCCAATAGTTGGTTATTCCCCAATAAGGATTTAATTACTTTGCACTTTGCTACTATTGGATGTTAGGTCCTCATCTCCTCCTTTCGCTTTATCAGTTTGCAGTTTCCCTCCTTCTTTTTCTGTACTTATTTTGAGGACTCTCGTGTAATGGTTCAAATGATACCACGTGGTTCTGCCTTCCACCTGAACTGCTGTTGGAATAGCTGCTACGACTTTGTAGGACCCCCTCCTGGGCTTGTGCGCTTCCTTCTGAACATTTGTAGATACATCTGGTCTCCTGAAAAAACTGGGCATGGAGCATCTGCCTCCTCTCTGGGCTTTTTCCTGCACATACTATAGATTACTGTATACAGTATATTGTAGTTAGTTTCCTCATTTGCAATTGACGGACGCTACAATATAACAAAGGCTTGGGTCGACCCATAAGCGATTCATGTGGGTTAAGTAAGTGTTTGTTAGTTTGCATGCAATAACTCACTAGCGTAAGAGGTAAAGCATCAACCCAGTTAAGGTTAGTACTTTTACAGATTTTGTTAGTTTGCCTTTGAGTGTTCCATTAATTTTTTCAATTTTTTTATATTGTTTCAGTATCTGCCATCATCCATCCACTTCTATTTCCTCTTACTGGAAAATGCTAAACATCTTTCATTTACATACCACTATGACACACTACGCTGTCTCTTTGATTCAACATTCATATACTCACCTTCTGTCTACTGGTAGCCATACAGAACTATATTAAGGCTAAATGAACTTCCACACTTACACTGGTTACTGAGCAACACTCTTTTATTTAAATGTCTATAACATCTTTTGACCTTAGAGAAAGAACCAGTATCAATATAAACATGTCAGGGCAAGGACGTTTGTGGAATTAGACATACAAATCTGGATCAATAACTTATTGGTGAACAGGGGCTTTGTATTAGTCAATCTTTAAACAAAATATAAACTGCACTAAATATAAATTAAATATAAAAATGTGGCACGCCTCGCCCCTTTTCCTCTGTCCTTGGTGCTGAACTGCCGTTTGGTGCAGAAATTTATGTGACCATTATAAGAGGTGTACAGTCCCCCATCACACTTGTTACACATGTGGTACCAAAATAGTCTGTTAATATGAAAGGCATGTGTTGCCGAACTCTGTCTTTACTCGATCACATACACATTGACTGATACATCACTCTATCTAACTGTACTCTATTGACCTTACACTGCTCAATAATGCTACTATATAGAGGCTGCAAATAGAATTGCATTACCTATAATTTCTGCTGAAAACTCACTACTGTACAAAACTTAAGCACTCAGGACTGCACTACTCAGAATTGTTGCATGTATTGTATATCATGATTTATCTCATTCCACTCTCAATAACAAATTGCACACATGTATATACCCTTCTCACCCGCAGTATCATAACCCTGGTATACGATATGTTCCTTCATGGCACCTACATATCATTGCACTCTTTGCACATAACTCTTCTCTGCGAATTGATAACATATGCATATTATTTCATTATGTTATACAATGTCTTCCCTTATTGCAGTGTATATAATCCTACCCATGGACAGTTTACGTGTGTACAGTTTACATATGCAAGTTATTTTATCAGAGCATACAGCATCTTTCTCATTGTAAATAAATATAAATTATTTGCTTATTTGAACTCATTATATTTACATTCCTTACTGTATACTGTTTATATAAGCGATTTATAAAATGCACTTCTGGTTTAATGCTAACTGTATTTTGTTGCCTAGTACCTACATGTGCAGTGACAATAGAGCTGAATCTAAGCTAATCTAATGTATAAACTGCTCCTGTGTCTCCTAACCTGGGTGTGGTTTTCCCATCTACTTCAATATGTAGTATAGGCTCCAAACTTGGAAAAAAAAGTCAACTACAGGTAACACGAGAATCAACTCAGGAATCACTTTTTAATTCTTGTGTCTGACAGCTTTGCAGGTTACCATACCATACCACTTTATTTCTAAAGCACTTTGACCAAAGTGCTGTACAAAGAGTCAACATTTAGGCCATAAAACAGCAGGGTGTTTATAATAAAACATTACATTGACAAAGTAATTTAATAATTAAAAAAATATTAATAAAATGATGGTAAGAAGAAAAAGAAACAACTACAAGCATACACACAATTACACAACAGGTTACACAACAATTGTTTAAAGTGGATTCAACTAAGCGGTCGATATCCTTAAATGAAAAAACACAAAAAAGATACATCACTTTTTCTGATAAATAATAGTTAAATCACTAGTTCTAATAAAAAATAGTTAAATACAGTGTAAACAAATACAACAACAAAATTATTTAACTAAGTTTTACATAGACTATTCCATGATTTTTTTTTTTTTTTGTGAAAACATGTAAACACTTAAACAAAAATCAGGGCATAACATAAAAGTTATTGCTTTTCTCTTGTAATGAGCACTATAGTAATTAAATTAAATGTCAAGTAATTCAGATTCAAGTGATAATCAGTCCTTCGTATAAAATAAATATGCTTTATTATCATATCATCAGTGTCCCTGAGATGACCAACAGCCGATGAGCTTCCCCGTCTCACATGTTACTGACTGCAGTCTCTTCACTCACACACAGGTTTTTATACTCAGACCTTGTACTGTTACATTATACACTCAACAAAAATATAAACGCAACACCTTTGTTTCTGCTCCGATTTTTCATGAGATGGACTTAAAGATCTAAAATTCATTCCAGATACACAATATTACCATTTCTCTCAAACATTGTTCACAAATCAGTCTAAATGCATTGAATGTTTATTTCTCCACCATAAGCCGTCTCCAAAGGCGTTTCAGAGAATATGGCAGTACATCCAACCGGCCTCACAACTGCAGACCACATGTAACCACACCAGCCCAGGACCTCCACATCCAGCAGGTTCACCTTCAAGATCGTCTTAGACCAGCCACTCAGACAGCTGCTGAAACAATTGGTTTGCATAACCAAACAATTTCTGCACAAACTGTCAGAAACCGTCTCAGGGAAGCTCAACTGCATGCTCGTCGTCCTCATCGGGGTCTTCACCTGACTCCAGCTCGTCGCCGTAACAGACTTGCGTGGGCAAATGCTCACATTCGATGGCGTCTGGCACGTTGGAGAGGTGTTCTCTTCACGGATGAATCTCGGTTTACATTGTTCAGGGCAGATGGCAGACAGCGTTTTGTGGCGTCGTGTGGGTGATCGCTTTGCTGATGTCAATGTTGTGGATCGAGTGGCCCATGGTGGTGGTGGGGTTATGGTATGGGCAGGCATCTGTTATGGACGAAGAACACAGGTACATTTTATTGATGGCATTTTGAATGCACAGAGATACTGTGATGAGATCCTGAGGCCCATTGTTGTGCCATACATCCATGAACATCACCTCATGTTTCAGCAAGATAATGCACGGCCCCATGTTGCAAGGATCTGTACACAGTTCTTGGAAGCTGAAAATGTCCCAGTTCTTGCATGGCCAGCATACTCACCGGACATGTCACCCGTTGAGCATGTTTGGGATGTGCTTGACCGGCGTATACGACAGCGTGTACCAGTTCCCACTAATATCCAACAACTTCGCACAGCCATTGAAGAGGAGTGGACCAACATTCCACAGGCCACAATTGACAATCTGATGAACTCTATGCGAAGAAGATGTGTTGCACTGCATGAGGCAAATGGTGGTCACACCAGATACTGACCGGTTCTGAGTCCCCAGACCCCCAAAAAAGCAAAAAAACTGCACATTCCAGGGTGGTCTTTTATTGTAGGCAGTATAAGGTACACCTGTGCACTACTCATAATGTCAGATCAGCATCTTGATGTGGCACACCTGTGAGGTTGGATGGATTATCTCAGCAAAGCAGAAGTGCTCACTATCACACATTTAGACTGATTTGTGAACAATGTTTGAGAGAAATGGTAATATTGTGTATATGGAATGAATTTTAGATCTTTAAGTCCATCTCATGAAAAATCGGAGCAGAAACAAAGGTGTTGCGTTTATATTTTTGTTGTGTGTAGTTACTTAGGGGTAGAGACTGTGCGGTGGTGATTCTCTGTCACAGATGGCGCTTGTATGTTGAGTCGGTACCTTTGCTCCATTTGTGACTGTGAGGTGGGGCATACTGTGATGTCATGACTTCAGCTTCACCATTTTATTTATTTTAGCTTCACAACATGTGCTGGTACCGATTGGAAAGACCTTCTTACACCCTACTGGTATAATTCTGACACTATTTATAAGATGTTATCCAGATGGTTTTGTCTGCATGAATTTCCTGTTTACAGACTAGTGATGGCTGACATGCTATCTGTATCAAGCTTCTCTAGTCCTAGGCATTTTGCTTTAGTGTCCCCTGTCCAACAGACTTCTTAATCTTCGACAGACATCATTATAAACCATCTAGCGTTACAAAGGTAAGCATAATATAGTTTTCCGACTACGTACACAGTTTGCAACTAGACAATCACCTTAATGCATTGTTTATTATAAACGGGCGATTAGGGATTATATAGAGACAAATGTACATAGAGAAGAAGCCATAACCATGTTCTATGAGAGTATAAGTTAACTTATACTCATAACTTATAACTTATAACTTATAAGAGTCCATTATTGTTCCAGTCCCAAAGAAACCTCATCCTGCTTCCCTCAATGATTAGCGCCCTGTAGCCCTCACTTCAGTAGTGATGAAGTGCTTTGAATGCCTGGTCAGAGACTTCATCATTTCTTCACTACCAGACACACTGGACCCACTACAGTTTGCATACCGTCCAAACCGTTCCACGGACGATGCAATCTCACATCTCCTCCACACATCTCTCACTCACCTGGACACTCGGAGGGGGAATTATGTGAAAATGCTCTTCATCGACTACAGCTCTGCATTTAATACCATAATTCCCTCCAAACTCACCACCAAGCTGGAGCACCTGGGACTCAGCTCATCCATGTGTCAGTGGATCTCCAATTTTCTGACTGGCAGACCACAGGCAGTAAGGATGGGCGGCCATGTCTCAGCCTCCATCACTCTCAGTACTGGAGCCCCCCAGGGTTGTGTTCTGAGCCCCCTGCTGTACTCTCTGTACACCTCTGACTGCGTGGCCACTACCAACTCCACCACCGTCATCAAGTTTGCTGACGATACTGTCGTGGTGGGCCTGATCACCAACAACGATGAGACGGCCTACCTGGAGGAGGTTGGAAATCTGGAGAACTGGTGCCAGAGAAACAATCTCCTCCTGAACGTCAGCAAGACAAAGGAGCTGATAGTGGACTTCAGTACAAAGCAGGAGAGGAACTACCAGACCCCCATCATTAACAGGAGCCCAGTGGAAAGAGTGGACAGCTTCAGATACCTCGGTGTTCACATCACGCAGGACCTGACATGGTCCTGTCACATCAACACCGTGGTAAAAAAGGCCCGGCAGCGTCTGTACCACCTCAGACGCTTGAGAGACTTTAGACTGCCCTCCAAGGTGCTCAGGAATTTCTACTCCTGCACCATAGAGAGCATCCTGACGGGAAACATCACGACCTGGTTCGGGAACAGCACCATGCAGGACAGACGAGCTCTACAGAGGGTGGTGCGATCAGCTGAGCGCATCATCCGCATCAAGCTCCCTGACCTGCACTCAATCTACACCAAGCGGTGCTGGACCAAGGCCAGGAAGGTCGTGAAGGACCTCAGCCACCCCAACAATGGACTGTTTACTCTGTTGCGGTCTGGGAAGCGATTCCGCTCCCTGAGGGCCAACACAGAGAGACTGAGGAGGAGCTTCTTCCCGCAGGCGATAAGGTCTCTCAACCACATCACTAGGCAAAACTAACACAATATTTTTACAATTCTCACAATCAATCAATCAATCTTTATACATCCATGGACACTATGGACAACTCCACGCACATCACATCTACACTACATGTTCACGTTTACATTCTGGACCATTACACAAAGTCACTTTAATAACCATTGCACAAAGTCACTTTTTCTATGCATACTTGCTCAAAATTATAGTTCTATGTATACAATATATTTCTATTTTTCAGGTTCTATTTTTTCTAGTTAAATTTTTATTTAAATTTTTTATCATATTTCTTCTATTGATATTTATTACTTATAAGTTTTAATTCTCTTTTTAAGGTCACTGGCGGTCGTGTAAGCATTTCACTAGGAGTGATTTCAATAGGGGCATGTTATTGTAATAAATGAAAAGAAAACCACTGGGCGGCTCTTTATCATTGTAAAGTGGTTGTGTACGCACTCTCCTAACACACAGTTCAGTCCAAACAGCTTAAAAAAGTGCATGTAGGCCTGTATGACCCCTTTAATGGCATTTCCTCAACTTCTACCTGTATGGCTGCTACTGGAGATGTTTTGAAGTATTAAAGTACTTTTAAATGAAGCTTTAAAGTAAGTTTTAAATGAAGATAAGACGTAACCAGCTTGTTTGTCTGCCCAAGTGAAAAAAAAAAAAATACTAAGTTTATTAAATCCTAGCGTGCCATGGCATCCTTAAGTTTATTTGCAGCCAGACTAATGACCAGTATATGTAAAGCTTGCTATTTTGGAACAATTAATTTAACTTTTACTAATTGTACTAAGTGTATTTATAGTTCTCAAAATTTACGTGTGTAGGAATGTATGTAAAAATGAGGACAAAAAATTTAATAAAATCACTATAGAAAACACAATGTGTTTAATAAATAATAATTGAATACAGACAAGGCTGATCCTGTGTAGATGCCCATCTTTGGTAGATGCTAACAAATATTACTGAGTATACACATGTGGCAATGTGGCAAATTCAATCATTCATTCAAAACAAACAAGATGTCAGAAACCCGATTGCTAAATTCAATTCAATTCAATTCAATTTTATTTATATGGCGCTTTTAACAATGGTCATTGTCCCAAAGCAGCTTCACAAGAAAAAAATGAAAGATTTTTTTTTTTTTTTTTTAAGAAAGAAAAGAAAAGAAAATATTTGGAAGTGTGTATGTGTGAGAAAAATGTGTCTAGATAATAATTAAATGAATGAATGATGAATGATAAATTGCTATGAAATTGAGGTGGCTCTGTGTCCACCATGATGGTTGTTTTAAAAATAATTATCATGAAGTCTCAGGTCACGTGACCTCTGCCATGGAAGGGAGGTTGGGCCAAATAAGCATACTAAACGTACAGGTTGCACAAAACAATTTTCAAAAATGCATTTTATAGATGGGTGCTCAAGGCCAAGACAATAACTGTATCACTCATCATCTTTATGAATATTCTTATTATTTGTTTGCTTGTATAGTCTGAATAAATCTTTAAAGTATATGGCTGTGTGTACTAACATGCATACCTGACATAGTGATAAAGGAAATTAAAGTATATCATTAATGTATTACAAGTACATTACAACAATTTTATTGTTAAAACACACGAGTAATATACCATGAATATATTCTTATAGCAGCAGCAGCCTCCTGTTGTAGATAAATGAACTTGAGCGTACACGAGTTTCAACATGCAAAAACGAGCTTGAGTTTGCACGTGAGGTGCCCTGTGTCACGTACATCAAAAGAACAAAAGACATTAACATGTAATAGATAGAAATATAAGAAAACCTTACACATCAACTCCACAAGCTCTGTACAGATATGATTATAATAATGGATATATTTAGAATGAATGAATTTCCACCTGTTTCTAAAAAGAGGACAAAATGTGGAAAACTAAGGAATTTTTTAATTAAAGGTTCACACTTTCATTGTGTTAATCGTGCAGCAATATACTGTAAATATACACACATATACAAAATATAAGACTCAGTATGATCAGTTTTAATTACATTATTAATTAGAATAAACAGGTGATGTCATTCTGAATAAAACCAATTTTACAAACACATCAGCTTTAAATTAGGTCCTAAATGAAGATTAAAACCTGGTGATGAAGAGTGTGTCATTGTGTCTCTCTACAGGTTGTGGTCTTGTGGTGTCTCAGATGAAGGCTGTGCTGCTCTGACTTCAGCTCTGAGATCAAACCCCTCACACCTGAGAGAACTGAATCTGTCTAATAATAATAATGTAGGAGACTCAGGAGTGAAGTGTCTCTGTGCTGTACTGGAGAATCCTCACTGTAAACTGGAGACACTGAGGTAAGATCATCTCTCTGAGAGTCACATGACCTGCTCCTCAGTAAGACACATTCTCTAATAGTGAGACTGAAGCAGAAGTTTTAGGTTGATCATCAATGTCCTGAGGAGGAAGATTGTTTCTTTTCACTGCACACTGATGATTTGTCACAGAGTCTTTGGGTCAGATGTACGTATGTGTTTACATGGTTTTGGATTATTATTCTTGTGATGTGTGATGAGTTTGTCCTTTATTTTTTGTTTTAGACTTACATCTATTGGTGGAGTTAATAGTTTCCATGGTGGGTGCTGTATAGTGCCACAGTGGGACTGATATCAAGCTTCTCTAGTCGTAGGCATTTTGCTTTGGTGTCCCCTGTCCAACAGATTGGATTTGTTGTGTCCCAGCACTCTTTGAGGTGGCCTTCATTGGGTACTCTTTGTTACGCTTCTGCAGATTTACCCAGTATGCCAACATTAGCTTTATTCTTCTGATTGTTAATGGCATTTCCCCAACTTCTACCTGTATAACTGCTACTTTAAAGGTCCCACAACAGACTCTCGGGGTTTGAGATTGCATTATGTCAAATTGCTTTAGGTTAAACTCTGCTGCGGACATACAATATACGATACGCAGCCATAGTCTAGTGATGCTCTTATGAGTTCAAAAAAAACATTTAAACATTTCAAAGTACTTAACATGTCGACAGAGGGTCAGCGCCTGTGTCTAGTGGCAACAGTGGCCTCAGGTTAATGACGTAGTTAGTCCTTTATCTTCTTGGTGTTTACTGGCGGTTGGCATCCACTATGTTGCATTACCACCACCTTTTGGTCTTGATCTCCCTCCACTTTCTTTCATTTTAAATCCTCTTTTCTAGTCCCATCTTTGGCAGGCGCTAATGAATATTAATGAGTATGCAAATGTGACAAGGTATCAACAAACGAGATGTTTTTCTTGCCAGATTCTGTAAAACGCTTACGTCTTTGTTGCGAGTTGCCTCTGTGTCCACCATGATGGTTGTTTTGAAGAAAATTATAATGATGGTTTAGGTGACATGAAATGGAGGTTGGGCCTAATTAGCATACTAATAGTTCAGGCTGCACAAAAAAAAATAATAATAATTATAGATAGATGCGCAAGGCCAATACAATAATGGTATCACTCAATAATTTTATGAATATTTTCCTTATTAATTGTGTGCTTATATAGTCAGAATCACTCTTTAAAGTATATGGCTGTGTCACGTACATACTGTACCTGACACATTACATAAGGAAATTAAAGTATATCTGTAATGTATTACACTTAATATATTATATATTATAATATTATTTTTTTTATTATAAACTTGTCTGAAAAAAGCATTGAGCATTTGACTGAATCATTGTTAAACATGAAGTGAAGTACATAAGATTTAGCACTAACACATTAGACAATACATTCTATAGTTTAAACTATGAACTTAATTTCAAACTACCTAACAAAAATCATGACATTTTACAAACACATCAGCTTTAAACTAAGTCTTAAATGAAGATTGAAATCTGGTGATGAAGAGTGTGTCATTGTGTCTCTCTACAGGTTGCGTGGTTGTGATGTGTCATATGAAGGCTGTGCTGCTCTGACTTCAGCTCTGAGATCAAACCCCTCACACCTGAGAGAACTGAATCTGTCCTTGAATAAAGTAGGAGACTCAGGAGTGAAGTGTCTCTGTGCTGTACTGGAGAATCCTGACTGTAAACTGGAGACACTGTGGTAAGATCATCTCTCTGAGAGTCACATGACCTGCTCCTCAGTAAGACACATTCTCTAATAGTGAGACTGAAGCAGAAGTTTTAGGTTGATCATCAATGTCCTGAGGAGGAAGATTGTTTCTTTTCACTGCACACTGATGATTTGTCACAGAGTCTTTGGGTCAGATGTACGTATGTGAGAAGCTGCAGAGCAAAACATGACTTGATGTGACTGCAGTGTGTCTGAAATGACTGTGAAATTTACTAAAACACTGTAACTAATCACACAAACTGCACCTGGGACACAAACTAAATGCACTGTGTGTGAGCTGTAGGGTTTAAAAGCAGCAGGGAAATGCAAATGAGAAACATTTTATTGGTCTTAAAGCTGAAATAATGTTTATTTTGTCAGTGAACATTCGTCTCCATCTAACTGCTATAAACAGGGTTGCCAGATCTGTATAATAGAAGCAGTATTAAAACCATGCAGTATTTATTAATAGTCCTCTCATGGAGCTCTTAAATAGTAATAAGCTCTTTTGTATTATTTTACTTTTTATAAATAAAAAATATCTATAAATAAACTCACTGACTCAAATACACTCATACAGTAACACAGAGTTGAAGTTGAGAACAGGATCAATAGGTGTGTGTATGAGAGGAGATCACAGTGCATGATCACTACTGTATGTTTAATATAGAGAATGTGGAGTTACATCACACTGTTTTTATACCGTGTTGCTTTTTGGGAAGTCACTATCATCTTTGGTTTTAATGCTGATCGGTTGCCATGGTGATTTCTGACACAGATGTGTTGAGAGTGACACAGAGTTCAGAGCGGCTTGTTATTGTTCTTAGATTTGTGACATGGTGTTTTCTTTCGAGATGAAGAAGAGTAAACCTAAAGTAAAGGGACCTTACTGGGAGAAGTTAAATGTCGGTGCCAAGCAGAGATATTTTGAGGAACTTTTAGAGATCAAAAACATTGATCCGTATGACCTGGTAGCTGAAGAGTGGATGAAAGACGCAGACACACAACCCCTTCTCACACACACTGACATTTTAATTACCTGGTTGTGTGACATGTCTGAGAAGCACAGGAGACACATAGGGTTCACTGTCCATCGTCTCTCATCATCATCATCATCACACTTTGTTTCTATCTGCAACTCGTCCTAAACCATTTATCATTTTGACCAAACCTTCACAGAGCCTTTATTAGGAAGCATACAGTAGATGTGCCCTAGCTTAGTTTATTTTTAGACGTAGCTCGTTCAGTGGACAGGTGACACGTCTTCCTTAAAAGACCCCTAAATTGTTTTGGAATAAGTTCTTACACTTTACAAGAAAAACTAACGAGTGTTAAAACTACAAGTCACTGGAAATTCATTAACAATTCTGCAGTGTCTGTGTGTAAGATCTACTGATCCACAAACCAGTGAAATTTGAGAGCACAGTCGTACTTACTAAGTTAAGGTGACACTCTGCTTTTGAACTGGTCTGTTAGTAGAGCTGTCTGATTAATAGTTAGTATCGATTAATTCGAATCCATGGTTTATGTTGATGTTAAAAAATGAAAATCGATTTTACAGTTTCACTTTGGTATTACACCGCGAGCTTCTGTAGTTCTGCGACACCCTTGTGGGAAATATGAAATACTACATGGCAGCGTGCTCTGATGAAACCAAAGAGCTTGTTTCCAAGAGAGGCGCGGTTTCTTCAGTAGTATGGAAAGTGTTCGGGTTTGCAAAGCCCAACAGAAATGTAAACATGTGGAATATGTAGTGAAAGGATTGTTTAGAGCAGAGGTTTCAGGTTCCAGGTCGTTAAAGGAGAGACGGCATTACTGACAGGTTGGCCTGATGTGGTGCTGTTTATAATCATCATGCCTTCTCAACTTCAGAAAAAACAAATCTTATTTATAATTTCACTTCCTAAATGATCATGTGACCTGCTATGGCAGTGTTTCTGATGCAGCAGTTTTGTCCTGACATAGTGACGTGTTTACCAAAATCGAGCTACTGAACAGTTCTAACACACAGAGACGCCTCATCCTACAACAATGCCACCAACACGTAACTCAAACTTCATTTTAATTTAACACAGTGTAGGATTACAAATTTGTAAAATGTTAAATCTAGGTTCCAACATAATAGTATATAAACTGAAAGAGTTATGTACATTGGGTTTTACATTTTGAGGTAAAGATGGTGACATTCTAAGAAGATCAAGTCTGGTAGCCCAGGTGTCTGAGATATTAACCTTTTGTCTTTATGTACTTCCTGACCACTGGGTAGGGTCCCAAGGTAAATCTGAATGCGAATCTCAAGGCCAGGCTGTGCCTTTGTGTCTATGATAGTGTGAAGGTCTGGGTGATACTGTCAGGCTGATTAGATTAGCACCTATTCATTTGAAACGCACTGTTATGCTGATGAACTTCCGTTACCAGGCTGATTCCTGTACTACACTATGCTTTGTTTAGATCGTCTCCACCTCTTTTTATCCCTTCCCCTTAAGAAGTATAAACTCTCCAGAGCGGAGATTCAGTCAGACTTGGCTACAGTGAAAGTGACTACAGCGACGCACAGCGAGTTCTCAATGAAGAGTAACTTCTGCTTGAAAGATAAGACAATACTGTCTCCTGGTCTCTGATTCCACGAAGGAAAAAGTTCCCAACAGCCATAAACTGTATGATATGCAGTGAAATGTTTAAATAAAGTTCAATGTGATGTTTGTAAGGTTTAAAATGAGCCTCCAAATTTTTTGTTTAATACGAGTTAAATGAAGAATTATTGCTTTTGTGTTCGTCACATCGCGATACGATACCAGCTGACCCTGACCTGGAGGAGAAAGACACACACACACACACACACACACACACACAAAATGTGTCTGAAGGTCTCTGTTGATTATCAACACAGAAAGTACACTTAAGCTTTTGTCCAGGTGTCCTCTGTCACGTACATCCCAAACCTCAAAAGAACAAAGTCATTAATATGTAAATTTATTATATGAATATGTTATTATTGAATATTTGGATTCAATCTGGCCATGGGCTTTAGGAAGTATTACCTTATAAGGCACGGGAAAGCTCACACAATATCAGAAAACCTTACAGTGTTCATTAAATTCTCACAAATACTCTGACAAACACTACATTCCTCTAGATGTACACAGAACTGCCTAAAATATTACATTTTCAGTTTTGTCACTCTAGATTTCTGGTTTGTAAAACACTCCAACAACACGTAGGAACATCAGCTAGGCCAAGTCAATACCAGCCACACAGCAGAACAATGCAATACCACCCCCTACTGGACACAAATGTCAATGTTTAGCCTGAGAGTCCTCCTGTTACAACCAGTCAAATACGTAGTAAAATGAGAATATCATCCACACACTCATTTATGTCTTTATTGTCTCAAGTGATGTCTGTAGTTTGGAAACTTGCATTTTAACGGACTTTATGATAAGGTTTAATTTTATTCAGGACATTTAACTTTATAGACTGTAGTGTTAATGGACAGATGTTTCTCCAGAGCGACAAATCAATAAAAACGTGTTCTGTAATCTACAATAAAGCCAAACCTTTAGACCTAATCACACAGGATTAGTATTACCTGAGGACCTCTAGTCATTTGAGGGTTTGAGATTGCATTATGTCAAATTGCTTTAGGTTAAACTCTGCTGCAGACATACAATATACGATACGCAGCCATAGTCTAGTGATGCTCTTATGAGTTCAAAATAAACATTTCAACGTATTTAACATGCCGACAGAGGGTCAGCGCCTGTGTCTAGTAACCCATGGCAACAGTGGCCTTAGGTTGATGATGTAGTTAGTCCTTTATCTTCTTGGTGTTTACTGGCGGTTGGCATCCACTATGTTGCATTACCACCACCTTTTGGTCTTGATCTCCGTCCACTTTCTTTCATTTTAAATCTTTTTTTTTAAAATATTTTTTTCTAGTCCCATCGCCCTTAATAAACCCATCAAATACTTTCTTCCTTTTTCTCTTTCTCCATTTTATAAAATAATTTTCACAGTGTACTTAACCTTTTTAAATTCCCTCAGCTCTACTCCTGAATGTTGGGGTGAAGCTCTCGTCAGTGTTCTATGTTTTCATTTTGTGTTGAGGAAAAAGCTACCATTTGGTTACAGTTATAAAATTAAACACAATTTTCCACAATAACTCACACTCACCAAAGGCATTTTATTTTAAGAAGTCAATTTATATTCAAAATTCAAAATATAAAATGAGACAGCAACAAAGTAATTTAAACCAAAGTGGATTTTTTATTTTATTTTTTTTAACAAAATTAATTAATTCTAAGACATGAGAAACAATGCTACGTATATTAAATCCTAGCATGCCAAAGACTAGGATGGACTAATGACTAGTATACGTGAAGTTATATTGCTATAATATACTGTATATGTTTATACTTAAAGCTGTTTTTAGTGTAGTAGTGAGTGTATTTATGATGTAATTAAATTATACAAAAACCCAATTCACGTGTAATTTTACATGCTAAAGACACAGACCATACATAGAAGAAGAAGAAGAAGAAGAAAAAGAATATTCAATTGGAGCATATAGTCTCACAATTTAAATGTGTAGGATTGTACGTTAAAATGAAAAGAAGAAAATAATCACTATAGAATATAAATGTACAATTTGTTGTATAAACATTGAAATAATTGAACACAGACAAGGCTGATCCTGTGTATATGCCAATCTTTGACAGAGCTAATAAATATTATGCAAATGTGACAAGGAGTCAAAACAAACGTCGGAATGTCGGAAAACCAAACGAGTGAAGATTTTTCTTGGCAGATTCTGTAAAAACGCTTACGTCTTTGTTGCGAGTTGCCTCTGTGTCCACCATGATGGTTGTTTTGAAGAAAATTATAATAAGGGCTCAGGTCACGTGATCTCAGTGCCATGAAAGGCCTAATTAGCATACGATTAGTTCAGGCTGCACAAAAAATTTTTTATAAATAGATGCGCAAAGCCAAGACTATAATATTTTTATGAATATTTTCCTTATTAATTGTGTGCTTATATAGTTAGAATCACTCTTTAAAGTATATGGCTGTGTCACGTACATACTGTACCTGACACATTACATAAGGAAATTGAAGTATATCTGTAATGTATTACACTTAATATATTATATATTATAATATTTATTTTTTCATTATAAACTTGTCTGAAAAAAGCATTGAGCATTTAACTGAATAATTGTTAAACATGAAGTGAAGTACACAAGATTTAGCACTAACACATTAGACAATACATTCTATAGTTTAAACTAATAACCTAATTTCAAACTCCCTAACAATAATCATGACATTTTACAAACACATCAGCTTTAAAATAAGTATTAAATGAAGATTGAAATCTGGTGATGAAGAGTGTGTCATTGTGTCTCTACAGGTTGTGGGATTGTGGTGTCTCAGATGAAGGCTGTGCTGCTCTGACTTCAGCTCTGAGATCAAACCCCTCACACCTGAGAGAACTGAATCTGTCCTTGAATAAAGTAGGAGACTCAGGAGTGAAGTGTCTCTGTGCTGTACTGGAGAATCCTGACTGTAAACTGGAGACACTGGGGTAAGATCATCTCTCTGAGAGTCACATGACCTGCTCCTCAGTAAGACACATTCTCTAATAGTGAGACTGAAGCAGAAGTTTTAGGTTGATCATCAATGTCCTGAGGAGGAAGATTGTTTCTTTTCACTGCACACTGATGATTTGTCACAGAGTCTTTGGGTCAGATGTACGTATGTGAGAAGCTGCAGAGCAAAACATGACTTGATGTGACTGCAGTGTGTCTGAAATGACTGTGAAATTTACTAAAACACTGTAACTAATCACACAAACTGCACCTGGGACACAAACTAAATGCACTGTGTGTGAGCTGTAGGGTTTAAAAGCAGCAGGGAAATGCAAATGAGAAACATTTTATTGGTCTTAAAGCTGAAATAATGTTTATTTTGTCAGTGAACATTCGTCTCCATCTAACTGCTATAAACAGGGTTGCCAGATCTGTATAATAGAAGCAGTATTAAAACCATGCAGTATTTATTAATAGTCCTCTCATGGAGCTCTTAAATAGTAATAAGCTCTTTTGTATTATTTTACTTTTTATAAATAAAAAATATCTATAAATAAACTCACTGACTCAAATACACTCATACAGTAACACAGAGTTGAAGTTGAGAACAGGATCAATAGGTGTGTGTATGAGAGGAGATCACAGTGCATGATCACTACTGTATGTTTAATATAGAGAATGTGGAGTTACATCACACTGTTTTTATACCGTGTTGCTTTTTGGGAAGTCACTATCATCTTTGGTTTTAATGCTGATCGGTTGCCATGGTGATTTCTGACACAGATGTGTTGAGAGTGACACAGAGTTCAGAGCGGCTTGTTATTGTTCTTAGATTTGTGACATGGTGTTTTCTTTCGAGATGAAGAAGAGTAAACCTAAAGTAAAGGGACCTTACTGGGAGAAGTTAAATGTCGGTGCCAAGCAGAGATATTTTGAGGAACTTTTAGAGATCAAAAACATTGATCCGTATGACCTGGTAGCTGAAGAGTGGATGAAAGACGCAGACACACAACCCCTTCTCACACACACTGACATTTTAATTACCTGGTTGTGTGACATGTCTGAGAAGCACAGGAGACACATAGGGTTCACTGTCCATCGTCTCTCATCATCATCATCATCACACTTTGTTTCTATCTGCAACTCGTCCTAAACCATTTATCATTTTGACCAAACCTTCACAGAGCCTTTATTAGGAAGCATACAGTAGATGTGCCCTAGCTTAGTTTATTTTTAGACGTAGCTCGTTCAGTGGACAGGTGACACGTCTTCCTTAAAAGACCCCTAAATTGTTTTGGAATAAGTTCTTACACTTTACAAGAAAAACTAACGAGTGTTAAAACTACAAGTCACTGGAAATTCATTAACAATTCTGCAGTGTCTGTGTGTAAGATCTACTGATCCACAAACCAGTGAAATTTGAGAGCACAGTCGTACTTACTAAGTTAAGGTGACACTCTGCTTTTGAACTGGTCTGTTAGTAGAGCTGTCTGATTAATAGTTAGTATCGATTAATTCGAATCCATGGTTTATGTTGATGTTAAAAAATGAAAATCGATTTTACAGTTTCACTTTGGTATTACACCGCGAGCTTCTGTAGTTCTGCGACACCCTTGTGGGAAATATGAAATACTACATGGCAGCGTGCTCTGATGAAACCAAAGAGCTTGTTTCCAAGAGAGGCGCGGTTTCTTCAGTAGTATGGAAAGTGTTCGGGTTTGCAAAGCCCAACAGAAATGTAAACATGTGGAATATGTAGTGAAAGGATTGTTTAGAGCAGAGGTTTCAGGTTCCAGGTCGTTAAAGGAGAGACGGCATTACTGACAGGTTGGCCTGATGTGGTGCTGTTTATAATCATCATGCCTTCTCGACTTCAGAAAAAACAAATCTTATTTATAATTTCACTTCCTAAATGATCATGTGACCTGCTATGGCAGTGTTTCTGATGCAGCAGTTTTGTCCTGACATAGTGACGTGTTTACCAAAATCGAGCTACTGAACAGTTCTAACACACAGAGACGCCTCATCCTACAACAATGCCACCAACACGTAACTCAAACTTCATTTTAATTTAACACAGTGTAGGATTACAAATTTGTAAAATGTTAAATCTAGGTTCCAACATAATAGTATATAAACTAAAAGAGTTATGTACATTGGGTTTTACATTTTGAGGTAAAGATGGTGACATTCTAAGAAGATCAAGTCTGGTAGCCCAGGTGTCTGAGATATTAACCTTTTGTCTTTATGTACTTCCTGACCACTGGGTAGGGTCCCAAGGTAAATCTGAATGCGAATCTCAAGGCCAGGCTGTGCCTTTGTGTCTATGATAGTGTGAAGGTCTGGGTGATACTGTCAGGCTGATTAGATTAGCACCTATTCATTTGAAACGCACTGTTATGCTGATGAATTTCCGTTACCAGGCTGATTCCTGTACTACACTATGCTTTGTTTAGATCGTCTCCACCTCTTTTTGTCCCTTCCCCTTAAGAAGTATAAACTCTCCAGAGCGGAGATTCAGTCAGACTTGGCTACAGTGAAAGTGACTACAGCGACGCACAGCGAGTTCTCAATGAAGAGTAACTTCTGCTTGAAAGATCTGACAATACTGTCTCCTGGTCTCTGATTCCACAAAGGAAAAAGTTCCCAACAGCCATAAACTGTATGATATGCAGTGAAATGTTTAAATGAAGTTCAATGTGATGTTTGTAAGGTTTAAAATGAGCCTCCAAATGTTTTGTTTAATACGAGTTAAATGAAGAATTAATGCTTTTGTGTTCGTCACATCGCGATACGATACCAGCCGACCCTGACCTGGAGGAGAAAGACACACACACACACACACACACACCCGCACACACTTATGACCAAACAGACACTCACAAGCATGCACACACATGCGCACACACACACACACACACACACACACACACACACACACACACACACACAAAATGTGTCTGAAGGTCTCTGTTGATTATCAACACAGAAAGTACACTTAAGCTTTTGTCCAGGTGTCCTCTGTCACGTACATCCCAAACCTCAAAAGAACAAAGTCATTAATATGTAAATTTATTATATGAATATGTTATTATTGAATATTTGGATTCAATCTGGCCATGGGCTTTAGGAAGTATTACCTTATAAGGCACGGGAAAGCTCACACAATATCAGAAAACCTTACAGTGTTCATTAAATTCTCACAAATACTCTACAAACACTACATTCCTCTAGATGCACACAAACTGCCTAAAATATTACATTTTCAGTTTTGTCACTCTAGATTTCTGGTTTGTAAAACACTCCAACAACACGTAGGAACATCAGCTAGGCCAAGTCAATACCAGCCACACAGCAGAACAATGCAATACCTCCCCCTACTGGACACGAATGTTAATGTTTAGCATGGGAGTCCTCCTGTTACAACCAGTCAAATACGTAGTAAAATGAGAATATCATCCACACACTCATTTATGTCTTTATTGTCTCAGGTGATGTCTGTTGTTTTAAAACTTGCATTTTAACCGATTCCCTGATAAGGTTTAATTTTATTCAGGACATTTAACCTTATAGACTGTAATGTTAATGGACAGATGTTTCTCCAGAGCGACAAATCAATAAAAACATGTGTTCTGTAATCTACAATAAAGCCAAACCTTTAGACCTAATCACACAGTATTAGTATTACCTGAGGACCTCTAGTCATTTGTAGTAATTGAGGAGGTTATCTGTGATCTTAATCCAGTGTGAATCGGCCATGTCTGTAATTTGTAAAGTAAAAATAGTAAAGTAAAGATATTAGTCCCGTGTGAATCAGCATGTATGTGATTTGGCCAGAATTTGTTGGGGTCGTATATATTTATTTTTAAGATTTTTGTGTCCTTTGCACCTTTCTATTCATCTTCTGCACAGAATGGAGGCTGTGTTGGAGTGAAAGTATTTTGGGTTTTGGGTCGTATCACTATACACCATACAACAACACAATGTGTAGAAAGAAATAAAATAGCGAATAGGGCTTTATTTGTATGAAATGTAATATTATTTGTAATATAATATAAATGTAATATTTATTTGTATGAAAAACATCATATCTGGGAGATAAGTAAGTAAATGTGGGGGGTAATTTCTAAATCACACGAGGTCCCCAGGTAATACTAATCCCATGTGAATAGGCCTTTTATCTGAGACTAAAGCTAAATAAAGGTAAAGAATCATATATTTATTTCATGGACTTCAACATGGTGTTTTTTTTCTGTATTCTTTAGAAAGCAGTAATTTGTCTCACACTGAAAACAAAACAATTACAAACAACCGCTGGTCATGAAAGAGCAGCTTAAAAATGTATTATATAAACACACACACACACACACACACACACACACACACACACACACAGTGTGTTATCAGAATATACACAAAGATAATATGCAGTAATAATTAACCACCAGTTAGTGCTTCAGCTCTCTGACCCATCTGCAGACAGCTTCTTCTTCTTTGAGGTTTTTTGGTGGATTTTGGTGCATTACCTCCTGCTGTACTGGAGTGTGGAACGTCAGATATTATATGTAACGGCACGAGCAAAAGAAGATAGTTGTTAGTTGTTAGTTGGTCCGTTGTTCTTTCCTTAGCTGTTATCTTGTACTGTGGAAAGTAAAATACTGTCCCTGTTCATGCTGTACCTGGATCTTTTGAGCCCTCGGTGTATGTATTATTAGTTTCTTATTTCCTGTTGTGTTTACATGGTTTTGGATTATTATTCTTGTGATGTGTGATGAGTTTGTCCTTTATTTATTGTTTTAGACTTACATCTATTGGTGAAGTTAATAGTTTCCATGGTGGGTGCTGTATAGTGCCACAGTGGGACTGATACAGTATCAAGCTTCTGTAGTCCTAGGCATTTTGCTTTGGTGTCCCCTGTCCAACAGATTGGATTTGTTGTGTCCCAGCACTCTTTGAGGATGGCCTTTATTGGGTACTCTTTTTTATGCTCTTGCAGATTTACCCAGTATGCCAACATTAACTTTATTCTTCTGATTGTTAATGGCATTTCCCCAACTTCTACCTGTATGGCTGCTACTTTAAAGGTCCCACAACAGACTCTCAGGGTTTGAGATTGCATTATGTCAAATAGCTTTAGGTTAAACTCTGCTGCAGACATACAATATACGCTATGCTGCCATATTCCAGTGTTGCTCTTATGAGTTCAAAATAAACATTTCAACGTATTTAACATGCCGACAGAGGGTCAGCGCCTGTGTCTAGTAACCCATGGCAACAGTGGCCTCAGGTTGATGATGTAGTTAGTCCTTTATCTTCTTGGTGTTTACTGGCGGTTGGCATCCACTATGTTGCATTACCACCACCTTCTGGTCTTGATCTCCCTCCACTTTCTTTCATTTTAAATCTTTTTTTTTTTTTATATTTTTTTCTAGTCCCATCGCCCTTAATAAACCCATCAAATACTTTTATCCTTTTTCTCTTTCTCCATTTTATAAAATAATTTTCACAGTGTACTTAACCTTTTTAAATTCCCTCAGCTCTACTCCTGAAGGTTGGGGTGAAGCTCTCGTCAGTGTTCTATGTTTTCATTTTGTGTTGAGGAAAAAGCTACCATTTGGTTACAGTTATAAAATTAAACACAATTTTCCACAATAACTCACACTCACCAAAGCCGTTTTATTTTAAGAAGTCAATTTATATTCAAAATTCAAAATATAAAATGAGACAGCAACAAAGTAATTTAAACCAAAGTGGATTTTTTATTTTATTTTTTTTAACAAAATTAATTAATTCTAAGACATGAGAAACAATGCTACGTATATTAAATCCTAGCATGCCAAAGACTAGGATGGACTAATGACTAGTATACGTGAAGTTATATTGCTATAATATACTGTATATGTTTATACTTAAAGCTGTTTTTAGTGTGGTAGTGAGTGTATTTATGATGTAATTAAATTATACAAAAACCCAATTCACGTGTAATTTTACATGCTAAAGACACAGACCATACATAGAAGAAGAAGAAGAAGAAGAAGAAGAAGAATATTCAATTGGAGCATATAGTCTCACAATTTAAATGTGTAGGATTGTACGTTAAAATGAAAAGAAGAAAATAATCACTATAGAATATAAATGTACAATTTGTTGTATAAACATTGAAATAATTGAACACAGACAAGGCTGATCCTGTGTATATGCCAATCTTTGACAGAGCTAATAAATATTATGCAAATGTGACAAGGAGTCAAAACAAACGTCGGAATGTCGGAAAACCAAACGAGTGAAGATTTTTCTTGGCAGATTCTGTAAAACGCTTACGTCTTTGTTGCAAGTTTCCTCTGTGTCCACTATGATGGTTGTTTTGAAGAAAATTATAATAAGGGCTCAGGTCACGTGATCTCAGTGCCATTAAAGGCCTAATTAGCATACGATTAGTTCAGGCTGCACAAAAAAATTGTTTATAAATAGATGCGCAAAGCCAAGACTATAATATTTTTATGAATATTTTCCTTAGTAATTGTGTGCTTATATAGTTAGAATCACTCTTTAAAGTATATGGCTGTGTAACGTACATACTGTACCTGACACATTACATAAGGAAATTGAAGTATATCTGTAATGTATTACACTTAATATATTATATATTATAATATTTATTTTTTCATTATAAACTTGTCTGAAAAAAGCATTGAGCATTTAACTGAATAATTGTTAAACATGAAGTGAAGTACATAAGATTTAGCACTAACACATTAGACAATACATTCTATCGTTTAAACTATGAACTTAATTTCAAACTACCTAACAAAAATCATGACATTTTACAAACACATCAGCTTTAAAATAGGTCTTAAATGAAGATTGAAATCTGGTGATGAAGAGTGTGTCATTGTGTCTCTCTACAGGTTGCGTGATTGTGGTGTCTCAGATGAAGGCTGTGCTGCTCTGACTTCAGCTCTGAGATCAAACCCCTCACACCTGAGAGAACTGGATCTGTCCTATAATAAAGTAGGAGACTCAGGAGTGAAGTGTCTCTGTGCTGTACTGAAGAATCCTGACTGTAAACTGGAGACACTGTGGTAAGATCATCTCTCTGAGAGTCACATGACCTGCTCCTCAGTAAGACACATTCTCTAATAGTGAGACTGAAGCAGAAGTTTTAGGTTGATCATCAATGTCCTGAGGAGGAAGATTGTTTCTTTTCACTGCACACTGATGATTTGTCACAGAGTCTTTGGGTCAGATGTACGTATGTGAGAAGCTGCAGAGCAAAACATGACTTGATGTGACTGCAGTGTGTCTGAAATGACTGTGAAATTTACTAAAACACTGTAACTAATCACACAAACTGCACCTGGGACACAAACTAAATGCACTGTGTGTGAGCTGTAGGGTTTAAAAGCAGCAGGGAAATGCAAATGAGAAACATTTTATTGGTCTTAAAGCTGAAATAATGTTTATTTTGTCAGTGAACATTCGTCTCCATCTAACTGCTATAAACAGGGTTGCCAGATCTGTATAATAGAAGCAGTATTAAAACCATGCAGTATTTATTAATAGTTCTTTCACTGAGCTTTTAAAAAGCAATTTAAGCAATTGAGCAAAGAAAGTAAGAAATTAGATCTGTTTCATGGTGTTTTCTTTCGAGATGAAGAAGAGTAAACCTAAAGTAAAGGGACCTTACTAGGAGAAGTTAAATGTCGGTGCCAAGCAGTGATATTTTTAAAGAACTTGTAGAGATCAAAAACATCGATCCGTATGACCTGGTAGCTGATTAGTGAATGAAAGACCCAGACACACAACCCCTTCTCACACACACTGATATTTTAATTGATTTTAAGTGTTTCTGATGCAGCAGTTTCGTCCTGACGTCGTTTACCAAAATCGAGCTACTTAAGAATTCTAACACACAGAGACGCCTCATCCACCAACAATGCCACAGACACGTGAATCAAATTCAAATCTTATTTGTCACCATAAACAGTCTGATATGCAGTGAAATGTTAAATGACGTGTGGTGTGATGTTATGTAAGGGTTAAATTCTTAAGTTTAATACGAGTTTAATGAAGAAGAATTATTGTCTTGCTTCCGTTACACCTCGATACGATACCAGCTGACCCCGAACCAGGAGAGAGGCGCACACACACACACACACACACACACACACACGGTTTAATAATTTACTATCAGCAAAGAAAATACACTGCATATGTTTTTACAGATGAAAACAATCAAAACATATTTATAAAATATATTAAGTAAAATATAAAATAAACAGAGAATAAACCTTATTTAATCTTTAATTATGATTGTGATTTTTGTTCTTGCCTTATGGAAACAGTATCATTAAAACTATGACAAGTTCCTGGTAATAAGAACACAGTGAGAACACAGAACACAGTATTAATAATTATTTCTTGTTTCATTTCCACTGAATTTCCACTTTTTTGATTCGCACTAAATCTTGCACAAAAGAAGGGAAGCACATTGTTAGGTTTAAAAGAAGAGAGTCTGAGTTACGTTTTAGGCCCCCATTCCACTGAGCCCAATTTACTCATTATTATTATTATTATTATTATTATTATTATTTGCAAATTAGTTGTTAGTATCAGGAGGGAAGTTGAAACATGTTCAAAAATTTCGGCTACCCTCTCCGGACATTAACTCCTCGGAAACGCCTTGGTATTAATTCTTTATCTCCATTATTAAGTCATTATTAATTTTTAAGCGTATTTATGGACTCATTATTGGTTTTTATCGCCTCCTTATCTGTTCAGCAACATTCAGCAGCCAAACATCCTCGTATTAAATGTAGATGGAAGTAATGACAAAATCAACAAAGTGATATTTTTAAGGAAAACAGTGCTGATTAATCACGATCGAAAGATATATTACATGTTAAAGTCTGATGCACAATAGAAATGTTTTCATGTAAAATGTAATAACAAAATAACAGAAATAAACAGATTAAAAATATATACATGCATTTAACTGTGCAGTCAAACATAAAGTTACATTAGGGATGTAAATTACTGAAGCAAAAGTAATAATAATCATCATCATCATTAATAATAAGCACTACTACAAATAATAATAATAATAATAATTAAGGGAGAAAGTGCAGTCAAAGAAGAAACAATATTGATCCAAATAAAGGATAGGAGAAAGGAAAATTGTGCTGCATGTGTGTGATTTTCTCTTAATCATGTTTATTACAACCTGATCATTTTGATAGATTTTTTTTTTCTTCACATTTCATACAATATTTTCATAATTTTCTTTTGGTCCTATGAAGCTGCTTTGCGACAATGATACTCGATACTCTTACCAGCCTGAACCCCAGGAAAGACAACACACACACACACACACACACACACACACACACACACACAGACACGAGCATGATGTCTGAAGATCTCTGTTTATTCTCAGTAAAGAGAGAACATTTAAACATTTGTCCAGGTGCTATGTCCCGAACATCAAAAGAACCAGTCATTAACATGTCAGTCATAGAGAGACCCGGAGACAGACAGACGAGAGGAAATGCATTTGCATCATCCGTGTAGACAAAAGAGTTCTAGTGGATACGAGCTGTTTGGATTTATATTCATCTGAACTGATAATGAACTTCCTCTCTCTGTGAATAGACTGTTCATCTATATAGACTGAGCCCTGAACTCCAAACCTCCTTAAGACTTCAGCAGGCCATGTCCAGTCCTTATGGTCTCTTATCAATAGAGTCAATTCAAAACCAGTCTCCCAGACCTCGAAGCCATACATCTCTCTCCACACTTGACTAGGAAAGAGTAAAAGACTTCAAGTCTGACTAATCTACCTGTGCTTCAGATATAGCTAGTCAATGTGCCAAGCTTAATTAAATACAATCCATCATTCATGTACAATTTCTCTGTGTTTTTTATAATACAGTGTTTATTATGTTACATCAAAAGAACAAAAGTGATTAACATATAAGTCATAGAGAGAGACATATCAGAAAACCGGGGATCTGGCAACCGCTTCAACAACACTGTGCTAATGTACACCTGCTTCTGAGACGAGGACAAAATAATGTGTAAAACTGACGACTGTTAATCTTACAGATTTTATTAAATTAAGCAGAATATGTCATCAGATTCACTTTCACACTTTTTTGGATGTTTCTTTCTGGAATCTTTTTGTCTTTATGTCAGTTTTTCTGTAGAATTTTTATTTATTGTGAATTTCACTTTTAAACCTGTAGAACCTGATGGATCCAATTGTAGACATTTTTTACTCTCCATTAGATTTATAATTCAGGAATATCTATTTAAATGATCAGCAAGTAATCTGGTTTATACAAGACATGAATATTATTCATTCCTTCATCTTCTATACTCCTTATCCTGTGTATGATCTGTGATGAAGAGTGTGTCATTGTGTCTCTCTACAGGTTGTGGTGTTGTGGTGTCTCAGATGAAGGCTGTGCTGCTCTGACTTCAGCTCTGAGATCAAACCCCTCACACCTGAGAGAACTGAATCTGACCTTGAATTATAAAATAGGAGACTCAGGAAAGAAGCTGCTCTCTGCTCTTAAGGATGATGAACATTACAAACTACAGACACTGGAGTGAGTAATGACCTTTTTGTATTATTGTTAAAATAATAAAAGACTAATTATATAAGTAATTAATCATTAGTTTGTACATTTCTATTTAGTCCCAATAAATACACGATCAGCAGGTTAGAAGTGTTATCACTGTTTTATTTAAATATTTTATCTAACAATATGCTTTAATGCTTTAATGTTTTGTGTTCAGTAAAGTTGATTTTAAATCCATGTGAAGTCAGAAGACAGGGAGTCAGTCAGAGTCTACAAAATGTCACAAATGAGTGCATGAGAGTGATTGTAAATGAACAGCTCGTCTCCTTGTGACACCCTGCTATCTCTGACTTCATACTGCTGCTTTTGTCTGAACAAGATGATCTCTGCTTTTCCCTGTTTCTGGAAGCAAACTTAATTCTCTTTAAACTTTTCTGCTACAAATATTGTATTTAAGCCGCCACTTTCCTCACTCTGACACTTCTTCCAGCACCCGACCTCCACACCGTGTCTTCTGTCATTCCTGTAAAATTCACCTCAGCTTGTTCTTAAAGTCTGCACTTAAATATAAATGTAGAACAAGAGCTAAATGACTCAGTAGTGTTGATTATTTAAAAAGCTCCAAAGCCTGTGATTGGATAAGAGCAGTGATGTGATGAGTAAATATCTGCTCATGTTCCTGTTATAACACAGATGTTACTAAGAATGAAGAAATGTTGAATGATTAATTATAAACAGGAGATGATGATGTTTCCCTTGAAGGAGAGATGATTACATGCTGTTGATCATGAAGTACCACAGTCCAGTTTATGGTTATTAATACACATTTTCCTTCTATATTCAGGTTTTGGTGAACATCTTTGTGTGATGAAGACTCACCCGGTGTTCCTGCGTTTCCATGTTGGTGATAGAGAACATGCTCATAAACACATCATTCATTTAGTTATAACACATTAAACAGACTCAGAGACGTGAGAAGTGTGTGTTCATCGTGCACAGTGAATCACAGACTGAGTGAACACAGACAAGTTAAGTGACACAAGTCATCAAATCTGCCAGTTCTGTTATGAAATATATGAAACATCAGCCTTGTTGTGGTCGCTGCTTGTCAAAACACATTCATGGACCAAAATTAACTGTTGTATGACGCAGGTTTGATGGGTCATGTGAATATTCTGTGTTTTTGATAAGTGTTATTTTTTTTCGTACTATACTATCTTTTTATTTTTCTTGTGTATATTTTTGCTGTTTTGTTGGCTTCACATTTAAAATGACGTTGTATTTAAGTGCTTATAGTGTCTATAATTTAATCAAATACATAAAAAATAATGCCACATATGTCATTATTTATGTTTAAAACTTAAATTCGTAACATAAATATTGTAGCAATACAGTATGTTTTTAACATTCTTTAAAGATGTTTTGTTTAAAAATAATTGTTACAATTCACTTAAAACATTATTCATTAGTTAAATGTAATTTACTTTGCCAACATTTTTTATGTAAAAATATCACATTAGATGTAACGCCACTTCTTCCTTTAACAGACAATAAAGTTGACAGGAGAGTTGAGGTTCTGTGTGGTTCATATCACTACAGCTTGTTTATCCACTTTGCGTGTGGACGTGGGTCTGTTGGGGCTAGCAGGAGGGGTTAGCACCTCTGTGTTCTCTTCTCCCAGGTTCACAGGTTCTGGAACACGTTTGCAGTGGCTGGAGTGGATCCACTTCACACTTTCTGCTACCTTCACTGCTGTCCGTGTCACTAGGAGCACCTGGAACGGTCCCGATCACCTCCTGGCCTTCCGTTTTTTTCTCCTGAGGTCCTTCACCAACACCCAGTCTCCTGGTTTCAGGTCATGTAACTTTCCCTCCGCCGGTTGTGGCAAGACCTCCTTCACTTGGGCCTGAACTCCAGATAAAATCTGCGTGTGTGCAATCTGATGTGTTTTCGGGGGCTTCTTGTGCTTGGCCTTTTCACTTTTTCCAAAAAGTGGATATTGTGAAATCAATATCTTTCAAGTGAACTATGAAAGGAAACAATCAGGAACAAGCAAACAGGGTAAAACGATTGGTTAACGATGGTTACAGGATCCTCATGATAAATGTTCCTCCTTGTCCTTCACACAGTATACTGGACTTTATCTCCACAACTGGCAAAGTACATAATACACCAGTTCTATATATATCCATGGTCATCAGTTAATAAGATAAAAATGAATATTTGTACTAATGTGTGAGAGACAGATGGCTGTAAACAGTCCTCGTGATCACCAGGCTGAGCAGCTGGAAGAGGAGATGCTGTGCTGGTCTACTAATGGGACAGTGAAGGGGACGCTTGTCCTCCAGACCGGACTGTCTCACATAATAGCTTAAAAAAGAAACAGTATGTAAAAGGTTAGAAGTCATCACTCAGTGACCCTTATAATCATATTCTCATAAATTAATCATTATCATGATGGTGATTGTTATCATGAACTGAGAGTTAAAACAAGAAGCAGAGTGACGTCTGGTGGTTTGTGGAAATTCCAACAGCTGTAAACTCAAGTGGGATTTTATATTACATGTGAGAAATGATAGGATATAGGATGTAGTATGTTGTATGTGGGGTCATTATGATCCATCAGGAAAGCTTCATGACATCAAGGCATCGATTCTACACGTCTCTGGAACTGAGCTGCAACTTAAACAAACATCATTTTACAAAACATCGGCTGTTTTAATGGTGACAGAGACACTGCTTAAGACGTCCATCCAAAATCTCCAACACAAGAAGAACTGCTGATTTGACAGCATATGATTTAGATTATTTTTATACTCATGTCCTGATTACAGTCATCCTGTAAGACAGCACTCCTATAAGAATAGCAAAGTTTGATTATAGAATAAAGATAAACAGTTAGAATAACTCTGTATTGAATGGGAGGGACAAATGCAGCCGACTACATCAACTACAACTACATCTTTACATTTAATGCGTCACCTTTCTGTAAGTGCACTTATTTTGTGATGAATGTGAATTGTGTTAACTGTGATGTTTCTGATAATCAGATTATTAAAATACTGCAGTAAATGGACGATCATTTGGATCAGTCGAACTCTTTTGGAGAAGGATTGGATCTCATTGGTTATCTGGTGATCTAAATCTGATACTAGTAGCTGAT
Organism: Clarias gariepinus; assembly: GCF_024256425.1. NCBI lineage: Eukaryota > Metazoa > Chordata > Actinopteri > Siluriformes > Clariidae > Clarias > Clarias gariepinus. The sequence continues at coordinate 26,311,295 of NC_071111.1, forward strand.
TTCTTTGTCTCGGCTTGTACACCGTCTTATAAAACCCAGTCGTCCACAACAGACTCTCTCACCTGAACTCTTCTTTAAGTTCTGTAATAATGGAGGTGTTTACACAGGGGTTGTGCTGCATGCAGGTCAGGAGCAAGTGGCACCGCTGGTACAGGAGGACAGCCTGAGACGGGCTCAAGGGAGACTCTGACTGTTTCAACATAACAACATAGACATGGATCAACTCTAGTATTTAATCTACTTTTCCCAAAGGAATCACATTCTCATGGATTTGATATCAATTATTATGGATTTACCAGAAATGACAGAACCAGAACCACACGCTGGGCCTGATAAACCATAAACAGGAGCTAAACACAGACAGAGCACAACTTAGTGAATCTTACCATCTACTGAAGAGCTAGTTTTGATTCTAAAGAGATTTACAAAGAAAGGGTGGGATTTAAGTGTTTGAAAAACCCAGGACAGTCAGAAAGTGTCCTACATTCTGCATGAGACTCACCTTAAAAAAACTAAACAAAAAAAGTCTATAAATCTGAATCAGTGGACGAATTTTGTACTGAGGTTATGCAGCCAGGTCCATAAATATTGGGACAGTGACATACATTAATTTGTTTGCGATCACATCTTGAGTGTTTCATTTCAAATCCATTTTCCTGGTGTACAGAGACAAACTGACCAACATGGAGTCACTGTCCAAATACTTATGGACCTGAATATATACAATAACGTCATTATAAATGAGGAGTGTGTAAATGTGTGAGAGCACTACTGACTTGATGGCAAAACATCACCAACTCAAAAAGCAGAACAAATACTGAGTCCAGATACTCGGCTTGTGAGACCTGTAGCTGTGACACACACACACACACACACACACACACAGACACACACACACACACACACACACACACAAACACACACACACACACACACACACACACACACACATCCACATCGAGTACGCGCTTGCACACACACATATACACAGCGCGTAGAAACACTTATCTGTGGGGATTTATTTTTACTTTTTTTTAAAGCATAAGTTAAGGTTTCAAGTTAATTTGTTTTATTTTTACTTTTTATTTTGTATTAATTATTTTTAGATATTTATTTTTTGGGCTGTGGAACGAATATTTGAGTTTTCATTATTTCTTATGGGGGAAATTTACTTTAATTTATGAGTGTTTTTATGTACAAACACACTTCCAGATCGAATTATGCTTGTAATCCAAGGTTCCACTGTACTAAGTATAAATAAACTGTGCTATAGTCAGGATTACTACAATCTGAGTAAAATGAGACAATCCTGAACGTAACATTCTTAATTAAAACAACTTAAACTCACCCAATCATCATGAAAACTGTATTATCTCTTACCATGATGTAACAGCTCCAGGATCTTCGCAGGTGAACGTATATTTGGGACGAGAGCATCACAGAATACAGATAAAGCTCCGCCTCCTTCATCTCTTCTTCTTCTATTTTCTTTTTAGTTTCCCAGCTGCTCTTTGTTTTATTCTGACCAGGACACTCCACACTTCTTGCTCTTTCTTTCACCCTTGTGTCCATCTCCATCATCTCTGGAATATGAATATGGATCACCAACGCTGAAGTCACAGGTATTTAATTTCTTTTATTTTATTTAATTCATACTTTGATTTTTAATGCTGTGTAAAGCGATAAGTGAAATACAAAAATCAGTCAGAGTGTGACTCAGGGATCATTACAAATGAACTCAGTTATGACACTAAATAAACGTCACAGCTCTTTTGGACTAATCCTGTCCAAAACTCCTGGACGGCATGATGTCCATAACCGAGCTTGTGTTTCTAAATGGTTTTCTGGCTGATTCATTATTTGGGGTGACAGAAAGACAAGAAGTGTATATTAAATATTCATGGAACACCCGATTATACCTCGCTAATATACACTGTAGCGTCCTCTCCCTCTTATGGTGACGGCTTCCTGTCTCTGGTGGTGGAGGTAAGATTTACAAACGTGTGTTAAACTGGAGCTAATGGCCTCCCTGGGGTGGAATGAGCCAAAGCACTTTAGAGTTAAACTTAACCATACCCATGCATGCCACAAACACCATCACCTCATCTATAAACACAGATAGACACAGAGGGACTGAGGTGGGGGAGCACTGGAAAGGATTTTAAATCGGCCAATTATTGTTCAAGACTTAACTTTGTAAGCTAGGAACTGGGAAAATGTCTTTAAAAGTGGGTAAAACAATGACTTTTCTTCCACCAGTGAATACAGTACAGATAAAGGGACATCTATACACCCCTGTTAGAACTGCAAGATTTGGTGATGTAAAGAATCATGTGATGATAAATGATGTCAGATTTCCACCTTTAACCGACAAAATCTATGTAAAAGACAATTAAAACATTTAAGGGGGAAAAAGGGAAAAAATATGTATTAACCTAATTGCATAAGTGTACACTCCCCCTAAATAATAACAACTTTTAATTCACCTTTTCGTTGTAATACAGCACTCAGTGTTTTAGAGTCTAAGATCTTAGCACATCATGATATGACATTTTTCCTCCACTATTCCTTGTACTAATGCTCCAGGTCTCTACATCAATCTGCAAGGGGATCTCTAGTGCACAGGGACCTTCAGGTCATTCACAGTTTTTATTTTTATTTACATCTGGACTCTGTTATACTACCATATTCCTAAATTTCATGAATCTTCTTCTGTAGCCTGTCAAGAACTAACCTGAGATGACCAGAAGACGTAGCTTTAGCGGTTAGCCCTTTGTAGCGTGAATGGTAAACCCAAACGCGGAACAACACGAGTAGGCAGGATAATCACGCTTTTAATCTAAGGACTCTCACAAATGGGGAGCAAGGGAAAGACACAATCTAACCCGCGTCCTATAGATACACACTCGATCAGGAATTGAAACCGAAAAGGTGAGTACTCACAGTTAGATGTAGGATTCCGACGTGGCATCGGCAAAACTCAATGACTGAGCGAGGTGCTATGGTTTGTTTACCTCTTTTATACTTTCTGGTTTGCGACCGCTTAACTTCCGGGTCCTAGTGCCGGTCGCGTTCCGAGTGTGCATGACAGTACCCCCCTGTCCAGGACCGGCTCCAGACGGTCCTGAGGTGGAGGATACCCTGTGACGGTAGTCCCGGATGAGCTCAGGGTCGAGGATGAACCGTGCTGGAACCCAAGATCGCTCCTCGGGGCCGTAGCCTTCCCAATCGACCAGGTACTGGATGCCCTTGCCCCGAGGGCTCGAATCAAAGAATTGGTCGCATGGTGTAGGCGGGACCGCCGTCAATGATTCAGGGAGGAGCAGGGGGGGTGGGTGGAACCAGAGGTGAAGTGATGAAGGGTTTTAGTTGTGAAGTATGGAAGACTGGATGGATCCGGAGCGCCGCAGGCAGCTGGAGCCGGTAGGTGACAGAATTAATCCGTAAAGTGATGCGGTATGGTCCGATGAACCTTGGTGACAATTTCCTTGACTCAGTGTGCAGATGGAGGTTTTTTGTTGATAACCATACCTTGTCACCTACGTGGTACAAACGTCCCGGCGGGTGTCGGCGGCGATGCTGGGCGACGTAGCTGGTGTTGGCTCGCTGGATGGCGCGATTCGCTTGGTTCCATATCCGCCGACACCTACGGACCAACTGTTGGGCCGATGGTACGTCAACCTCCGGTTCTTGATGGTTGAACATGGGAGGATGGAAACCATGGCACACCTCAAATGGGCTTAGGTTGGTGGCTGAGGAGACGTGGAGGTTGTGGGACAGTTCGGCCCATTTGAGGTAGCGGGCCCAGGAGCGCTGGCGATCGGAAACGAAACATCTTAGGTAGCGCTCCAGTTGTTGGTTGGTCCGTTCCGTCTGACCATTAGTCTGGGGGTGGTAACCGGATGACAGACTACAGGTGGAATTGATCAGACGGCAGAAGGCCTTTCAGAACCGGGCTGTGAACTGGGGCCCTCTGTCCGAGACGATGTCCTTTGGGAACCCATGCAGTCGGACTACGTGTTCTAAAATCAATTACGCTGTGTCCCTTGCTGAGGGGAGTCCGGCTATGGCCACCAGGTGCGTCCAGGGCCGTCGAGGAACAGGGAGTGGTTGGAGTTCTCCTGGAGCAGGTTGATTTGTGTCCTTTGCCCCGGCGCACACCGGGCACGCCTGAACGAACTCGCGGACGTCTCTCCTCAAAGAGGGCCACCAGAATGCCCGTTGAATAAACGATAGGGTTCGTCGGGCCCCAGAATGTCCGGCGATGATGGACGAATGGCCCCATTGTAGGACCTCCGCTCGTAGATGTTGGGGCAGGCGGACCCTGGTCTCCAAATCCCAGTGGAGGGGTGCGAGGATTCGAGATGGATGGATGACAGGCACGGGTTCCGCCCGGGGGAGATCGTCCTCATGCTCGCGTGATAGGGCGTCGGCTTTGGTGTTCTTCGACCCCGGGCAGTAAGAAAGATGAAAATTATATTGTTCAAAAAATAGCGCCCACAGTGCCTGCCGTGGATTGAGCTGTTTGAGGTACTTGATGGTGATCAGGTGTTGGTGATCAGTCCAGACGATGAATGGCTCACTGGCGCCCTGGAGCCAGTGACGCCACTCCTCCAAAGCTCACTTTATGCCCAACAGCTCGCGGTCCCCTACCCCGTATCGCTGCTGAGTGGGGTCAAATTTTTTGGAGAAGAAACTGCAGGGATGCAGTTTCTGGTCTGGACCTCGCTGGGAGAGAACTGCGCCGGCGCCCACATCCGACGCGTCCACCTCCACAATGAAGGGTTTGTTGGCATCGGGATGAAGAAGAATCGGGGCGGTGGTGAAGCGATGGCAGAGTTCCTTGAAGGCTGAGATGGCAGTTGGATTGAGCTGAAAGGGGTGAGATGAGGGCCTGGTCAATGTGGTTAATGGTGCTGCAACTGTACTGTAGCCCCGGATAAAGCGACGATAGAAATTCGCAAACCCGAGAAACCGCTGAAGCTGTTTGAGTGTCCTGGGTAGGGGCCAGTGACGTACAGCTTCTAGCTTCTCCGGGTCCATGGCCACACCCTGGGGCGAGATGACAAAACCCAGGAACGTGGTGGAGTGCTGGTGAAAAGCACATTTTTCCAGCTTGCAGTACAGTTGGTGAGCGAGCAATCTCTTTAAAACAGCACGTACGTGTTGGATATGTTCTTCCAGGTGGCGGGAGTAAATGAGAATGTCGTCCAGGTAGACGAACACCCATCGGCCCAGCATGTCTCGAAGGACGTCATTTACAGATGGAGCCACGCCAAATAGCCGCGGCTGTGTGAATTGCGTACGAATGGCGTACGGCTGCCCTATGCACGCCGTAATCCCCACTCCTTTTTCTTCGAGAAAGGCGTGTCAAGATTTCACAGTAAACACGCCCATTCAAGCCCTATTTATGCATTTACCTGGTTCCACCACTAGATGGCGCTTCGTTCTCAAGGACACGTTAACACAAGCCAGCAATTTAGCTGCGCTAAGTTGCAATCACGTGATTTTAACAACCCGCTCCCACCCCCGCCGAACTGACGCTGCCAAACTGCACTAGAGATGAAGATGGCGGCTTAATGGACTATTCGCGGTAAGTGGTGTTTTAATTTATAAAATTAGTTTGGGATTAGTTTAAAGTTTATTTCCCAGTTTAGTTTTTTTATCGGCCATTTTGAAAATCACTGGCAGCACCAGCAGCGGTCAGATGTAACTTTAGATAACTTAATGATCTGTTTACCAAGTCTGGAGTTAACATTACAGCTTACTGTCAGTGTCACAAACTCGCAATGTCACTCCTCTTTAACTAAAAAGACACTAAAGCTTCGAAAATACTCTTAATGTCCCTATTACAAAAGCTGCACTACCGGATGAAGAGTGTTTGTGCTCTATAAAAATGCCTTTAGAATCTGACCGCGTGTTGTCTGGATAAATTCAGCATTTACTTATTCTTTGGGTAAGAGTTAATCTGCAGGTTATATCTGTAAATTTAATGTGATGCAGTTCATGAAGGACACAAGCTGAGGATAAATGTACAGGAGCTCGCGAGCTAAACGCTCATAACCCGGTTTATATTTTTCTCAGTTTGGCCGTGACTTTGCGCGGTAGCGCGAGCGCTTAGTTACCGAGATGGATAAAAACTCTGAAGTGTTTATCAGTTAAGGAGTGTGAGGAGGGGGAGGTGTGTTTGTGTGGGGAGGTGTGTGGGGAGGTGTGGGAGGCTTCAGTACTGGGTAAGTTATAGTTTGGCTTCAGAGATGAACTAATATATACGAGTGTTATATCGCCTAACTTATTTGTATGAAAAGCGCATTTTAATTTAATGCAGACGATAATACAGACAAACCGGGGGTTAACACTAACAAAGTTCAATGGTTAAAGTTATCCCAGTTTATTTACATTCCAGAATTCCCCAAAACAGTATTTTACACACTCTGTGGTGTAGGTTTACTAATATCTTTTATATTTATTACAACTAGATATTCTGTAAAGTTTATTTATCTTTGTCTATACTAAATACTCCTGTTTTCTTTAATCAGAGCTCCGAAGTGGAGGATTGGGGGGTCAGACGGATGACGGTTGGCCTTTTGGAGCTACTGGAGGAGCCTGAACAAGCTGTTAAAGGAAGCTGTAGGAGGGATGACGTCACAGTGCAACAGCTTTAGAATGATGTTTGGTCAGGTCTACTGTATATTCTAAACATAGAATTGCAAAACGTCTGATACTTTAGGGGGAAAACAAAGAATTAAACAGTTCCATCTTTAATATATATATATAGATTTTTTTAAATGATATTTTAATATAAAAGAACCAGATAGAGACTGATAAGCAGCTGGTGTTATCCGGGTATTTTAATGACTTTTAAGCAAAAATTTAACATGTTTTTACCTGTTTTATACAAATTATTGTTTTACCTTTGACTAGTTTTGGAAGAATAAATTTTATTTTTAAAGTCATGTGTGCGTGTTTTAATTGTTGGGGGATTGTTTGTGTATTTAAAAATACATTTACTTAAACCAACAACTTCAATGTGCAAAAATGGGACCCGACGTTGTTTTAAATAGTCAAAGAGTTAGGCTAATAATAATAATAATAATAATTATTATTATTATTATTATTACTGGTTATAGAAACAAATTAAAACAACAGTTAAACACTTGATCATATGTATCTGTGCTAGTTTGTGACTATGTGACCCATAATAATATTTTTTCAGTATAAAAGTTTTGGGTTTTTTTAAGAACTCCATTAAAAGAGCAAAGACAAACTTAGAAGGAGTGGAAGGTAAGAAACCTCAGTGGAGAATACTGACTGTGACATGGTGCTAATTGCTCTCTCTGTGTGTGTGTGTGTGTGTGTGTGTGTGTTTGGCGGGGGGAGGGGTACTTCAGACTTACTTGTCTCTGCCCAAATGTTTGTGTTAAAGCAACGGAGAAATGCCGGAGCGCGCGCACACACACACACACACACACCTCTCATCCACAAACGCTTTAACTGTTGTCTTGTAAATAGTTGATTAAACCTATGAACACAGCTGTTCAGCATCAGTCCTAAACACAAGCGCAGGGTCTGTTTTTGTCCTTAATTAAAAGACACCAATATGTTAATAATTTACACAATGATAACATGTTGTTTATGTTTAATGTTTATTTTGCGGGAAAAGGTAATAATCAATATTTAAAATAAAACAAACCAGGAAGTAAGTGTTTCATACATTAAGGTGCTGTGTATAACTAAGTGCCCCAACAGACATAGCAACAGTGTGGAGAGTGTGTGCGCTGTGGGGGATTGGAAGGTGAACGAAGATAATCATTTACAAGACAAAAGACGTTCAGAGGTGTGTTATGCCCTAAAACGCCCCCTCCCCCCCCGCCACGGATTGCCCCCCCATTACGCAATCGGTATCTTCAAAGAAAAAACGCCGCCCCTTTTCATTTAAATGCTATAGCGAGTGTTTTTTCCTTCCCTCCGCTCGGTTTTGTGAACACAGTTGCGTTCAGTAACACGATGGAACCAATTACCTAAACAGCAGCAACAACAACCATTATGATCACACTTTGTTGAATTTATATTGCTTAAATATTTCGCAGCTCTGTCCTCTTTGCATTGCTACGTGTTTATTTACTTCCTTTTCGCATCGCACGTATAATGCACTCTAAAATCGACACTATCAAACTTGGAAATGATATAATATCAAATCAAACATCAAGTTATTAAAATTAACGAATTTGTCACTACTCTTCTCTTATGCAGCACGGCTAAAAAGATAATAAAAATTACACCAAAGTGCTGCAGGTTTGGTGTCCGTGAGCTTTTCCTAATCAGAGTTACACGGGGGGCATTTTGTGGCTGATCCAGTTACACTCTACTTAGATATTGCACAGAGGGGAGTTAATTTTTGTTTTCTTCATCCTAGCTTAATTTCATCTCATGAAATAATAGTAAGTTTTGGAGTTTTGGTATGAGTATATCTCCCCAGCCAGTGTTGGGACAGGGTAGCATCGTGGCAGGATTGGTGTAACTTTTCTTATCTTTTTAGCCGTGCTGCGTAAGAGAAGAGTAGTGACAAATTCATTACTTTCGTTACTAGACATGGTCTATTTTGTCTGCAAGTGAAATACATCGATACGTTAATAATTTACACCACGATAACATTACTGCAGAAGGATCTAGAGACGTGACTTTGAGACGTTCACAGTATATTCGAACCGTAGACAGGGTTTATTTTGCAGAACATTACAAAACAGCCATGTCCAATAAAACAGTGCATCTTTAATAAGCCACATTGGTTTCGAGTCAGTAGTAAAATTAACGAAAGACTGAGAAGCCCCGTAAACTTGACCCTGACAATAATAGTCGATCTTATATATATTATTTTTTTTAAATGTTCGAATTAACGTTTCAGGGTAGCCTATATAATTTGTCTTGTCATCTGTTTACAGCGTTGGCTGATTTTGTGATTGAGACCCATGGGTTACATTGAAATATTTTTTATTAGTAGTAGTAAGCCAGGCTTTAGTATGAGGCGCCGTATAGGGCTTAAATCAAACTTTACTCATGCACACACATATGAAACACTTGCATACACATATATGAAACACTCACACATACATATATACTACTAACTGCTCAAACAACTACATATGAAACACTTGCATACACATATATGAAACACTTACACATACATATATACTACTAACTGCTCAAACAACTACATATGAAATGCGCGCGCACATACATACATACTTTCCGCGCACACACATACATACTTTCCGCGCACACACATACATACTTTCCGCGCACATACATACATACTTTTTACGCACATACATACATACTTTCCGCGCACACACATACAAACTCTTCTCGCACATTCACCTATGAGATTCTCAGTGTAACCGGAAGGCATTTCAGTGTAACCGGAAGGCATTTCAGTGTAGACGGACTTGTCGCTTCATTCTCCCTGAATGGTAGTACTGGTTTGTATCATCACTGCTCAATCACATGGCATATTCAGAACTATCCACATAATGTCTGAATATTTTAGCGGCAGAAAACGCAGGTGATGATTTGCAAAAAGAAAATTAAAGCACGGAATCTGTGGCTAATATGTCGGATCCTACAACAGAAAGAAATACTGTTTTGTGAAATGTGTTTCCTCGCCTTCGCTAATATGAACAACAACTCATCGGAATCCCACGGGACAAACATTGTTCCGACCCCCCATATCACCCACTTTTGTGGTGATAAATAAATCACTCGTTGTCTTCTAAACTGTCCATTAACGGTCTATTTAAGAAACGCTACTACTAATCAGGGAGAATGAAGTTCATATACATTGAAATGACTACACCCTACACCCTACTCCCTGCGCAGGAAATGTCTGAAAAGGGAACTTCACTCTACAAAATTCCACCATTCAGAACACCATGCAACGTCACTTCCTCCTTGCGTTACCATGGTAACACAAGCACCTCGGATACCTGCTGCTGTGGAAATTTCACGCTACGGACATTAAATATAGATTATTTATTGAAACAAAAACTGATACCATAAAAAAATATAAAACGTATTATTTATTTATTTATTTTTACAGATTACTAGCCTATATAATACGAATGGTTTCTTTATTAAATCAAAATGTAAATTATTGTGTCCTATTTATATGATGTCCTCGCCTCGATAATAATTATAATAAAAATATAAATTCTTTTTCGAGTAAAATTTTTTCACACTCCAGCGATATGTAGTGACTTATAGGAAATTATCCATTCCCTTTTCCGCTAAACTAAAGATCCGTTGTTCACTCGTTCCCTACACCGCTACAGTTGGCTTTGTGCGCGTGCACAGAAAGTATGTATGTGTGTGTGTGCGTGCGTGTGCGCGGAAAGTATGTATGTATGTATGTGCGCGGAAAGTATGTATGTATGTGCGCGCGCATTTCATATGTAGTTGTTTGAGCAGTTAGTAGTATATATGTATGTGTGAGTGTTTCACATATGTGTATGCAAGTGTTTCATATGTGTGTGCATGAGTAAAGTTTGATTTAAGCCCTATACGGCGCCTCATACCTTTAGTAACCCTGGATAAATCACAATATAAGCCCTCTCTCACGCACGCTCTCTCTCTCTCTCTCTCACACACACACACGTACACACACGAACAAGTAAAACATGAAATCGCGTAAAACCAAATGAAACTATGGCAAAAATATATAAGCAGTAAAAATTACAGTAGTATCCTGTAGGTGATTCCTGTCCTGATAACAGGTGCTGACCCTCTGGACCTGTTTAGTTCTGTTAGTATTGTGTTCAAGTGTGAATGTTTATGGGGATTTAGTCTGTCACTGCTGCCGCATCTATTCACCGTAGTGATAAGTGATTAATGTCCCATCAGATCTTTGATGGGGAAACGTTATGCTGGTTAAAGACATACTGATCCGTATGGACAGATATTTGTTCCAGATATTATGCGTTATTAATCGATTTGTTTTGCCAATTTTTGACTATCAGCGAAAAAAACATCAGCGAAAACATCAAAAATATAACGAAAACAAACTCAAGCAGAAGTTAAATTTCAAGCTTTACTTTGCAGTAAAATATGATCTACCAGTCTATTAAACGGAAATAGATAAAAACACCGTAATGTAAAATACTGTACATAGCCCGCATTTGTATTCCGTACCTATAACGACTGGTATAGATAAATTACAGATGTTACCGTCTTTAAGTATTATTAAGGATGTCGTGAAAAATATTGCAATAAGTAGTTTTATTAATTAATTTAATCATTAATTAAAATAGCATAAGCATCATGGATTGTGTATTGAGTGATTTAAATCTGTTTTATGAATCGTTTTTTATCCCTCTTTTTTACCACATCATCTATTTATGAAACTATGTTGACGTAAGTTATGTTATATATATATATTAAATATAGTAACCGGCTGCTTGGACACTGCAGTTAACTGAAGCAGTCAATGCTCCATCTGGCGGAATTATACAGCATTGCAACCATCTTTTTAGAAAGCGCATGGGGGCGTTTATGGGGTGGGGCATTGTTAACTACGTCATCGCGGGGGATCACATTCCGTGCACGGATCGATCATGGTCCTGTCACGGTCCGGTCATGGACCTATCATGCTCCAAGCGGCTGTTTGACGTGGCTCCCACTGTATGAATTGTTGGAAGGCCGAGGGTGCGTTGCAGAGTCCAAATGGTATGACCAGGCTCTCATAATGTCCGGTGGGTGTGATGAATGCAGTCTTCCACTCATCGCCCTCTCTGATGTGCACCAAGTTGTAGGCGCTCCGGAGGTCCAACTTGGTGAACGCGGTGGCACCAGAGAGGGCGTCCAGGGCTGAGTTGGTGAGTGGCAGTGGATGTCTGTTCTTGATGGTAATGTTGTTTAGCCCCCGATAGTCGACACATGGGCGAAGTTCGCCCCTTTTTTTCTTGACGAAGAAGAACCCCAGGCGAGGTGGAGGGCCGGATGGTTCCCTGACGGAGGGCGTTGGTGACGTATTCCTCCATCGCCTGCGTCTCCGAGGTGGATAACGAGTAGAGATGGCCGCGGGGAGGGACGGAACCCGGCTCAAGTTCTATCGCCAGGTCGTATGGGCGATGAGGTGGGAGGTGGGTAGCTCGTCTCTTGCAGAAAACTTCGGCCAGGTCCCAATAGGCGACAGGAATGGCGTTCGTGTCGACGTCGGGGGCCTCGGACTCCCTGGAACACGTCCCAGTCCGTGCCTGTAGGCAGAGTTCGGCGCAGGTCGGCCCCCACTGGAGAATCCGGTTCTGGGTCCACGAAATGATCTGGTCGTGTTGTAGCAGCCAGGGATAGCCGAGGATGATGGGCGGTGATGAGATGGATGTTAGGTGGAATTGGATCTGCTCCTGGTGCTGGTCTATGGCAAGCGTGATGGGTTGGGTCTGATGGGTGATCGGGCTGGATGATAAGGGCCGACCGTCGACCGAAGTGATTTTTACCGGCTGGGATAACGCCTCAGTCCTCACCCCCAAATCTTTGGCATAATTAGAGTCAATGAAGTTACCCGCAGCACCGGAGTCGATGAACGCGGTGCTTCGAACTCGTTTGTGGCCAATTTGGAGGTTTACCTGAACCGTGAAGCAGTGAGTCTCCTCTTTCACTCACCGGGGCTGCGCGCTTCCCGGGCGAATCAGACAGATAGCTTGGTGGTGCGCCGCCGACCCACAGTAGGCACACAGCCCCTCTCGATACCGTCGTTCGCGTTCCGCCATGGTCAGGGAGGCGCGTCCTAATTGCATGGGTTCCCCGGCTCCGGTGTCAACCACGGCAGGAGGTGGAGATCCGACTGGTCCAGTAGTGGAGGTGGTGAGAGCAGTAGGTGGTCGTGGTGAGGTGTAGGAGAAGGTGGGTGCAGGCGGCAGGGTCCTAGGGGCTGGCTTCGGGCGAGAGAGGATCCGTTGATCAATACGGAGGGCGAGCTGGATTAACCCCTCCAGGGTAGCAGGAAGCTCTCGCCCGGCGAGCTCGTCCTTGATGCGTGGAGCCAGTCCCTCGTAGAGGGATGTCCGGAGCGCGGCATCTCCCCAGTCGGTCTGCACGGAGAGGGTCCGGAACTCAGCAGCGTACCGGCTCACGGATGATCCTCCCTGCCGCAGATGATAGAGTTTGGTGTCGGTCTCCACCTCGCCCGCTGGGTGTTCGAACGTGAGTCTGAGTTGGCGGGTGAACTCATTGTATGAGTGCGCGGTATCTAAATCCGCCCGGAGAACTGCCGTGGCCCACTCAGCTGCCTGCCCGGATAGCAATGAGACCAGAAGTGCGATGCGTAGCCGGTCGGTGGAGTACCTGGTGGCATTAAACTCAAACACCAGATCAAGCGCTGTTAAAAACACATTACACTTCCCGTCCGTGCCGTCCCATTTATCCGGAAGTGCCAAAAATACATCAGAAGGAGGAGGGGGGGGGGGGTTGGTGCGGCGCCACGGCCGCCGCGACGGGAGACCGGCTAGCCGCGCTATCCACAGCCGCCCGGAGATCCGCGTTCTCCCGCCGGAGCTCCGCGACCTCGCGGCGCAGGGCCGCAACGTCTTGGAGGTCCCGGCGCAGATTAGCGATCTCCCCGGTTAGCGTGTTGATAAGCTTGGCGTGCTGATCAACCACATCGCAGAGGTGCGCGTAATCCGCTGGGTTCACCGCGGTAGGCTCAGTCATTCTGTCAAGAACTAACCTGAGATGACCAGAAGACGTAGCTTTAGCGGTTAGCCCTTTGTAGCGTGAATGGTAAACCCAAACGCGGAAGAACACGAGTAGGCAGGATAATCACGCTTTTAATCTAAGGACTTTCACAAATGGGGAGCAAGGGAAAGACACAATCTAACCCGCGTCCTATAGATACACACTCGATCAGGAATTGAAACCGAAAAGGTGAGTACTCACAGTTAGATGTAGGATTCCGACGTGGCATCGGCAAAACTCAATGACTGAGCGAGGTGCTATGGTTTGTTTACCTCTTTTATACTTCCTGGTTTGCGACCGCTTCCGGGTCCTAGTGCCGGTCGCGTTCCGAGTGTGCATGACATAGCCAATCCTAAAGTGACTTGGATTTATTATTTGAATCGTTATCATCCTGGAAAATGACACTTTTCTTCATCTGCAGCTTTTCTGCCAAAATAGATTTGTATTTGGAGATATCCATCCTTCTCTCTATCGTTACTAGATCTCCAGTCCCAGCTGAAGAGAAGCAGCACCGTAGCATGATGTTCCCACCACCATGCTTCATATGGAGTTCTCTGTGTGATAAGCCGCCTTGTTTTGGCACCAACATGTCTTTTAGAAAAAGCTCTACCTACATGAGAAAAAGTTCTCAAAGCATTTTGTCTTCTGACATAGACATAGTCTGACGTAGACATTCTCCTAATTAGTACCATCCATCTATAACATCCTACACATGGTTTGTAAACTCTTTAGTCAGATGAAATGAGATGTCATTGTCATCAGTGTCTCTTTTTTTGTTAATCAGAACCACTTCCTTGATGACAGATGTATATTTAATTTAGAGTTAATTAGATTGATTATAATTGGTTAACATTTATGTTGTTAATTGCTGTAAGGCAGTAAAGGTGGAAAACAATTAAGAAGAAATGGTAAAGTGGTGTCTAGACTTTTTTATGTCAACTCCTCATTTCTAAATTAAAGTACAGCTGTACCTACTGTATAATGTTTTGTACATTCATGCACTTCAAAAAACCAATTGTTGTTGTTAGATGTTGTTTTTTTTCTATTTTCCCTTGTAAAATTACATTTCCAAATTATGTATGTCCACACTGAGAGATTTCTTTTAAAGGGGTCATTCAGTCCCAATTTTTCATAAGTTAATATGATTCTTTAAGGTCCTAATGAAAAGTTTGTAAAATACTTTAATTAAAAATTCTCAATGGTTGTGTAAAAAACACTACTTTTACCTGGTAAAAAGTAGCTCTGTTCTCAGCAACCTATTTCAGTACATGCTCCTTTAAATGCTAATGACCTCTGCTGAGCCCGCCCCCAGTTTTGTGGGGCGTGTCTTCACAACACACGTTGGGTATAGCTTTGACAACAGTTAAGGGTATCGTTTGATGAAAGTATGGCAGCGGGAGGCTTTAAAGACACATCTGTGCAACCATATCAATTTGAACCTGAGTCGGACCAGGAACAAGATGACGCCCCCGAAGGAACAAGATGACGCCCCAGAAGAAGTTCGGCAATTACTGCTTGGACAGGACATATCTGAATGGTTAGTTTACTTAATGTCACTTTGATTTATCTTTGTATATAATGGCAGGGTAAGTAGCGTACTGAGAGAGATACGAACGCGATGTGTTTACTGAGGTATAGTTGATTGACAGCTATGTCTATATGTTACAGTTAATGGTCATGAACAATTTTTTTTTTTTCTCTGTAAATGTTGGCTTGTGAGTTATGCGTGTTAACTATGCAGTACTACTTAAACAGTAATATTGACCGTAGGTCACGGCAAGAATAATGTGTCTAGCAGGGGTAAAAGGACACTTAAGAATTTGTTGTAATGTATGTTGGTAAATAATTATTGTTTAAATTCGGCGACCAGTGCATGAATTACTAACAAAACATTGAAAGTACATCTGCGGTGCTGTCACTACATTGTCATTCCTGTTACAGGTGTCTTTGTGTAAATTGTGACCAAATGCCTACAGAGCCCGAAAATATATGCTGCAGGGAGATAGCACAGGTACAGTACAGTACATGTAAAATAATTTTACATGAATTCTTAATCATTGACAGACACCGTTATAAACCACCTAGCGTTACAAAGGTAAGCATAATATAGTTTTCCGACTCCGTACACAGTTTGCAACTAGACAATCACCTTAATGCTTTGTTTATTATAAACGGGTGATTAGGAATTATATGGAGACGGATGTCATAGAGAAGACGACATAACCATGTTCTACGAGAGTGTAAGTTAACTTACACTCCGCATTCATCGTGATTATTAGAAAAGGCGATTTGCAAAGATTCATAGAAAAAGAAATTACACTCACCGAGCCTGGTGAAGATGAAGCAGGAACACGAAGCGTTAGTACAGATCCATTTTTTAGGAGCAGCTTCCTAGCAAAACCTGCTTTATATTGACCCTCGTTTATAAAGCAGTCTGGTGAAAAATGATTAGCGCAAACATGAACGCATTTAGGTAAATCGGCGGGGACGTTAGCTTTAAAAACTAAATTCAGCCACTGCGTCCTTAGCGGTTTAGATACAGCTTGCTGGATTTTCCTCCTCTGTTTTCTGTCAGTGTTTCAGTGTTTCTGAGGTAAAGTTAAACCTGGTGAAGATGAAGCAGGAACACGAAGCGTTAGTACAGATCCATTTTTTAGGAGCAGCTTCCTAGCAAAACCTGCTTTATATTGACCCGCGTTTATAAAGCAGTCTGGTGAAAACACAGGAGAGATGCTTTGCCCTCCTGGAGCATTCTCAAATACATAGGGGAAAAAAAACACTCATACACGAGAAATAACATACACTTACAAACAGAAAAAATACACTCATACACAGGAAATAACAGATACACATGAAAAAAACTCACACTGAAAAAAACAGACTCATACACAGGTAAGATGCTTTGCCCTTCTGGGCCACCGTACCCATGATTAGGCCACTACTGAGTCCTAAACTGAATCATACTGAAAGTATTTGGGAAATGCTGGAAAAGACTTTACTTCATGGTTCGACTCCTATCATCAGTACTACTGTACAGTAGATCAAAAACTGAAGAGGAAATATGCTGTGATGTTGCAGAATGGCGACCTCTTGTGGACAAACCGTGGATAAACAGCGCGTGCTCTGGAGTGAAGCTCCACAGCGAGGCAGCTCAGAGTAACTGAAGTGATATTCGGCCTGAACGCAGTGGCGCAGTGATAAAGCGCTTGCCCTATCAAACCCCGGGTGATGCTGTTTTCCTTTCACAGCCGGAGGCACAGAGAGCTGATTGGCCGAGCTCTCTCGGGGAGGGGGGGGATGAGAGGTACTTGTGCTCCCACATTAATCACGGCTCTACAGCCAATCAGGGGCGTCTGTGAGCTCGCGCACGCGGAAGGAGCGGCTAGCGCTTTCCTCCGAGTGTGTTACTCCGCCCCTAATGGTGCGTGAGCAAGCTTTTTTTTTTTTTTTATTAATGCCAAGAACAAAGTACAATAAAAATAATTTTACATACAAAGAGGTAATAATATATACAAAGCACCATTGGTATACAAAGCAAAGATTAAATAAAAAAAATATATATAATAATAATAATAATAATAAAATAAAACAGAGTAGAAGCTCTAAAATAAATTAAAAAGATGAAATATATTGACTGTTTTAAGTGCTTTAAGATTCTTCGATGATGAAATGGTTTGGATATACTGTTGAACCTCTTTTTTAAAAACAATAAACAAAGGATTTTGCCGAGAGAATTTACAGCGATGAATATGAAATTTAGCTAGAAATAATAGTAAGTTAATAATAAAATATTCATTAGTTTTATCTTTTTGTATATCAAAGAAGCCAAACAGTACATCTGTAAACAGCAAAGAGAAACCCTGGAGCACATTGTGATTGATAACATTGGAGAATTCAATCCACAAAATTTGCGTGTGAGGACAATCCCAGAAAATATGCGTATCGGTTTCATTAGTGTCACCACAAAAAGAGCAACCTGTATCTATATCTGATTTAAACCTTTTTAAAAACTTTTTAGCTGGGTAAAATCTGTGTAATAGTTTAAATGAGATTTCTCTAACCTTGTTAGTTATTATATATTTCGAAGACAGAGACGATACTTTTTTCCAATCAATATGATCAACAAAATTCTTCCAATAAGACATCACATATGGAGTTGTTACAAGTTCCTTTTGAAAGAGCGATCTAATCTTATAATTACGTGATGAAGGATGTGACAAAAAGCATAGTTTTTCTCCTGGGAATTTAAAAGGGTCCAGAGAAATAGATGAAGTGCTGGTTGATCTCACAGAGTCTCTTAAAAACATAATAGCTCCTTTAGGAACAGCGTCCATGACAATGGAGAATTATTTGGGAGTTACTGGGAAATCAAACTTACATAAGAACTCTTCATAACTTAAAATAAGATCTTCTGAGTTTAATAACTGGGAAACAATCAAAATGTTTTTCTCAAACCAATTATTAAAAAAATAGAGATTTTCTCTTATATACAATTTCTTGATTGTTCCAAATGAAATACCGATGAGGAGAGAAGTTATGTTTAAAAATTAAAGACCATGCAAGTAATGCCTGTTTATGGAATTTAGATAAATTGTAAGGGATTCTGTCAATATTATAATTACAGATCAATAAGAAAGGGAGACCACCTAATTTGGAAAAAAAGTCATTAGGGATAAAATTTCAAGGAAATCAAGGAAATTCAATCCACCATACTCATACGTATTCATTATAACAGACTTCTTAACATAATGGATTTTGTTTTTCCAAACAAAATTAAAGAGGATTTTATCAACAGATTTACAGATTTTGTTGTCCACATATAGAGAGAGTGCGGCATATGTGAGTCTGGAGATCCCCTCAGCCTTAGCAAGCAGTGCTCTGCCTCTCAAGGTCAAGTCTCTCTGCAACCATGCATTAAATCTCCTTTGGGTTTTTAATATAATCGGGTCAAAGTTCAAGGTACATCTTTTATCTTGATTCTTAGTTATCACAATGCCTAAATACATAATTTCAGATCTAACTGGAATATTAAAAAGGCGGATGCTGTACAATCTTTGATAGACATTAATACACATTTACCTATGTTTAAAGTAAGACCCGAAGCTTCAGAGAAAAGTTTTATATTATTGATTGCCATAGGGATTTGGGAAGCATCTCTCAAAAACAAGGTGGTGTCGTCTGCTAACTGACTAATAAATATGTCTCGATCTGCTATATGAATACCTCGAATACCGCTTTCACATACAAATGTTGAGAGTAGCTGCACAGTAAGGAGAAATAAATAGGGAGAAATAGGGCACCCTTGTCTCACGCCACTGGATAAACTAAACCTTGGTGAAGTGCCATTCTTTAATTTAATCGAAGCACTCCCGTTATATAAAGGGTTTTAATTACTCTGCAAAACATATCCCCCAAACCAAATTTTCCTAATGAATCAATAATAAACTGCTGCTCTAAAGAATCGAAGGCCTTATAAAAGTCTAAGGAAAGAATAAAACTGTCGTCCTGAATCAAGTCTGAATAATCTAGTAAATCAAGAATCAATCTTACATTGTTCACAATGTGTCTTTTGTTCAAAAAACCAGATTGAGTCTCGTCTATTATAGAGCTCAGTAGAGATTTTAGTCTTTTAGCAAAAATAACTGCTAAAATTTTATAATCACTGTTAAGCAGAGAAACAGGCCGCCAATTGTCAATTAGTGAGAGTCGGCGGGGGGGGGTGTTTCATTATGTATGCTTTCTATAAACACCTTAATTAAAAAAGGAGACAATTCTTTAGAGAACTGTTTATAAAACTCTGCAGTAAGCCCGTCCGTTCCCGGAGATTTGTTGTTTTTAAGTTCAAGAATTGAGTTACTAACTTCAGATTAACTAATTTCACTGTCACAAAAATTTCTGTCATCACTTGTAATAGTCTTACAATTTTTTATGGAATCTAGAAAAGTACGGGCTGCCTCTTCAGAATAATTTTTTTCATAAAGATTACTATAAAATTTTGCACAGAAATGTGCAATTAGCTGAGGATTATTAGTGGTTTCCCCCTCGATTTTAAGATTTTGGATTAGTGAAGTATTAGAGCGACTCTTTTCTAATCTGAAAAAATATGCAGTGTTACATTTTCCCTCCTCCATCCATTTCTGTCTAGATCTAATGTAGGCACCCTGTGCCTTGTAAGTGTACATTTTATCTAATTTAGAATGCAGATCAGCATACTCAAGCTTATCCGATTCAGAAAGTGACTCCGGGGCTTTAGAGGAAAGTATTAAAATTTTGGACACCACCTTGTTTTCTTCTGCTTTCTTAAGTTTAGCTAAATTACTACCAAATCTTCTAAAGTATTTCCCAATTTCAAATTTCAACAACTCCCACTGGAAACAAAATGAATTTGAGGAGGAGAGAATTATTCAATTTCCAGTAAGAAGGAGAGGAGCTAAAATCAAGGGATGCAGAAAGACAGACTGTGAGAGAGACAGCACTGTGATCTGTAAGAGGTGAAGCATGGATGTTAACTGATCTACAACTATTTGCTAGGCTTTGGAAAATGAGCCAGTAATCTATGCGGGACTGCTTAGAGTGATCCTTGCTACTCCACGAATAAAGTATTTGATGTGGATACATTTCTCTCCATATATCAATAACACTAAAACGTGACATGAGATTACTTATTATTGGAGGTGCGTGAGCAAGCAGTTCTAAAAGATGCGGTCGGCTGATGTCATGCAGGTCGGAGGAAACACGTGTCTTCAGCCCTCCCGGCTGAGTAGTAGTGGTAGCCTTAATCTCGGAGCCCCCTAGTGACGGGGAGGAATTGGCCACGACTAAATTAGGAGAAAAAAATAAAAATAAAAAAAACGTAAAAAAAAAAAAACTTAGCTCGGACACAATTCTTCTTCTTCATTTAAACCTAACACTGCAAAAACCAAATATGGTTATAATAAGCCAGACTCTACCCAGACATTTTGCTATCTTGGATAGATTGTGTGTTAGTTAAAATTAAATTTAAGTTCTTACACTACACAAATGTTCTTTCAGGCGTATATGCAGACACCACAAACTCTGTCATAAAGGTTTTTGTTTTTTTTACATGCCCAGGGCCTTTGAGTTTAGTAAAAAAGCAAGTAAAGTCTCATAGAACAGGGCCTGTTGATCTTCTTTTTCTCAGTAGAAAAACAACTTAGTTGGTGTCCTATGTTATAAAATTGCTGGCAAAAAAAGTTTCACTGCTTAATGCACTTTCTCTCTTCCCCTGATGCAACCATCGCTTTAGAATTGGGTCAATCTGGGCTATTCAGACCATGTGACCCTTTACCATGGTACCAGAATCAATCTTGATGCTCCCTAACAAATGAAAGTCTTTTTTTCTAACAAATGCTTTTTTTAAAGGCCAAACAGAAGTTTAGTCCTAATCCTGTGATTGTGTGTACAGTAATCATTTGTACCTCGGATTCGTTTGTAAGTCCAATCAAAGTGAGTCGTATACAACTTTGACACAAATACTGTATACAGTACAATGTAAAACATAAAAAAAAAAAAAACACGCAAGTTTGGTGTTTTGGTTCCTCATTATACTCTCGCAAGACTGCGGCTTTAAGTCTCGAGGGGAATCCGGGTGATGCAGCGGGGTCAGCTGACCTTGTCTAAAGGGAACCCGCTAAAGGGACAATGCGACATGGTGTTTACTGCATGCTTGAACGGATGCCATTTTGCCTCAAAGTTATAACATTGGTCTGCAAACGTTTTTCTGAATTTAGGATTAATCAACATTGGGACAGCTTTACAGGACAGCCATTTTCTATCATCCTGCTCCAATTTTGATTTATTGAAACTGATGAGGCCGACTCATTTCTCTCACATCTGCACCCCAACATGCCCACATGTACAATATACTGGACTTTGGACATTTTACTTACACACTGAAAATGTTGTATATTTGTAAATATTGGTATATGATGCACTGCAGTGTATATTTTGTTCAATATACGTTTGGGGTTGGTTATTGTCTGTTGTCTGTTGCACTGTACAGTAAACACACAGCAGCACAACTGTGTCTGGCAGACACATGAGCTTGTACCATAACTTTGTAATGTGAGGTCCATTCGTATCTGTGAATATTTTCAACTCGAATGTTCATAAAGCAGGGACTTACTGTATTTGGAAATGCTTTTACTTTAACTATTTAACATAGTTAAGGTTTTTACTCTTGATTTTCTTACCATGCAATTTCACCAAGTATTTACTGTAAGTCATCTCTATTCATAATTTTTTTCTGACTACATTTTCTCCTCAAAGTTGAGAGTTAAGCACAGTCCATACAGGTTTTAATGGCCATCTCCACTCTCACTCACTCATTATCATCTATACCGCTTTATCCTGCATTCAGGGTCGCGAGGACCTGGAGCCAATCCCAGGAGGCATAGGGCACAAGGCAGGGTACACCCTGGTGTTGGCACAGGGTGCCAATCCATCGTAGGGCGCACACACATACAGTACACACAGATGTGTGACCAAAGTACAGTGCATTCTGGAAAATTAAGGTCAGGGCGCCAATCCATCGCAGGGCACACACACACATACACACACTCATTCACACACTTCGGGCAATTTGGGAACGCCAATTAGCCTAACCTGCATATCTTTGTACTGTGGGAGGAAACCGGAGGAAACCCACCAAGCACATGCAAACTCCATACGCGCAGAGACGGGAATGGAACTCGGACACTGGAGGAGCAAGGCAATAGTGCTAACTACTAAACTACCTTCAGGCCATCTTCAGTCCTTCTGAAATATGAATATGAACTGATTTAAAGAGTCGACTCATTCTTAAGGACTCATCGTCTGTAATGAATCTTGTTTTCGAAAGTTTAAAGCAGAAACTGAGATATTAATGTAACACAACAAGGCAGGGTGATTAAATGTGAGTGATTTATTTATTACTAACAAACAGGGGGTGACAACCTTTCCTTGAAACTGGTGTGTCCGATCGACCTTAAGTTCCCTGTAAGTGTCCTACACAGACTGTTGACATCATATTGTAGCGTTTTTACGCCGGAAATGATGGTGGAGAGACAAGAGAGCTTATTTGCTGCCCAATGCAATGGCTGGGAGTACTTTATTAGGCACACAGCCGGTATAGCATGAACAGCACCTTCACTCAGGAGCCTACGTCCAATTCAGCGTTAGCCTGAACTGGAGCACATTTCACACGTCGCACACCTCAACACACACACAACAGGGCCAAAGTCACTAACCCAAACACCTTTCCCCATCATGGTGAACACACCGACATCCCCGCAAGGCATGCTGGTCGTCAGCCGCCGCCCCGCTCACGCCACAATATTAAAAGAACACAAAAATTAAAAATTTTATGTAATCAAGAAATCCTGAGTATATAGGCTAGTAATCTGTAAAAAAATAAATAAATAAAAAAAATAGATGCGCCAGTCAGTGAGCCTCTCTGCAGCGTGAAAAAAATGGAGCTCAAAAAAGGATTTATATATTTATTATCATTATTACCAAGGACGACATTATATTAATAGGACAAAATAATTACAATTTTAATTTAATTAACAAATTCCTATTATTATATAGGTTAGTTATCTTTAAGGAAAATATTTGTACATCTTAAAAATATTTTTTTTTATTTACGTTTCGTTAGTATATGTTTGAAAATGGTATTAGTTTTTGTTTCAATAAATATTTAATATTTAAATTCCGTAGTGTGCAATTTCCACAGCGGCAGTGACAGATATCATAGGGGTTTGCCATAAGTTCCTTAAACCGGCATTCACTGCACATGGAGCAAGGAGTAGGGAGCACCCTCTGAAGTACACTTCGGAATGAAACACAGCCATCGCCTGGAAACAATCCTCTGGTGGGGAAGTAAAAGCGTTTCATTTTGTGGAAGTGTTGAAAAAGTTAAAATACAACGTTTTTATATCAAGTAAAGTTTCTTAAAAGCAGAAACTGGGATATTAATGTAACACAACATGGCCGGGTGACTAAAGGTGAGTGATTTATTTATTACTAACGACTTTATATAAGAACAATGCGGATATATTGTAAATAAAACCTGTGTAAAACTCAGATGTAGGATGTGTATTAACGACTGTCAGGTTGGAATGATGGACGGAGACACGGAGTGTTCGTTACTGACGTTTAATGATAAACACAAACAACCTGAACAGAATAACCGAGTGACAAACTTTCCATGAAACTAAACAACAGATGGGTGACCAAAGTGCAGTGCGTTCTGGGAAATTAAATGTTTAAAAAATAAAATAAAACCGACAACACGAAACATGACAGAGTTCATGGCTGCAAGGCGCCCTCTAGCGGTTTCCCCTGACAGCGACATGATGCACTTTTTACAGTAGTTAAAATAAATTAAAGATTAAGATGAACATTATCTGTAATGTAATGAATCAATACTGTACATATAATTGCAATGCTTTTTTTATATTTGCCCGAAGAACAAATTTAAAGTAAGTAAAAATATACATTTCTATTTAAATTATAAATAAATCTGAAAAGTAATTACATTTAATATAAAAGTGCGCCCCCTGCAGGACATGTAGCCTTACAATTTACAACAGATTTTACAGCTTACATGACCTGAGTGTTACTGAAATGAAAGTGTAATCTGTATATTAAAAATGTTTGATTGGAAGCTGTTTTAACATATTTTTTAATATATCATCAGGGGTAGCTCAGCGGTTAAGGCATTGGACTACGGTTTGGAAGATCCCAGGTTCAAACCCCACAACCACCAAGTTGCCACTGTTGGGCCCTTGAGCAAGGCCCTTAACCCTCAACTGCTCAGATGTGTAATCAGATAAAAAAAAAAAAATGTAAGTCGCTCTGGATAAGAGCATCTGCCAAATGCCTAAATGTAAATGTAAATATCAACTTGACATTAGGACATGTACAGATATATATTTGACTATATTAAGACATGCAGTGCTGTGGAAAAGTATTTAATCCCCTTCCTGAGATTTTATTTTTTGCATATATGTCCCACTTAAATTATGAAGATCGTAAAATAAATTTGAATATTACACAAAGATAATTCAAAGTAAATTCAAAATACAGTTTTAATAATTCTATTTATTAAGAGAAAAAGCTCTCCAAATCTTCCTGGCCCGATATGAAAAAGTAATTGCCGCCTTGCTAAATCACAAGTGAACTGTGATTTTTGGAAAGCTAAGTTAAATTTATCTTGCCACACCCAGGCCTGATTACTGCCAGAAACAATAAATCACAGAAATAAAACCTGTCTGGCACAGTGAAGCATGCTAACAGTGACACAACCAACTATTGGGTTTGGGGAGCAGTTACTTTTTCACCTAGGGCCTCGACTATCTTATCTCCAGCCTTGATAACACCTTCTGGGTGTCCAAGAGCATGACATGATTCATTGTGTTTTTGTCAATTCAGTAGAGTTTAGCCACATTTTAGAAGACTCACAATATAAGACTATTTTCTTTTGCTCCTACAATTTTTTTATTGTCTCTTTTATTAGGATTTGCTGATTTGCTGATGTTATATTCTTGCTGGTTTATTCTATCTATTACTACTTTCTGGTGCACCTTATGTACAGTTTCGCTCCCACCTGTACAATCATCATGCATGCAAGTATGTAGAAGAGATATTTAACTTTTTCTTTTTTCTCACTGCAGTTCTTGCTTGCTGCTTATTTGTTGTATAAAATGTTAACTGGCTGCTGTAAAGATAAAGTTTGCTTTTGGGATTAATAAAGTACTACTGTAGCTAGGTAGCTGTCTGTCTATCTATTTAATTAAAAAGAAAAATAATAATGTTTAGTGTGCAACTAAGGGAATATCTGTCTATAGAATTATGTTTGGTGTGCAAGTAAGATTTTCTATTCATTTATTTTTATTTATTACTCTTTTCCTTTCCTCCTATAAATAACTGTAAGCAACTGTAACCAAGTATAAGCAATTTCCCTCTGGGATTAATAACGTTGTTTGAATCTTGAATCTTTTATTTAATTTCAACGTTCAGTCCTGGGGTCCAGGCTGATTATTCTTTTTTATTATTATTTTTTTTAAACCAAAGAATGACCGTCGTTCTTTAGGTCAAAGATGTAAAAATTATTGTGTGGAACTTTACATTTGTTTTTGTGTTTTCTAGGAGTGTAATCCACTGAGATCAGACTTTTCAGGATCTCAATTGCTAGTTCGTGGATACTAATATTGAAAGATGGAGACTAATGATCTGGACACTGATAATGTGTCCCCACTCTCTAAAAAACAGTTACCTAATATATCCTGGTATTTCACACACTAAATATTTATATCTAAATTACTAAGTGAGCACATATGAAGAAAATAATTTAAAAGTTTAAACAGTAAAGTGTTTCACTATTATTAACAAACTAACAGCCAACGTAAAATTGATTCTGTTCACTGCAAGTAAAATGTATCCCTTATATTAACAAGTTCAAATAATGTTGTACAGTAAACTCCAGGGAGAGAGATCAGAATCAGCAGCACCCAGCTGTATCTCCATGAAGAGTGATTGGTCTATGGATCGTCCTTATAATTTTAAAGCTAAAGACTCCTCACCTCTAAACAGGTAACGTCTCCTCACTGTTAATGTCACTGCTGAAGTCACAGTTAAAGGGAAATTCATCTAGACCAGGGTCAGCAACCTTAAACACTCAAAGGGCCATTAGGAGCCATTTCTCGCAGAAAAAAAAAAACACTGATGTTTTTTTGACAAAAGTCTTTTGATATCTAAAATGAAGTTTAAACTGCATATATCATTGCTGACCCCTGATCTAGATAAACAGGATGGCAAACTAAATACTAAAACACCATATTATTATTTTTAATAAAGCCACTTTTAAGTGTCTTTTACCTATTTACTATTTTCTCATCTTAATTAAATTTTTAGTCTTTTTTCTTGAAAATGTGTTTGTGGTATCTTTAAAATAAATGGCACTTGATTGCTTGATTGCTATGTTGTTATGAGGGTAAATTATTATGTTTCAGTACAGTGTAACCTTGGATGGCGAGCATAATTCATTCTGGAAGTGTCCTTGTATATCAAAACACTCGTATATCAAAGCAAACTTCCCCCATAAAAAATAATGGAAACTCAGATGATTTGTTCCACAGCCCAAAAATATTGATATAAAAATAATTAATACAAAATATGAAGTAAAACTAAAGAAAATTAACCTGCACTTTACCTTTGAAAAATGCAGAGATGACAGTTTTGTAACAGTTCTGTAACAGTTCGTATGCCTTTATTGACAACAACAGAAAGGAATGAAATAGTTATAACAAAAATTGCTGACTCACATTCCTTACCATTACTCACTACTACCATCTAGTGGATATCTGGGTTTATTGTTCACCTATCCACTAGATGGCAGTAGTAATGACATAAAACACAAAATAAAAGATGCTTTAGAGAAAAAACATTGGCTCAATTGTGATTATGTTAATCTCTGTGAAAAACAAGAAGCGAATGTCTGCCACATGATACTCGATGATATTTGGTACTCATATATCAAGACTCGCTTGTTTATCTAGACAAAATTTTGCTCGTTCTGCTTGCAAACCAGGTTACTCGTAATCTGAGGGTCAACGGTATGGCTTAATTGTCCAAAAACCTTTTTCCTTGCAGTATGTCATCGCAGGCTAGACCACCACTTACTGTACCATAATTTTGACACTGAATTGGACACTAAGCCAAAAGAATCTTCCAGAGTCGCATCAATTTTCAACCATAAAATGTTGCTACTGTATATGTAGTAGGAGTTACTGTACAACTATAAAGAGTTAATCTTGGAAGATGGTTAAAGAGTTCATACCCGAATGAGGAAACACTGAATGAACAAAGGATACACGCCCTTAACTAAATATATATAATAAGTAATCCAATGATCTGGAGAAAATGGTTGCCCAAGACTCAACATGGTAGCGAAGTCTGGCCCATCTGGTCCAAATTCACAAATGACGTACTGTATTAAAATGTGCTAAAAAAAAGTTCATACTTGCTATGATAGAAAAGTGTCAGTATTCTATTTTCTTATTTTGGCCAAAACAGGAAAATTTATAAAGATTTATTGTAATGTACTTATATGTACCTCAATTCTGAAATAATTCTGAATAACCTCCCAAACCATGCCTTCATGGCTGATGGTTAGACTATAGTGGAAATTTTCAACTGCAACTTTTGTTCACAGTGATCTACAGAAGGCAGGAGACAGAATAGCAAAGACCATCATCACAGATATAGGGTAAGATCAAATCCAACAACATGACTGTGACACTGACACACTGCTGTTATAAACCTCTCTGCTGTTATTAAGTACAGAGTGATTAGATTATAGAAAACATTATAATAGAATAAAACAATCACATAGTTAGAACATTATAAAGAGCTATTAGTGATAACTGGTCAGAAAAATTAGATCTTAAAGATTAATTATTGGACCCCATGTCTCACCACATTGTACTTAACCATCTCACAGGCACGACCCAGAATCTGCAGCTGTAAATGAATTCCAGAAAAAGTTTAAATTAAATCTGATGAAGCAGTTTCAGTTCTTGAATGGAGTGATAATAAACCTGGGAACCCAAACACTCCTGAATGAGATCTACACAGAGCTCTACATCACAGAGGGAGACAGTGGAGACATCAATAATGAACATGAGGTGGGACAGATTGAAGCAGCATCCAGGAGAATAACAACAGAGGAAACACCAATCAAATGCAATGACATCTTTAAGACCTTGTCTGAACAAGACAAACCCATCAGAACTGTGCTGACAAAGGGAGTCGCTGGCACCGGAAAAACAGTCTCTGTGCAGAAGTTCATTGTGGACTGGGCTGAAGGGAAAGCAAGTCAGGACGTCCACCTCATATTTCCACTTCCTTTCAGAGAGCTGAATTTGATGAAGGACCAGAAACTGAGTCTGATGGAGCTCCTTCATGTCTTTTTTAAAGAAACTAAAGAAACGGAAATGGTTAGTTTGGAAAAAGTTCTGTTCATTTTTGATGGATTGGACGAGGGGCGTTTTTCTCTAGATTTCCAGAACACAGTGAGAGTGTGTGATGTAACTGAATCTGCATCAGTGCCTGTGCTGCTGATAAACCTGATCAAAGGGAATCTGCTTCCCTCTGCTCTCATCTGGATCACCTCCCGACCTCCAGCAGCTAATCAAATTCCCTCTGAGTGTGTCCATCGAGTCACAGAATTACGAGGGTTCAATGACCCACAGAAGGAGGAGTACTTCAGGAAGACGATCAGAGATCAGAGCCTGGCCACTGTCATCACACACCTGAAGTCATCAAGAAGCCTCTACACCATGTGTCACATCCCAGTCTTTTGCTGGATTTCAGCCACTGTTCTAGAGAGAATGTTGGATAAAGCAGGGAGGAGAAAGATCCCTAAGACTCTGACTCAAATGTACACACACTTCCTCATCATTCAGATAAACATCATAAGAGAAAAATACTCAAAGAAGCAGGAGAGTGATGATGAAATGCTTCTTAAACTGGGACAACTGGCTTTTGAGCAGCTGGAGAAAGGCAACCTGATCTTCTATGAGGAAGACCTGAGAGAGTGTGGCATTGATGTGAGAGAAGCAGCACTGTACTCAGGTGTGTGTACACAGATCTTCAGAGAGGAGATTGGGCTTCACCAGAGTAAAGTGTACTGCTTTGTTCATCTGAGCATTCAGGAACACCTCGCAGCTCTGTATGTGCACCTGATGTTCAGGAAAGACAATGAAAATGTTCTCAAAAAGAGTCGAGCTTCAAAACAGAAGAAGCAAGAAATTGAAGTTTTAGATTTCCTCAAGTGTGCTGTAGATGAAGCTTTAAAAAGTCAGACTGGACATCTGGATCTTTTCCTTCGCTTTCTTCTGGGTCTCTCACTGAAGTCCAATCAGAAACTTTTACAGGTCTTAGTAACACAGACAGGAAGTAGCTCCCAGAGCACAAAGAAAACAGTCCAGTACATTAAGGGAAGGATCAGTAAAGAGCTTTCTACAGAAAAATCCATCAATCTGTTCCACTGTCTGAATGAACTGGGTGATAATTCTCTAGAGGAGGAAATCCAACGTTATCTGAAATCTGGCAAACAGAGAAAACTCTCTTCATCACAGTTGTCTGCTCTGGTGTTTGTGTTACTGACATCAGCACAGGAGCTGGAAGAATTTGACCTGAATAAATATTTCAATCCAGATAAGATAACAGAAACTGTTCTTCTAAAGCTGATGCCTGTGATTGCATCATCCAGAAAAGCAATGTAAGTAAAGCTGATTATAACTGTTCTACTGTTACAGTATTAGAAATAATTAAATAGTTTATATGGAATATTTAGTTCATGCTCACATCAAAACGCTAAGCTACATTCTGTTTAGCACTTGCAATAGTAACACCAGTTGGCACCCGTCCAAGTCACACTTACAAATGCAATGTGGAATTTGACAAAGTGTCACCAAGTGTCAGAATTGTACAAAATCTGTTGTGTACCATCCGGGCCAGGTGAGCATGGAGATAAGCAATACTTCCTGTTTGACAAATCAAAACACAAATTGATAGCTTTTGTTGGTCTATAGATGTTTCCTATGAAATTTGGGACACAGGAATAATTTGGTTTAAGTCTCATGATTGATAGCGTAAACCAGCATGAAGATACATACATTTGAAAATCCAAAATTCATCATCTCACTGTAGCGCCCCCCAGTGGACTATTGTGATGAAAGAGTAGTTCACGTTTTAAGTTTGATTGGAGTCAGACAATTGAAACTTGTTAACATGTA
The DNA here is from genome assembly GCF_024256425.1 of Clarias gariepinus. Lineage (NCBI taxonomy): Eukaryota > Metazoa > Chordata > Actinopteri > Siluriformes > Clariidae > Clarias > Clarias gariepinus. The sequence goes on from NC_071111.1 coordinate 26,341,822, forward strand.
CTGAAACTTTGATTCAAGTCAGTTAAATTAAATTCTATTCATATGGTGATTTTAACAAAGGTCATTGTCGCAAAGCAAAATAAACATTATGTAAATAAGTTTGAAAAAAGTGAGGAAATATGTATAACTTATAATAAACAGTTTGTCCCTGATGAGTCAAGGGTGACGATGGCAAGGAAAAACCTCCTGAAATGACAGTAGGAAGAAATCTTAAGAGGAACCAGACTGAACAGGGAACCCAGCCTCATTTGGGTGATAACAGATAGGCAGGAATTGTTTTGTGGTCATACTGTGTGCTACTGTATAAGGCCAAAAGTTCGGTATAACAGGAAAAGTGTTTAATATGTAGTCCACTTTCACTGATGCCCTAAGTCTTCATTGATGGAAACAGTTAACAGAGTGCAATCTGCATCAGCTGAGTCCAAGACCATCTTGATGGTCAAGTGGAAATGACATCAGTCACCACACGCACACTAAGCAGCTACTGTACACAGGCCCATCCTCAGCAGCGAGCCAGAGGCCTCCATGAGATGAAATCTCAAAATCCACTATAATGTTTATTATGCAGAACCCTTCTGTCCATTAAAAATATTTTATTTGACTGTAACTCTTTTACTCCTTTAAGGAACTTGTTTTTTTCTGTTGACACTTTTAAAAATGTTTTTAAACAAATAAATCC